>NC_062571.1:17458860-17772780 GCF_022837055.1 Prionailurus viverrinus
CCTGGCCCTTGGCCTGGCCCTGCAGGGGGCACTCACTTGGCGTAGGCTTTTTCCAGCAGGGCACTCCAGAACTCTCTGTGGTCGGCCGAGTGGAGGAAGATCAGGCGGTCCCTGAAGGTGGGCAGTCGGTCATCGATGACCACATCCAGCCATTCGCTGTGCTGCCAGAACTGTTGGCCGGATGGAGATGGAAACCATGGGGGTGAGGCACAGGGGAGGTCCAGCCCCATCTGTAAAGGCTTGGCTCTTTCTCCCACCCTGGGCTCCCTTGGCAGTTCCTCCCTCAGGCCAAACCTCCCTTAGGGTCTTGAGGAAACTCACACGTGGGTTCCATGATGGGTCCCCTGGACTTTGTCCACCAAGCATCCCACCCCACCGCTGGCAGCGGATTGGAGACCCAGTGTCGACCCATCAGAGCCAGGGTCACACGTGGACACTGTAGGGTGGGCCGAGTTAGCTCCTCTCTCCCAAGCGAAGGGGGTCGTGTGGGGTTTGCTCCGCTCCTGCCCAGCTCGCGTCTCCATGTCCCTCTCTCCACCAATCGCAGGTTATCTTGGATGTCCCTGCCTCTTGAGTTGCCTCTTTGCCCGGGGGCGGAAACTCTATAACTGATCTCTTTTGGCCATTCACACGCAGAGAGAGGCTGTGGTGGGGCACACTCGTGCCAGGTGTGCCGACACCAGGTGAGTGTGCGTGCACCCGTATGTACGCGTGCACGTGTTCTTGTGTGTTCACACACGTACCCATAAGTGAGTCCAGCTACGTGTGTGAGGGCATATGTTCACATACGTGTACGCGTGCATTCGTGTGCATGCATGCACACGTGTGTGAGTGCATCCATGTCAGAACTCAGATTGCCGGCCTTGGGGACGGAGGGGACGGGGCTGGCCCAGGCGTGTCGGGACAGAAATGCATGCCTGCCCCGTGCTGCCCCCTTCATCGGATCCTTTTAGTTCTGTGAACACCCCACGAGCTCGACATCAGTCCTTGTTTTTCCAGACAGCTTGTGAAGGCCGGGGTCCCTAGGAAATCTGCCTGAGGTCACCCACATAGGCACAGGGACGGGCGGGTGTCCGTGGGTGGGCAGCTCTGCACAGGGACTACGGGGAGAGGTGGGGAGAGGAGAGGGAACAGGGTGGAAAGAAAGCTGCAAACCGATTCCCAGGCAGGCCGTGCCCACGTGAGGCTCTGCGCGGGTCCCACGGGGGCGACGCGTGTCCTGCCGGGACCCCAGCAGGTGACGTCTCAGTGCTTCTCTCTGTTTCTATTTCTTACCCTCACACACGTCTCCAAATCTGTGCTTCTTCAATAAGGAGAATCTCTCGGTTTGAGAAAAATATGAGAAATAATCCAGTCCCTGAGAGGTCTAAGAGTTTTAGGCCATTTATGCAGAACGCACAAGATATTCCAAAGACGAAAACCTGTAGCGTGGGCCTGCAGACTTGCCAAAGTTCTACTGGATATATTCCGAACGCGGTCCTTCGAGTGCGTTTAGACGTTAGCCCTTGACAAAGCCCAGTTTGGGGTGCGGCTTTCCCACAGATGGGGGCGCGTTCCTCCCGGGATTACCAAGCAGCTGAAGAGGACCCCAAAGACCTAGCTCTACCGGCCAAGGCCCCCTCTTACCTGGAAGTGGAATATCCCGGCATAACCGGGTCCAAAGCTTTGGTCCTGGGGGACGACTCGAACCAGAGCTTTTTCATTCAGTGTCAGGGAGGCGATGGCAGCTAATAGCCAGCAGTCGCCTGCGAAATGAAGGCCATAAATCACAGTTTTCATCGCCCAGTTCACAGTAAATTGGGAAACTCTATACGCCAGAAGGAGAAGTGGGGGCGTTCCAGATGTGGCCGCGTCTTTTCCGCGTTTAAGGAAACGGACAGAATACCACCAAATACCTCTGCTCCCCACCCCCCCACCCCCGCCACCTTCTGCCTCCTTTCCTGGCTCTTCCCTTGCCCGGTTTATCACGCACGGCTGTTGTCGGCTGGCCAGCGTTATGGGATACGCTCACTTGGGTTTCAGACATATGCTCCATTATGCATCAGCTCTGTGCGGTTCCAGAGACTTCCCCTCCAGAGGGCGAAGCCTCCATATGTCAGTGTCAGCGTGCGCTGGGTAAATAGGCAATTCATAAGCACAGCCCAGGAAATTGGGGGGCCCTCAGAAATAGCCCTTGCAAGTGCCTGGGGAGTATATTTACGGCACCGAGGCCTCCCCACAGCCCAGACTCCGTGTAGTTAGAGATCGCAGTAGCTCCAATTATTATTTTTTAAAATTGTCTTAATGTTTATTTATGAGAGAGACAGAGACAGAATGAGAGTGGGTTAGGGGCAGAGCGAGAGGGAGACACGGAATCCGAAGCAGGCTCCAGACTCTGAGCTGTCAGCCCAGAGCCCGACGCGGGGCTCGAACTCACGAGCCATGAGGTCACGTCCTGGGCTGAAGTCGGACGCTCAGCCGACTGAGCCACCCAGGCGTGCCTCCAATTATTTTTCATTGTCAAGATTTGCTGACTGATCTACGGATTTCTGCAGTGATGTCTTCATGATGACACACATCTAGAGGACAACTGCAAGGTGCAGTCAGATCTCAGACCGTACTGATCCGCGCTGTACCAGACGGATGCAGCCACTTGCCCGCGTTGAGAATGGAATGAGCCCCTCTCTTCATTGCTGCTTGGGAACTAGGGGTGAGCAGATATTTGGAAGTATCCATTTAACCAACGGGAACCCCTCTGTTTTCTCCCAGATCTGTTTGCCATAGATACCACCACCGTCGTTGGAATTCAAGGCCCCGTCGCCCTCAGCCGGGATTCCCCGGGGCTCACATTTCTGGAAAAGACCATATACCCCATGACCCCTTTCTGATTGTTGTGCACAGGCAGGAGAGACTCACAGAAGGCCTAGCATCAGGGAAATGACTCCCAGAGTCGCTCTGCTTCTGGCTTTCCCTACGGTGTCCCCCAGGGGGCACATGCCACAGGTTTCGAACGCCTCAGCCGCTCTTTGGCAGCCTGGGGTCCGGCCTTGGGGAGATGGTAACGAGAAAGGACACAGGATCATTTGTTCAGCAAGGTTCACTGAGTGCCTCCCGGGAGGTGGTCCCTGCTTTCAGCTCTGGGGTCTGATGGAGGGGCCCCTGCTGGGGTCTGGGGTCTGGAGGAGGGGCTGACCTCCTCCCCACTCTTCTCCAAGTTATGGCTTTGCCTGGTGCAGGAAAATGCCTTTCTTTTCCTGAGAGTGTGGCAGATCGTGTCTCTTCAGCCAGGAATGCCCTGAGCGTTTGAGGGAGGAGATTCAGAAGCCGGTGCTATTCACACAACTTAAACCAAAGGGAAGACTCAAGAGCAGAGCAATATTGCTTTATCTCTGCTGGGCCCGTACGGATGCAGGGTATTGCTTATCCCAGCGCTATGCCCAGAATAAGGGTACCCTCTCAAGGTCAGTTTGTTGGGCAGCCGGATGAACAGACAATAGCAGGCAGGGGGCCACCAACCGGGAGAGGTGGGAGATGGTGATGTTCTAGCTTGTATTTTGGGTGACAGACTCACAGCTGTTCATTTTATTGTTAGCCCTCATTGTGCACACATATGCACAGTATTTGGAAATAATAAAATTGTTATAAAGTACTAGTTACAGGGGCACCTGGGTGGCTCGGTTAAGCCTCTGACTTCAGCTCAGGTCATGATCTCGCGGTCTGTGAGTTCGAGCCCTGCGTCAGGGTCTGTGCTGATGGCTCAGAGCCTGGAGCCTGCTTTGGATTCTGTGTGTCTCTCTCTCTGCCCCTCCCCCCCTCATTCTCTCTCTCTCTCTCTCTCTCTCAAAAATATAAACACTAAAAAACTAAAGAAAACAAAATAATAGTTACAATCAACACCAGCTAAGGTTAAATATGCAGTTGTAATTCCAAATGGGTGTTTGCACTCCTGTGACAAACCAAAACTTTGAAACACAAAGAAGCCTGTACGATGACTTTCTAAGCGAGGGGGCAGTGAAGGGAGATAGAGGAAGAGTTTGGGGGTGAGATGAGAGAGAAGATGAGGAAGGGACAGAGTCTCCCGGAGAAGGCTTACCCTCAATAAATGAAGACCAATCTGAATGTAAAATAGTTTCGGAAGGTCAAAGTTCTAGCTAGGCTGTCTAATTCTATCACCTATGTACAGTTGACCTTTGAACGACATGGGGGTAAGGGGCACCGATCCCTGGCACAACTGGGAACCCATGTATAACTTCTGGCTCCCCCTAAAATGAACAACCGGTAGCCTACTGTTGACTGAAGGCCTTAGTGATAAGTCAATTAACACATATTTTGGATGTTACATGTATCCTGTACTGCACGCCTACAATAAAGTAAGCTGGAGGGACGCCTGGGTGGCTCGGTCGCTTATGCGTCCGACTTCGGCTCAGGTCATGATCTCACGGGTCGTGGGTTCGAGCCCCACGCCGGGCTCTGTGCTGACAGCTCGGAGCCTGGAGCCTGCTTCGGATTCTGTCTCCCTCTCTCTTTCTGCCTCTCCCCAGCTCGTGCTCTGTCTCTCTGTAATGTTACGTGTAAACATTTAAAAAAATTTTAAGTAAGGTAGAGAAAAGAAAATGTTAGTAAGAAAATCATGAGGAAGAGAAAATCCATTGGCAGTACAATACTATATTTATACAAAAAAAAAACCATGGGTAAGTGGACTCATGTTGCATCATTGTATCTCTCTTTGTATCTATCATCTATGTATCTATGTATCTATCTATCATCTATGTATGTTTTATGTATCTATCTACCATCTATCTATGTATCTTCTATCTATCTTCATCATCATCATCTATGTATCTTATCTATCATCTATCTATGTATCTTCTATGTATCTATGTATCTATCTATCATCTATGTATCTTCTATGTATCTATCTATCTATCATCTATCTGTGTATCATCTATCTATCTATCTATCTATCTATTTATCATCTATGTATCTTCTATCTATCTACCTATCATCTATCTATGTATCTTCTATGTATGTATGTATGTATCTATCTATCTATCTATCATCTATCTATGTATCTTCTATGTATCTATCTATCTATCATCTATCTATGTATCTTCTGTGTATCTATGTATCTATCATCTATGTATCTTCTATGTATCTATCTATCATCTATCTATGTATCTTCTATGTATGTATCTATCTATCTATCTATCTATCATCATCTATGTATCTTCTATCATCTATCTATCATCTATCATCATCATCATAATCTATGTATCATCTATCTATCTATCTATCTATCTATCTATCATCTATCTATCTACCAACTATCATCCCTCTAAGTTTGTGACTCTGGGTTCAATGTTTGGGTAGCTGGGTCATTGAGCATGATCAGCTGTGAATCCGGGTCTCATGAGCTTACAACTCCACTGGTTTGTTTTTTTTTTTTTAGAAGGTCTTTTTTTTTCATAAATAGAATAAAGGTAAACCCAGTCCAATGTTGGACTAAATCCTGAAATGCAAGGTCCAATGTAACTGACTTGGGGGTACTCTCGGGTCAATTGTAGGAAGGAGATTGTGAAGCTCGGGGGTGGGGGGTGGGGTGCCCCAAAGTCTGAGCCCCTGGGCGGCATAATGGTTAAGAGCAAGTTCAGATCCCGACCGCCCGGCTATCGCTCCTGTGACTCACGTTACTTAGCCTCCCTCAGCGTCGGGTTCTCATTTATAAAATTGGAAGGGTCACTGGGAGGGTGACATGGTGACGAGTTAATGCGAGTATTAGCTGTGTCATGGGGCCGGGAGCCAGACCAGCGTCACCGGGCATCTCTGTTCTCTGTAAACTCCTGGCTCGCGAGCCCCACACCGTAGGCACATCCGCCCGCAGGGAACAAGAGTACAAGTCGCCCAGGTCTGCTGGGCTCCATCTGGGGGCACAGACTGGCAGACTGGGAGGGAGGAGAGGAGGAAGCAGCAGGGGGCAGCAGTGCTGTTCCCCCAAACCCTGTGCCCCTTGGGTTTCCAGGGTCCGTGCTGCCCTTGTCACGGAGGCAGCTCAGAGGCCTTCTCCTACTGGCCCCTACGGGTGCTCTGTCCAACCCCCCTCTCTCCATGCCCCATCTCCCCCACTTACCAAGCTCCCCCTGGCAGATATCTGTCCTGGTGGCCCCTCCAAGGATGAATTCTGGGTTTTCCACTATTTCCTGGAAGAACAAAGGCGTTACTGAAGTGAGGCCCGCCACGTCCTGGGCCGGTGTGCTTGGAGCAGGTGCAGGGTCTCTCTCCGTTCTGGGAGCAGAGGGCTCTTTCCTGTATTTGATTCTTTTCCTACGGAGGGATGCCACAAACCTGGGCCAGTCTCTGGGAGACATCCCTCATCCCCTAGGGAGAGGTCCTACCTTCTGCGCGGTCCCTCAGTGCAGTCCTCTGGTCAGACAACTCCTGCCGTGCCAGGCTGCAAAGCAGGACCAGTAACCAAAGGTTCCCACTGCCTCTCAGGCCCTGGGCTAGGAGTCAGGGGGGGCATGAGTTCGAATCCTGACTCCCGGCTTATGGGCATTACACCTTCTGTGGGCTTCAAATGCCTCATCTTAAAATGGGGTGATACAGGGGCGCCTGGGTGGCGCAGTCGGTTAAGCATCCGACTTCAGCCAGGTCACGATCTCGCGGTCCGTGAGTTCGAGCCCCGTGTCAGGCTCTGGGCTGATGACTCGGAGCCTGGAGCCTGTTTCCGATTCTGTGTCTCCCTCTCTCTCTGCCCCTCCCCCGTTCATGCTCTGTCTCTCTCTGTCCCAAAAATAAATTAAAAAAAAAAAAAGTTGAAGAAAAAAAAAAATAAAATGGGGTGATACAGGGGCACCTGGGTGGCTCAGTCAGTTAAGCATCCGACGTCAGCTCAGGTTATGATCTCACAGTCCATGAGTTTGAGCCCCGCATCGGGCTCTGTCCTGATAGCTCAGAGCCTGGAGCCTGTTTCAGATTCTGTGTCTCCCTCTCTCTCTGACCCTCCCCTGTTCATGCTCTGTCTCTCTGTCTCAAAAATCAATAAAAACATTAAAAAAAATTTTTTTTAATGGGGTAATACACACACCACAGACTGGTGTCTAGGATTAAATACAAATTTCCACTCTCCCCACCCAGCTTCTTTCTTTTTTAAAATATGTATTGTGCGTACATATATATATGCAGTAAAGCCTTGGTTTGCGAGCATAATTCGTTCTGGAAACATGCTTGTAATCCAAAGCACTTGTATATCAAACCGGACTTCCCCATAAGAAATCACGGAAACTCAGATGATTCGTTCCGCAACCCAAAAATATTCATATAAGAATGATTACAATACTGTGATATAATATAACAAAATAAGGAAAATGCAAAATACAAAGAAAAAAATAAATTAACCTGTACTTCCCTTTGAAAAGCTTCGTGGCTGGTGTGAGGGAGACGAGAGAGAGGAGGGTTACTGTGTAGGACGACTTTCACTATCACTGATGGAATCACGGCTGTTTGTTGGTTCAACGGAATCCTTTTTTTTTTTCTTTTTTTTTTAACATGTATTTATTTTTGGGACAGAGAGAGACAGAGCATGAACGGGGGAGGGGCAGAGAGAGAGGGAGGCACAGAATCGGAAGCAGGCTCCAGGCTCTGAGCCATCAGCCCAGAGCCCGAGGCGGGGCTCGAACTCGCGGACCGCGAGATCGTGACCTGAGCTGAAGTCGGACGCTTAACCGACGGAGCCACCCAGGCGCCCCAATGGAATCCTTTTCGTTTCGTGCAACTTTAACAAGGAACCTAGCCAATGACCCAGAATGAAGCAAAGCATTCCTAAGCTCACTCTTGTATGGAAAAACAAAGGACTGTCCTCAGGTGCTTAGAAGCGACAAAAAATACACGAGTCCCAGTTGCGGGAACTTTCCAACATCCTGAAAAATCTCTGATTTCTGCCAAACACCATGGCCTGAGACTGAGCATTTGAGCATGGGAGACGATCACCCACAATCCTGCGGTGAGAGACAGAGAGACAGAGAGAGAGGAAGAGAGACAGACAGAGAGAGAGAACCATTGGCTCAGTTGTGGTCATGTGACGTTGGGCATCACGTACTACCTGTATTGCAAGACATTGCTGGTTTATAAAGTTAAAATTTATTAGAAATGTTTGCTCACCTTGTGGAATACTCACAGAACAAGTTACTTGCAGTCCAAGGTTTTACCATTTATATATATGCACACACACACATATACACATGCATATACACACTATATAGTGGGAGATATGTGCATATATCTCTCATGTCACTTTACCTCAGTGCATTATATATATTCTATTCTATAGTTCACATATTATATTATTGTGTATACATAGTTATTTATACATACACTTATATATACAGAGAGATACGCATAAAACATGAACAAAAAGGCATCTGAAAGCAATTGTATAAAACTCATATATTCTTTCCAGTTTTCTGGGGCACCAGTCTCCATTCCTGGCACGGACTATGGCAAAGACCAAGACAGAGAAACCCCCTGCCCCCTGCCCAGTGAGGGGGGACAGACCGGAAACAAGCGAGCAGATGTACAAGTTCAGGAGCGCTAAGCACCGGGATGGAAAGTGATGGCGTGAGGCGCAGGCTATTTTAGCTGGAGCAGTCAGGGAGGGCGTCTGGGAGAAGCAGGCCGTTGAGTAGGGAGTCGGGTGAAGGTCCAGGGAGAGGAAACAACAAATCACGAGACAGAGAGGAAAGTTCTGGCATACAGCAGATGCTTGGTCATTTAAACTGGATCTGAGTGCAGGCCGAGTGAGGGGCTTTCCTGCTTATTTCCAGAAACAGGACTGGAAGGAGAGGTCCTCACCAGTCCCGGGGTGGATGCCTCAGGGGACAGCTCTGCCCTGAAGGGGTTTCCTCAAGCTCCCCGGGACCCTGCTGCTCCTCTGGCCCGTGTCCCAAACAATCACCAGAGGATGGCGATTTCTTTGCGGGGAGGAGGACTTCTCAAGGCAAAGAGCCAAAGTATACAATGATGGTGCTCTCTGCAGCCCGCAGGATGCGCCCGCCTGGCACAGTGACGACCCCCAGAACATCTGGGGGAGAGCGCCGCTTGGCTTCATTTCCCAATATTTCAGGAAACTCGGGCCAGGGGAAGGGCAGGAAGGGCAGCGCAACGTGGTGGGGGGCAGCTCCTCGACCAGGCCGGTGGGGACCCTCCCACACGCGCTGTGTCCCCTCCGTGAGCCCAGTTCCCCAGGGGGGTTGCAGGCGGCTCAGGGCCGGGCCGTGGGAAGGTGAGGTCCCCGCGGTAGCCCTCCCCGATCAGCAGAGGGGCTCGGCGCAGGCCATCTAACCTCTCCAGCCTCTGTCGCGCGACACACAGCCCGCCCTCCTCCACCTTGGACATTCGGCGCCAGGTACGGAACGTGTATTGGAGCCCCTGCCCCGAAGGGGCACCCGGGGGCCTCCCACGGCGCTCCCTGCACAGCCAGCCGCCATCAGGGGGCGCTATAGGGACCCAGCAAGCAGGACCCCCACTGCCGCGGTGGCTCACTCCCATAGTGGATGCAAAATGGACTGAAGCTTGGCAGATTCTGCCCAGCAGGCTGTGGCAGGTGCCGGACCGCCTGGAGGCCAGACGGGCAGTGGGCGACGGGCCCCGCCTGCTCCCCCTCTCGACCGCCCCCTCCCCCGCCTCCCGCCGGCCCATCCCCCCCACTGCACCCACTAGCCCGCAGCTGCCGCGGTCTCTGGGCTGCATCTTGCAGTCACTTGTTGTTGTCCAAGAGACTTTTATCGAATTGCATCCAAACTGTGGTTTGATGGAGGAAAATACAAAGGGAGAAGACTCAGAAACTGTCACCAAGTGAACACCCATCAGCCAGCCGGTGTCAAGCCCGGGGGTACCCGGATGCGTGGCCGGGACAGCGGTCCCTGCCGGGTGCCCGTGAGCGGTGGGGGGGCGGGGCGTGGGGGGGGGGA
This sequence comes from Prionailurus viverrinus, assembly GCF_022837055.1. NCBI lineage: Eukaryota > Metazoa > Chordata > Mammalia > Carnivora > Felidae > Prionailurus > Prionailurus viverrinus. The sequence goes on from NC_062571.1 coordinate 17,468,805, forward strand.
CGGGGACAAGGGGCGGGCGGCGGTACGGGCGCCGTCCTGGGGGTTCCGAGGATGCGCATGCCCAAGGAAGGGGCGCCGCGCGGCCAAGTGTTCGATGCCATGTGCCGCGTGACCGCACGTGTTGACGGATGTGAGTTTCACGCGTGTGAAACGTGTGCGACCCGTGTAGGCGTGGGGCACAGATGGCCCGTGCGGACGTCTCAGGTGCGTGCTGGCTCTGTGTGTATCTGGGTGCGCTGCCTGTGCGCCTGGGGTTCGTTCCGGAGGCATGTTTGCTCGGGGCCTGTTTCGTTCACTTGGTACATCATCAGGGGCTCAGCCCCACGCATAGACTTTTCTGCACTAAGTAATCAATTTAAAAGGGGGCAAAGTCACAGTTCTAACAAAATCGGAGAGGCCGGGCCCTATGATTGACAGGGGTGTGCTTCCCAGGGCCGTGGAGGTACATGGGGACACGGGGCTTGGGGGGGGGGGGGTGGTCTCAGGACAGCCCGCGGCCTCTGGAGGCACAGGGGTAGGGGTGAGCCGCCTGGGCGAGGCAGTCATGGCCTCATGCCACAGTGTACCCAAGCTAGAGGGGTGTGGGCATCTTTACAAGGAGGTGCGGCCCGGGGTTTAGGCTGCGAAGTGAGGGAGGGGATCACAGAAGAAGAAAGCAGATGGACGCAGGCAGACAGGGAATCGAGGAGAAAAAGGCCAGATGAGACACTTGTGATCTAAGGAAGTCGGGCTGTGGGGGGCCCAGGAAGACAGGCCACTGGTTGACTGCACCATGGCCCTCCGTGCCCGAGACCCGCCCCTCCCCACTCAGACCCCACTCACGGCCCTTTCCAGGTGGCCCCCTGGAGGTGATCTCACCTTCTCCCCAAGCAGAACGTGTCACCCCCCCCCCACCTCCACTGCGGGCCCCCAGGTGATCCCCTTCAGTGCACCTTTGCCCTGGGCTCCCTGGAGGGCAAGACTGGCTGCGGACCGCCCTCTGGCTTCTCTGATTCCGGCCGCTCCTGTGCTCATGCCCGGCCTGCAAAGCACAGCCGTGTTTGACAAGAAGGTGGTGCTGGGGAGGGCACCCAGCCCCGCGGTCCCCCTGGGCAGCTCCGCACTTGCGGCCCCAGCAGGCACCACCGGCACCCAAGCCACACAGGCCTTCTGGAGGGACGTTGCTGCCATTTCCCTGCTGCCCCCCGGCCCCCGGCCCTGTGCCAGGGACCCGGACCTCCGTCCAGCAAGAGGAATATCAGTCCTCACCCCCCACCCAGGCCCTTGCTCCCGATTTCACACAAGTCCGCAAAACCCCTCGGAGAGGAAGCGGAGAGGTGTGTTTCTGGGAATGAGGACAGAAGGGAAGGTCTGTCTCAGGTGCACGCGAAGTGAAAGGCAGAACAGACTCTGAGATTGAGTCCACAGGAAGGACAGCAACCCAGTCGACCTGAGTTAAGATAAATAAAGACGTCGTTGGGGCCCTCGGCCGAGGGCAGAGGGGCTGGGGTGTGCCGGGGGGCTCTGGTCTGTGGGTGGCGGCCTCACCCATCATTTGGGGCAATCCCAAGGGAGATCAGCAGCGAAGACGACTAGCTCCTAGAGCTGAGCTCTGGGACTCTGGAATCCCTCGGGGGTCCCGGTGGCCCTTGTTCCGCGGGGGGCCCGCCTCCGGGAATGGGAACAAAGGCGTTCCCCGCCCTGGCCTGTGCGCATCAAGCTTTCGTGCTGGAGAAAGTCCAGCTCTGGCCAAGAGAAGGGGAGTTGTAGGCAGCGGAATGACAGGTGATGCCAGAGGGTGGAGGGGCAGACTGCGGGGGCAGGGCACCTCCTGGGCCCGGGAGGTGATGGTGTCCGGGTACAGTGACAGAGGGCAGCGATCACAGTGACACTTATTTACAGGCCCCTTTCTGCGTGCCCTACACGTTAGCACAGGAATCCTTGCAACAGCTCAGCATGGGAAGCAGCATCATTACCCCCACCCCCACCCCCCACCCCCCGCTTCTGTGGAAGACAAAAGACCCCCCAGCAGCCGGGAGGGTCTTGTTCCCCCGGTTGGGGGTGCTGAAAAAGCTGCCTCTTCAAAGGTCATGGCTTTCAGGGGTACTGCATCCCGTGACTCATCGGTGAAGGGCACAGACACAGGTGGGCCTGTCACCCCCACACCAGGCGACTCTGAGAACCCATCCCAGCTCCAGAGTGCCCCGTGCGGCTGGCCGAGGCCTTCGTGGGGCCCTATCCCAGCCCCCCGGGGCTCCTTCCGCCCACCCCTGCTCGTCTTTCCACAGGTGTTGGCCCCAAGGGCACCCATGATAAACTGACAAATGTCCTGCGGGCACTCTTTGTGGGGGGGGGGGGGGGGTCCACCCAGCGTCTCAGCCCAGCCCTTTCTGTGCTCGCCCTGCCCGTGGCGACCCGTCCCCACGGGAGCCGCTCCCAGGCCAGTCCCCGCCTAGAGGGAATGACGGCCAGCGGCGCCCGGGCAGAGGTCAAGGCCTGACTAACCAGCACAGCAAATATTGACTCCTCGTGCTGGCGCCCCTGGGGACCATCTCCTCCAGACTGTTGGGGGTGGGGCAGCTCGGACGCCGGCTCCCCTCCGGGAAGGCAGATGCGTGGTTCCGGGAGAGAAGCCCTGTGTTCCGAGCGTCCCTTACTGAGCACTTGCTTGCTGAGCGACTGTCCATCCACACCGAGCACCCCGGCTGTGGCCAGAAGCTACGGGCACGTCACGTGCGCCCATGCGGCGAGAACGTGTCACCGGAGACTTGGCTTGGATATGTTTTGATCCCCACTTGCGGCCGACTGACAGGCCCCTCTCTGGAGCCGGGGCCCAGTCCCGGGCTCCCGTGGGTGGGAGTCAGAGAGCTGAGGGTGGGGTGTAGCCAGACCCCCGGGAGCATCCCTGACCTGCCCATATGTGCCCCCTGTGTGTCGTTTCCCGTGCAAACCGCCCAGCATCTCAGCAGTGGACTCGGCCGATGTGCCTGGCAGATGTGTGTGTGTGTGCAGCCCGCCCTCCCAGGACCCCCTCTCCTGGGCTGCTGAGCGCCCCCCCCTGCCTGCACCCGCCGTTCCTGCTGTACTCACCCCCGGCCGTTTCCACACGAAGGGGATCTGGGGCCTCTCACTGTAGAAGAGCGAGGAGCTGTCGGCTGGGAAGTCTGCGTCCTCAAACAGGATGCCCTTCTGCACACACTCCTGCCTCAGCTGCTCGAAGCTCTGGCCCGAGGAGTGGGTGGCGCGGGCGTCCTTGGGAACCGGGTGCTTCTGGGGCCCTGGGGCCCGATAGAGGTAGGGCATGGCTGCTCCCCTGGCGGGTGGGCTCCCGATAGGTGGGAAGAAGCAAGGGGACTGTGTCAGCCAGGAAGGAGCCAGCTCGGGGGCACCTGGGCTGAGTGGCCCTTGGCCTCCACCTGTTTGCCTGGGAACCTCCCCGTCACCACGGAAAGGAGGCACGCCCTGATGGCAAACTGTGGAGAGGGCTCTCTGCCCTCCCTCCCAGGGCGCCTGCAGACCCAGGGGGAGCAGTGAGCCTGGGCCGATTCTGCTGAATGCACCGGGGAGACCCCGTGGGAGAGAGAGGGTTGTGTTATGGGGAGAGAGGGCAAAAGGGCCGCTGCGTGAAGCCCCTGGTCTTCTAAACCCTTTACAAGGATTTCTCTGCGATTCTCGATATAGTCACGGTCGGCGTTGGAGTCACGGGGTCTTGCGTTAAAAGCCCGGGACGAGGGTTTTTACAGGACCCCCCAGTTCCCAGGAGTTTCAGCTTAGTTCCACACACTTTCTGTCGGGTGGACCCTGCCTCTTGCTGTACAGGGAATGTGTAGACCTCAAAGTTGTGACGCGTGGCTTGAACTTCCAGTTTTGTCTAGGGTGACCTTGGGCAGTCCGTGCCTGTTTTCTCGGAGTCAGGACAACAGCCAGGCAGACGGGTGTTGACAGTATGAGGGTCATCCATTTCTGGTGGCACCTCCGTCAAGGAAATGATCACCAGCCCAGGTTTCTGAGAATTTCCCCTTCAAATGCCCCAGGGGAAGTGAAATTCAACACCGACCACGCCGTTTAATGTGGGGCCTTCCCCGCGCGCCAGGAATTTGGGTCCTTATTCCATTCCCATTACGTGGGTCTCTGGACAGGGGTCTTTCCGCCTGGATCTCTCCCGTGGACTGAAAGAACCAGTTTTGTGCTTTTGGGTTTTGTTTTGTTTCGTTTTGTTTGTACGTTTCTTGTAATAAGTTCTGTCTGCCGGTCTCCAGCCCAGAGACACGGGTGGCTCTGAGCCCCGTAGGCCGCACAGGGCCCATTCGTCATTTTAGCTGTATTTCCTTCCCCTTGGCAGAACAATCTGCTGAAGTGAATTCTAAATTAATTGATCCTTAGTGGGGCCTCGGGGGGCCTTCCAGTCCCTCCCTCCTCACACTTGGCCTGCAACGAATACGTTTTGCTCTCCTTTCTCCAGAGCAAGCCCGGGTGTTCGTGCGTGGGACAGAGGGATCCAAGGATCATATCTGGGGGGGGGGGGGGGGGGAGGGCGGGGGGTGTCTGTGACGCCTCTGGGCAAAACTCAAAAACCAATGGTCTGAACCCTCACCTGGGTGCAGCCACTTGGTCCTCGGACTCCAGTGGGCTCGGACATTACCGCAGGGCAAACGGGTCACAAGTACACAAAACAGATTTGATCCTGTACCGGGGGTTGTCCTGTTTTCCACACCTGGCTCAGCAGGCGATGGGTGCCGTTCAGGGCCGGCCACCTGCTGTGTGGGGAGGGGTGGAGGAAGACACCAGAAGGCAGGTGAGCCGGGGCGCGTGCCCGGTGTGCAGGTGGGAGGGGCGTGGCTTGCGCCAGCCAGGGGCGGTGGGAGAGACTGGTGGGAAGGGACAGGTTCTTTTCGGAGGATTAGTAGTGTCAGGGCTTCCTCGTGGGGTGCTGGGACCCCGACCCGAGTACAAGAACGGATGAGGGGTAGACCTAGACGTTCAAAACTTTGGATACGATGGGAGGAAAACGCCCTCCTCCTTGCTGGTGGGAGTGCAGGGTGTAAACTGTTACAAGCACTTTGGACTGTGGCTTATTAAAATTTTTTTTTCAACGTTTATTTATTTTTGGAACAGAGAGAGACAGAGCATGAACGGGGGAGGGGCAGAGAGAGAGGGAGACACAGAATCGGAAACAGGCTCCAGGCTCTGAGCCATCAGCCCAGAGCCTGACGCGGGGCTCGAACTCACGGACCGCGAGATCGTGACCTGGCTGAAGTCGGACGCTTAACCGACTGCGCCACCCAGGCGCCCCATGGACTGTGGCTTATTAAACTCCATCAAAGGGGGCGCCTGGGTGGCTCAGTCGGTTGAGCGGCCGACTTCCGCTCACGTCATGATCTCCCGGTTCCCGAGTTCGAGCCCCGCATCGGGCTCTGTGCTGACAGCTCTGAGCCTGGAGCCCCGTTCAGGTTGTGTCTCCCTCTCTCTCCCTGCCCCCCACCCCCCGGCTCGTGCTCTGTCTCTCTCTCTCTCTCTTGAAAATAAATAAAGATTTAAAAAATTTAAAAAAAAATTACAAACGCCCAGACCCCCTGAGCCAGCCATTTCCTCCTAGCAACTTCTCCAGCAGATAGACCCACACCCATGCAAAGGGAAAGACGCTGCCCGCTTATTCATTTCACCGCCACGCTGTTGACTTTAGAGACCAGCAAGTTCCACAGTGTCAGCACGGAACCGTCTGTGGGGCTCGAACCCTGGCTGGTCTCTCAGCTCTGCCGCCTCCACCCCTGGTCAGGGCAACGCCTCGGTGGCAAAGGTGACCCTTCCTTCTCAGCCGTGGAAACGGTCACGGCCGGGCTGTCCAGCGTCATTCGAACCCCCTTCTGGCAACTAGAGAGTTTCCCCTCTTAGAAACCCCATTTCCTGGACCTGATCCCCAGGTCTTCCTCGATGCCCAAGGCTACATAACTCAAGCTCAGATGCACCTCAGATGCCCCCCCCTCCCCACCCCGGGAGAGACTGATTCAGAGCGACAGGTGGAGAAGCAGGAGAGAAGGAATTTGTTTTATGTGTGTTGTTGGCACTGGTGGAGGCATTCTGGGCCTGATGGCCTGTGTGCGGCAAGCTTTTGGTATCCTGTGTCAGCCTCCAGCGTGTCAGCCTGCGACACCAGGTCTCTGCCGGCCAGTGACATTTCTATAAAGAAGCCTCATGATGGCGCTGGCCATCGCATCCGGCTTTGTTCCCTGTACCCTTTAACCAACGTTCTTTTGCTTTTTTTTTTTTCTTTAAAAACTTTTAAAAAATGTTTATTTATTTTTGAGAGAAAGAGACAAAGCGTCAGCAGGAGAGGGGCAGAGAGAGAGGGAGGCACAGAGTCCCACCCAGGCTCCAGGCTCCAAGCCGTCGGCACAGCGCCCGACACAGGGCTCGAACTCCCGGACCGCGAGATCATGACCTGAGCCGAAGTCGGATGCTTAACCGTCCGAGCCCACCGGGAGCCCCACTTTTGCCGCTGTGGCTTGCAACTAGGAATCCTGGGGCCGGTGGAAACCCTTGGCTTATTTGCACGTGGTATCCGGGTCCCGGAACCTGGGTGGGCTCGCAGGCCCCCCTCTGCCTGAACAGCCTCGGTGCCCCTTCCTGTCTGGTACCCACACAGGCCCCCTGTGAAGCTGTCTGCTCCCACCGATGCAAACGGCACCCGGCGCAGAGAGCACTGTTTGCAGAGTCCCCTACAAACGTTTGGGGTTGTCTACTGCGCTCCGTCTGCAGGTTGAACCCAGAGGAGTGTTGGGTGGGTGGAGGCAATGACTTCAGAGGTGGAACTCATTCTCACCTTTGACTTCTCCCCACCGCCCCCCCCCACCCCCACCCCACCCCATTACCAGGAACATTTCCCACTTCCTCTCCGTGCCCTGTGGGAACTTTTCTTATGCCCTTACACTCCTTCTCTTGGACTTTTTGACTTAGAGAGGGGGTTCGATGACCTTAGTATGCCAGGTTTGGCTCTAGGTACGTAAGGTAGCTCAGGAAGTTTAGAGAAAATGCTTTCTCAACTGACTACATGTGCTTAGCTTCGGACTGTTTCCTCACTGTGGACTTACAATCTCTGTCTGGGAGCTCAGGGCTGGGCCCTCGGCTGGCCTCTGTCCTTGTCAGGTGATTGTCAGCGTGGCCACGGAGGTTTTGCAGCCGCTCTGGTAAGAGGAGGGTCTGTGTTCCCGCCCTGAGTCTGGGCCCGGCCTGCGAGCTAGTCTGCACCGGGACACGGTTGCAGATGCACGGACGTGTGAGTCCCCGGGCCCCTGGACACCCTGGGACTTCTGCCCGGTCCTGAGAACCCTTGTGGCACCGTGTCCACAAGCCCTGGCCAGCGTGCTGCCGCGCGAGGGGCCGCAGGGAGAGAGGGTCCAGCCATCTCGGCTGCCCAGAGCCATCCCAGCTCCGCCGTGCCCTTCCGAGCCAGCTCTGGTGGAGAGAGCAGAGCCCGCCCAGAACAGGAAGCCCGGCTGAGCCCGATGTGAAACACCAACCACGGACTCATGAAGGACAATGTGCTGTTTAAAGCCCTTCAGCTGGAGGTGGATTGTTACGCAGCGAAAGCTAACTGATACACCTCCCAGGAAACAATAAATATGGGGGCCCGTCATCCTGAGGTAGCCAGGAGCTCAGCATGACAGGCGGGAGGGGTGGTAAACACCCACTGGTTTGGGATTTAGCATTGAAAAAAGATCCCTGGGGGCGCCTGGGTGGCTTAATGGATTGAGCATCGGACTCTCGATTTTGGCTCAGGTCACGATCCCAAGGCGCGTGGGATTGGGCCTCGCGTCTCTCTCGTCCTCTGCCCCGCCCCCTGACTCACGTGCTTTCTCTAGCTAAAGAAAAAAAAAACAAGTGAATAAATAATTTTGAAAAATCCCTGTTACGCATCATTTTCTAAATCAGATCAATTTGGTCTGGGGAGCCTGGGTGGCTCAGTCGGTTAAGCGTCCGACTTCAGCTCAGGTCATGATCTCACGTGAGTTCGAGCCCCGCAGCGGGCTGTGGTGCTGACAGCTCGGAGCCTGGAGCCTGCTTCGGATTCTGTGTCTCCCTTTCTCTCTGCCCCTCCCCTGCTCACTCTCTTTCTCTCGCTCAAAAATAAATAAACATTTAATTAATTAATTAATTAATTAATTTGGTCTGAGCTCCCAGTCTGCAGATCTGATGAGAAAGGTCAGTTCAGTTCGTTTTGGGGAGGGCTCTGCTAAGGGTTGTACAAGGTCTCCAGGTCGACCCAGGATGGCCGGGGGTCTCTCAGGGCAGTCCGCTGGGGCTTCCTGGCCTGGATGAGAAAGCAGAACAGCAGAGCTAGAGAAACTCTCCCCTGTGGCATTGATCCCCTTGGCTCTGTGAGGGTGTAAATTGTCCTGACCCTAATTCCGCTGTGTAAGATCCCTTATCTCAGATGTTAATCCCCGCCCCGATTCTCCGCTGGATCACCCAACGGAAACATGGATGGGGGTGAGTCTGGAAGATTCCTTCCCTCGTTTCCAGAGATACTATGGGGGATTTGCTCTGCAAGGATCTGAAGGATCCTTTTATCCTAAGTCCAAGCACCACATCGGGCACCCTCTGATGCACCAGAGGAATTATCCCAGAACATCCAGGCAGAACACTCAACTGTCCTCGATCGTCCCCAATCCAGGACGCCTCACAAGTACTTACACAGCCTGTCCCAGGGTCCCGGGATGCGTCCAGCTTAGCTTTGAGGAGCCCTTGGATTTACTGGAACGTCAGACATCATGAGCCTTGATTTTATTTTGAGCTCACTTTTAGGGAGACTGGAATAAGGGAGGCCCGAAGCCCCAGGGGACTTTGAGAACAAGTCACATGGCTCTGGGCATGAATAATGCGGAGTCGGGAATGTCCTAAAGCATCTCCCATCGTGTAGGAGGAAGGACAGTCATCGGTAGCCACAGGAGGTGATTTTCGTGCCTGTCCTACAGGTTCCTGTCACCTGGGACTTTTTTCTGCCCAGTCAGCAGAGTCCAAAGACATCTGTTGTGTGAGAATCTACAGCTAAGATTCTCTGGTTGTCATTCGCAACCCTGCCGGCTAGGCTGGCCCAGGGACGCCAAACCGGAAACCCCGAAATAATCTATGGTCCCTGCTCATTTTTCTAGGCTGAAAATCCACAGTTTTCACCGAATTCCCCAATGAGCTTGTTGCCCTGGAGTTAAAAACCACTCATCTCCAATGTGGCATCCACGTCTACTGCTGTTGTGATTTCTGAGATTCAGTAACACAAAACGATAATCAGAACCAAAAAGATACTTTCGCCTCACATCTATCTTATTATTATCAATGATATCATCTGATTGGGCATTCACTGTTTTACAGGGAACACTGATGAAATCATGGCTCGAGAGAAGCAGGAGCATAGTGACCAGAGCATCATTCTTGTGAATTACTGCTGACAAACAAGGTTCTTTGCTACCAGAGGTCAAAGCTTGTGTAGCTTTTCTGTAGCTGAAAGGGAAGGAATAAAAAAAAAGAAAAATCCTCTCATCGTAGGCATTTGCACATTTTCCACGATGCTGCCGCGTTTATTAAGAGAATTGATTTAATTGAAAAGACCCCCATTTGCGCCCTCTCGTACATCACACACCCAGCTGCATCTTGAGTAATTGGCACGGATTTGATTTAATGCCCATCTCTTTCCGTGGTACAGGTTTATCTTCCTGCGTCTCATCTTTCGTCACTTTTCGTTTCGTCTTTTGACACATCGTGTTCAGATTCTCGTAAGTTGTATTCTCCCACGTTGGGAAAGGCGCCATTAGGCAGCAAACACATGCTACGTTTGCGCAGGATGAATGGCTCAGGAGAAGAACTATTTGTCTCCTCTGAGCTAATGGCCTTCATAAAATCTCAGAGCAATCCTTGTGCTCCAACTTGCAAAGGGGATTTATTAGCTCAGGCTCCCATGGAAAGATAATTTATAAAGTCGCTGACTGTCAGTCCTAGCTATAAGGGCATAAAAGAATATAATAATTGCTTCTTTTTGATGGGGTTCTTGTCACCAGAGTACTGTGGCAGGAGCTACTACAGTAACAAGTTCGATTACGATGTCTGATTTATAAATAGAGGTTCCTGCTTAACTTAGGTAATTTAAAAAATGCGTGAGCTTCTGGGGACGTAAAACTTCGGAAAATGGTCCAGCAGTTCCACAAACGATTAAACACAGTTACCGTGGGACCTAGCCACCCCATGCCTAGGCATCTCCCCCCCCCCCCAAAATGAAAATATATGTCCACACGAAACCTTGTTCATGAGTGGGTATAGCCATATTATTCACAGTAGCCCAAAGATAGAAATAATCCATATCAACTGCTGAATGGATAAACAAAATGTGGTGTAGCCACACAGTAGAATATGAGCAGGTCATAAGAAAGAATGAAGTGAGGACACTTCATGCTCAACTGCAGAAACCGTGGAAATGTTGTGCCAACTGAAAGAAGCCAGTCACAAAAATCCACATATTATATACTATAGACCGAACGTCTGCGTGTCCCCCGCCCCCCACTGCCAAATTCATGTGTTGAAACCTAACCCCCGATGCGATGGTATTTGGTGGTGGAGCCTTTGGGGGTGGTTAGGTCATGAGGGTGGAACCCTCATGAATGGGATCACTGTCCTCTGCAAGAGGTTCCAGAAAGCTTCTTCATCCCCTTTACCATTGGGGGCGCAGTGAAAAGACGGTCATCCGCGAACCAAGAAATGGGTTCTCATCAGACACCCGATCTGGCGGTGCTTTGAACTTGGGACGTTCTCAGTTTACAGATCTGTGACAAACAAACGTTTGCTGTTCAAGCCACACAGTCTGCGGCATTTTTGTTACCAGCCCAAGTGGACCAAGATATTCTAGGATTCCGTTCACGTGGATGACCAGAATAGGAAAATCTGTAGAGACAGCAAATAGGTTAGCGGGTGCCCGGGGCTAGGAGAGAGCAGGGGGTGGGGTGATAACTATAGGATCCGGGGTTTCTCTGCTGTGATGAGAATGTGCTGAAACTGGCTGTGGTGATGGTTGCACGTACCTAATAAACATTGTTGAATTGTGTCCTTGAAGTAGGTGAATTGTGTAATGGGTGAATTATATCTCACTGAAGCCGTTTGTGGAAGGTGTGTGTGACTTCTGTGCTTCATTTTGCCCCTGATGTTGTTTTATAAAGTTATGTGCTGCAAATCTGATTTAGGTTTTAATAACAACAGTAAAAGCGGTACAAGCAATAACCAGCACATAGGATTCCTGGCCATCCCCTGCACGCAGTCCTGTACGTTCTCCTTCAAGTTATGCAGATCAGTGCATGTAAATCAGGCAGAAAAGCGTTTACCAGCAGAGCTCGGGAGGCCCAGAAAATGGACAATGGCTGGCATTGGTCCAGGGCGAAACTTGCGGCCCCATCAAGAAGTAGAGCTTCCAGAGTTTGCAATTTGGCCCCAAAGTACTGCTCGCAGAATCCCATTAGATAGTGTAGAGGCGTGTGGCTGACTTAGGAAAAATAAATCCGGAGCAGAGAAAACATTTCATTAAACCCTGAATACGCGAGTAACATACTCCCTCCTTGCTCAGCCCCTGTTTGTATTTTGGACCAGTGTTCATGCTCCAGATGTGGTGAAAATCCTGGGGAAACAGAAATGTTTGAAATAGTTTTTCTGATCGAGACCAAAACAATGAGAAATCAATCAAGTTAAAAAAAAAAACCAAACAACAACTTTGCGTTAAACCTTTACATATAAAGAATCTGTTTCAGAGTTCGGAGGCCGAAAACTATTTTAGGGGCTGAGTATTTCTAAACACACATGTTTTCTCAGCTGTGTCAATAGATGAAAGATACGCAAAACCTTTGGATTTAGGGTATCGTCTTTCTTTGAGTTTTTTTAAAATTTTTTTTTTCAACGTTTATTTATTTTTGGGACAGAGAGAGACAGAGCATGAACGGGGGAGGGGCAGAGAGAGAGGGAGACACAGAATCGGAAACAGGCTCCAGGCTCTGAGCCACCAGCCCAGAGCCCGACGCGGGGCTCGAACTCACGGACCGCGAGATCGTGACCTGGCTGAAGTCGGACGCTTAACCGACTGCGCCACCCAGGCGCCCCTTAGTTTTGATACCCTTTTCCAAACTCCCCTACATGTACATGAGGCATTTTTATTTCATTTTTATTTTTAGTTTTTTTAATGTTTATTTAGTTTTGAGAGAGACAGAGCACGAGCAGGGGAGGGGCAGAGAGAGAGGGAGACACAGAATCCGAAGCAGGCTCCAGGCTCCGAGCTGTCAGCACAGAGCCCGACGTGGGGCTCGAACCCACGAACCATGAGATCATGACCTGACCCGAAGTGGGATGCTCAGCTGACTTGAGCCACTCAGATGCCCCGTGGCATTTTTCTTTTAAATGGTAAAGTCAGGGTCCTGGGAAGAAATAGGCGATATACCCAATGAGAAGAGTTTAATCAATGAACTATTTACCAAGCTGTGGGCAGGGAAAACACAATAGGTTGAGCTGGGGCTCAACCTTGGAGCAGCGGAGGCACCTTTGGAACCTCCACATCTGGGGGGGGGGGTTGGTAGGGGGGTAGTTCCAGGATGGGGGTGGGGGCTAGGCAGGAGCTGACAGAAGAAGGTGCACTCCCCGGAGGGACTCCTATAGCAATCAGGGGCTGCAGGGGTGGTGGGCAGGATAAATAATGATCATCTCCCCTGCTGGCAACGACCAACTGGAAGCCTGGCCAAGGGAACCCTGTGACACCATCCATGTAGATCAGCCTCGGGGGACAGAGCAGGGCGGTAAAGGCTGGAAAGTCCATCTAGAGGGACAACCGGATCAGCCAGCCCAAGACCCAACTGCTCAAAGGGGTTTGGGCCTCCGATAGTGGGGCAGGGCCTGGGTGGGGGGCCGAGCGGGACAAGGGTGGCACTTTCCCCTCATGTAACCTCTGTACTGAGGTTTTCAAAAGGACCGTCGATGAATGTTGACAATGATCTTAAAATAAAAAGTTAAAAATAGTAAACACGGCTTAGAAATCATTTAGTTAGAGGTAAGCAATGACGCCTTGGGTCTGCTCTACGAAGGAGAAACAGCCTAGCCGATTGTTTTATAGAATGTACGAGTTACATTCTTCACCGGAGACTTTTTGTGGTAAAATACGTGTAACATAAAAGTTAACGTCTTAACCATTTTTGAGCGTACAGTTCGCTGGCTTTAAAGTACATTCACCAGGGGGCGCCTGCGGGGCTCAGCTGGTTAAGCATCCGACTCTTGGTTTTAGCTCAGAGGGTCGTGATCTCGTGGCTGGTGAGTTCGAGCCCCGCTCGGGCTATGCCAGCAGTGCGGAGCCTGCTTGGGATTCTCTCTCTCTCTCTCTCTCTCTCTCTCTCTCTGCCCCTACCCTGCTTGCTCTCTCTGTCTCTCTATCTCAAAAATAAACAAACTAAAGTGCATCCAAAATGCCGTGTTGGCCATCACCCCCATCCACCTCCAAGGCTGTTTCATCGTCCCAAACTGACACTCTGTGCCCATGAAACAACAGCTCCCCATTCCCCCTCCCCCAGGCCCTGGCAACCACCATCCCGCTTTCTGTTACTGTGAACTTGACCTCGTATAAGTGGAATCACACTGTATTCGCCCTTTGGTGAATGACAGTATTTCACTCAGCACAATGTCTTCAAGGTCCATCCATGCGTAGCCTGTCTCAGAATTTCCTTCCTTTCTGAAAGCAAGCAATCTTCCATTGCGCATACATCCCGCTTTGCCTATCCGTTCACCCATCGGTGGAGACCTGGATTGCTTTCGCCTGCTGGCTGTTGTGAACCAAGCACAGGGAATATAAATGAAGCGAACATAATGCAAACACACTCATACACAAAGTCCAGTGTGTGCCTGTGACCCCACCGGGGGTCATCCATACGACGACGAAGGATCATCCGTACGAGAGAAATAGAAAAAACGTGTGCCGCGTGTGTAAGAGACGGGATGACGGAGCTTCGACGGGTTTGAGTTCAGCTCCATAGAAGTGGATCCCAGGCTGCTGCCTGAGCCCTGCCTCTCACCTCGAGGGTGAGGGTCGTGTCCCTGAATGTCTGGTAGAATAAGTCTTCAGAAGGGGGACTCCGGATAGACAAAGTAGAAGACAGGGCACGGGGGTGACCAGTGGGAGGCCAGCCAAGATGAAGACTCCAGTCCTCATCATAGTGGCCCTCCAGTGGCCCCACCAAACCAGATGTCACAAGCGGGCAGAGCCTGGGGTGACGCAGTTGTGGAAATCCGCGTGATCAGAAGAGTTCACCCCGTCTCGCCTCGTTGCCACGTTTTCCAGAGGAGAAGTCGGTCCTTCAAATGCTTCCTATTTTCACAGAATAGTAAAGGTGCCATCTTGGCATGACCCGGTTTATTACCTTGTCGCGAATGAGACAGCTTTTTGGGGGTGCGGGTGCAAACAAACCTCCTGGTAAGAACAACAGCCTTATGACCAAAGGGGCTCGTGGGGTTTCCTGATGGCATTTTTTCACAGGTACTTGCTTTCACAAGCTTTAGCCTTTAGATCTTTTGTCTGTTTTAAACTGGGTGAGCACGTACAGGGCGCTGGGTGGCTCAGTAGGTTAAGGATCTGACTCTTGGTTTCGGTTCAGGGCATGATCTCACAGTTTGCGAGTTCCAGCCCCACCTCGGGCTCTGTGCTGACAGCGCGGGGCCTGCTTGGGATTCTCTCTCTCCCTCTCTCTCTACCCCAGGCGTGCTCTCGCTCTCTCTCTCAAAATAAACTTTAAAAACTAAACTAAATTAGGTGAACGTGTAAAAGTGTGCTTGGAAACAACTAGTAACGACCTGGGTTTAGGAGCTGACAGAAATATCCTATCATTTCAATCAGAAGGAATTTTCACAAAAAAAGGGCTGAATTTTAATAGGCCAACTATTTGTTTGAGCCCACCCACGCCCCGGGTTGGTTTTAGGTACCTCTCTGCATTCCTTGTGCTCATTCTGTCCACCGAGAAAGCCAGGGCTGATCCCCGTTGGTGAGCACACCGATTTTTAAGACCTCCCTGTGGCCAGACACTGTTCTAGGTGTTGGAGATATTGCAACAAACAAAATCAACGCTCAGCGAGCTCATCATACGTAAAGCAATACACAAACAAGATAGTTCCATGTGATGCTTATTGGTACAAAGGAGAGAAAGAGGTGTCGTGGGATAAGGTGGGAAGAGACATGTGGGGCCAGGGTGCTTCTCTGGGGTGCTCACGGAGACCTCCGAAGGGAGAAATTTGAACTGATAGGTGAGTAATGAGCCACCGCTCACAGATCTAGGAAGAAATCATGCTCGATAGTGGGCCATATATGGTTTCCGTGTCCAGGGGTTCAGGAATGAGGTCAGAGTGGTTGGAGCCCAGAGGACAAGGTGGGGCATGTAGTGAGTGGGGCTTAGAGAGGAAGGCAGAAGTCAGGTTGTGTGAATGGCTCCGCGTGGCAAGGATTCTGATTTGTCACTAAATGCAAGGGCTGCCATTGGAGAGTCTTGCTCCTCGAGCGAATACGATGTGATTTACACGGAAGAAAGAGCTCACTGCGTGCCGTGTGAATAACAGATGGCAGGAAGCAGGGAGTCTAGGAAGGTGGCCAGTGGGACATCCGGGGGAGCCATGCATGCATTCGACCAGCGGTGATGGGGCACCACTGGGGACACTGAATCAGAAACAGGGTCTTCTCCCAACCCAGAAATTCTCTCCGCAGAGTAGTGGAGAAAGAAAATACTTTGATGAGAGAATAAGCATTAAGCCCGAATGTGATGGGCATCACAGGGAATCCACGAAAAGATTGCCGAGCAGACACGACCATTTACACACATGTTCTCAAGACAGACGATAACTGGTCCTCAAGTAAGAGGACTTGATGGCACTGTTGGTCACGCAGAGTTCATCTAACTTTCCCTGGTAACTGGGGTGACCATCTGTGTTAGCTAAGTGGCTTTATCCAAAGGAAAGACACGCTTCTCACGTCTGTATGACGGGAGGTAATTTCATAACGTGGAGCCAGGCGCCACGCACGTTAGTCTCCGACTGCACACAGGGCCTGGGAGACCAGGGCTCTGTGGCCCTTAATGTTTGCATTTCAAAAAGAAGAGAAAGTGTTGGCAATGACAAGTTTTCTAGAAAACAGATGGTGGGGAGATCTCTTCTCCCATTCTCAACAGGGAGAATGGGGTCTCTCATTTATAATCTGAATTTGTCCTTACAGGGCCCTCGGTGTGTGGGAAACACTGCCCAGGAGCACGGGGCGGCTGGGCTGCGGACTAGTTGGGCGCCATCAGGCTCTTGCTGGCTATGGACGAAAGTCCAGGGACAGATGGAAAATGGAGGTCAAAGGGCAGTGTGGGAGCCCAGCGAGGTAGATGGTGGGCAAAGTGCACGAGACAGAAACCCTATAGGGCTCCGGGTCGGGTGGAGGGTCAGGTTGGCTTTGCGTTTCTGTTTGCAGTCGGCCCAGCCAAGTTAGCTCCTTCTCCAGCCTATTGGCTTAAAAACCACATCCCCAGCTGCCCTTTCACGATTGGTAGCACACTGCGTGCCTAACGCTCACATATGTTAACCCATTTCATCCTCATTACGACTCTTGAGATAGGAATTTTTCTACTGGGGATGGCAGAGGATGTAGAAATCAGCCTGCTATGTTCCCTAACCTTAAGTAAAGAGTATATGACACGAGAGCAAGAATAATGCAGGTGCCCTAAGCGCTACAGCACGTATTATATGGTCTATCCTTTTCCCACGTGCCCTGTTATGGATCATGGAAATGAACTGGCAGATGTGAAGTCTTAGAAGGGTGACCTGTACATTAAAAGTGCTTAGCAAGCAGCAACATCTTAGAGTTGTTGCTATGATTCACGGGTGACATCTTTGTGCATAAATAGGACCTCGCCAGCCTGACATAAGACCCTTGAAGGCTGAAGAACTTCCTGTATTGTGCCTCCCAGTGGTAGGGCAGGACCTCATACAGAATACGTGCTCAATAGTTGCTCACAAAGGATGAGGGTTATTGGTCCCTTAGAAATGGCTAGAACTTGCCACCCACCCCCCACCCCCCGCCACCCTGCCAAAGCACGGTGTCTTTCTGGAGGATAAAAGTTCAACAGAACTTTGTATGTCCTCCTCAGTTATTTACTTAAGGTTTCTCTTACTTCTCGAGCCTGTATTGATTATTTGAATTTTGCTAGAGAATTGTCATTATCACTTAGGTTTTTATGCTTCCGGGCATAAACCCTTATACAGTATTCTCTCTCAATTTCCTGATGTCCTTTGTAACTGCAGTCTGTTTATATGTGTTCAGTCAATATTTACTGACAGTCTGATCGATAGTTTTGGCTTATGATCATGGAAGAACCCAGCAAGCGTCGTTGGGTATTTGTCTCCGGGGGAAGACATCTGGGATTCACAGCTTGGATGCTTGGTGTTATGTGATGGTCTTTCTGCTCCGGCCTGGGAAATCACTGAAACCGGTTCAGGTATGAGAAGCAGTTCTTGGCACAGGGGATCCCTAAGACTGGCGCAAGGAGTTGAAGAGAATTGTATTTTTCTCTGGCCTACCATCTTGAGGAAGAGAGATCATCCTCTTTTGGGCATCAGAGTCATACCCGAGCACCACGGTGGGATTTTAGGGCCCTCCGAGGCCCACAGGGGTGCCGATTTCATGCAACTTTGCCAGAAAGTCCGACCGTTCATCAGTCACAATGCCACCTTGACTCCAGAAGGCCGCCATTGTCATGACCATCTAGGAGAAAGGGAGAAGGGAGGACTTCCGGATGCCTGATCCAAATTCCTTATTCCTTACTTGGACAGCCATGGCGTCTTCTGGGAAAACGCCTTGAGATCCAAGGGAATGACATGAGGTGGAAAAACAAGGATGGGGGAGAGACAGCGGCTGAGTTCCCTCAGTAAGGCTCTGTGGGATGGGCAGGGGAGAAAAACTGAAGACGAGAGGGAAAACGAGATGGCTGGTCCTGGGGATTGCTTGGAGCTCTGTGATTCCTTCAGTCTGAAGAACAGACACAGGTGACTGTTGACTGAGTTATGGAGCAGGGATGTTTGGAAAGGGTGTGAGAAGAGATTCATGCACCTGTCAGACTCCCTACTGTTGACTAAGGATACAACAAAGTAACGGAAGTGGTCCGCCCAGCGAAATGTTCTTGTTTGTTTGTTTGTAAACATTGTAAGTACAAACCAGACCGAACCCTCTTCTTCTTTGGCAAGTCGCATGACATCTTAGACCAAGCCCTTATGTCCAGACAGCTTGACCACTTGCCAGGGAGCTATTTTTACAAGGCCACTGGCCCCGCTGTTGGTGGGATGGGCAAAGCAATTGTGGTCGGTACGTCTCTTCCTAAGGAGGTTTAGCTCTCTCCACGACAGCCGGGGGGGAGGCCCCAGTGGTGACCCAGGGGTCCCGGCCTCCACTGTAGGGCTGGCTCTGGCCAGCAGCCTTTGCCCACGCTCCTCCAGTGCCTGACTCCCCCGCCACCACCCCCCCCACACACACTCTGACTTCTCCCCTCCTTCCTGTTTGCAGTTGGAAGTCGCTCCCTAATCGTTCTCTTCCCAAATTTCTTTGCGAAGTTTTCCATGGCAGAAAAGCTGATCATTAAGCAAATACTATTTCTGGCACTCGGTTTTCGCAAGAGATACGTCTCAGGCCCAGAAGGACAGCATTTCTGTCATCATAGCTCTGGAGCTTTGGTGGGAAAAGGGTGACAACATTTTTCCATTGGACAGCCATTCGTTACCTAAACTTATTAAATGGGGAGCAGTACTGGGTTCTGTAGACTTTTCCCAACCACACGGGTGCCAAAAAAAACACTGGAGTCCGGCCACATCGCTGCAGTAACATAGGCGCAAGACGGTCTGCAGGGAGAAAATAGACTTAGAAAGTAATACCACCTGCATGTTCGTTCATGGCACCTCCGTCTACTGACACAGAAATGGAGCCTGTCCAGAACCATCTCCGAAACGCAGAGGAGCCCACAAAACAAACTTAGGACGCCCGAGAATGTTCCCTCTTCAATAAGAATACTGTAGTCAAACTGCTGTGACTACTGGCGACTTTTCATTGAAAACATATTTTCTGGAATAAAAGCCATTAAGCCCATTGTAATTCACTAATCAATTTCTATTATATAGCGTCGTTAAATCGTCTTTATTTTTCTTAAGTTAATGAAACATTTTCCTTTTTTATTTCTCAAAAGGGATTTTCATCAGGATAAATTCTTTTCCATTTAAAATTTATCGTGAAGAGCTGATTAATCAATTCGCTTTGGTCCTCATCAAATTGTCTTGATTACGGCAGCTGCTACCCAGAGTTTCCTTTTGTTTTTCTCTCCCCTACTCACCCTTTGGTCAAGTCCAATGTCTCAGGCAGATCTGAATTTGCCAATGGTATTTTTTAAAAATTTTCTGTCGATGACAAAGTTTGTAATGGGGAGTTCTAGCCATCGTCTGGATAGGTTATGTAAATCCTTTCTACCTGTCCTTTTCATCATGGGGTGGATAAAATAGGTCATCCAACTTTTTTTGAGTCATTTTGTTAGGAATTTTCTGGATAGTCCTCCATTCATGCCGGCATAAAATAATAAAATTATACACAAAATAGGTTCTGTAAGCACAGTAGATGTTTCCAATGCTAATATTCAAAGAAAAGGATGACAGACAAGTATAGATCTATTACCTTTGTCACTGACGATCTGAATTAACGACATAGATTAGGTTCAGCAAACTTTTTCTGCAAAGGGCCAGGTAATAAATATTTTAGGGCCATCCATACGTTCTCTGTTGCAGCCACTCCACTCCGTGGTTGCAGCCTGAAAGCAGCCATAGACTGTATGCAAACTCATGAGCGTGACTGGGCTCAATTAAAACTTTGTTATTTATATTTTTTTATGGAAGTGTAATTAACATACAATGTTATGCTGGTTTCAGGTGCCTGACCTCGATGCAGCAACTCTCTACATTACTCAGCGCTCAACACCTTAAAGCCACCCGTTTGTTCTCTGTGTTTAAGAGTCTGGTTTTTGTCTTGTTGTATTTTTTCCATTCCTCACGTAAGTGAAATCGCACGGTATTTGTCTGTTTCTGCCGCACGTATTTCACTTCGCACGATACTGTCCAGACCCATCCAGGTTGTCACAAATGGCAAGATCTCATTCTGTGCCTAAACTCCATTGTGTGGATACACCCCATCTTCTTCACGCACTCATCTCATCAATGAACACTCGAGTTGCTTCCATAATTTAGCTATTGTAAATAATGCCGCCGTACACATAGGGGTGCATGCATCCTTTTGAATTAGAAAGAAGTGTTTTCCTTCTTTTCAGGTAAATACCCAGTAGTGGAAACCCTGCCTCAGATGACATCTCTAGGTTTAATTTTTTTTTAATGTTTATTTACTTAGAGAGAGAGAGAGAGAGAGCGTGAGCGAGGGAGGGAGGGAGGGGCAGAGAGAGAGGGAGACAGAAGATCTGAAGCAGGCTTTGTGCTGAGGGCGCAGAGCCTGATGCGAGAGGCTCAGATCCACGAACCGTGAAATCATGACCTGAGCCGGTCAGAGGCTTAACGAATGAGCCACCCAGGCACCCCTCTATTTTTAATATTTTTGAGGAATGTCCATACTGTTTTCCACAGGGGCCGCGTGAATTGACATTCCCACCGACAGTGCACGAGGGTTCTCTTCTCGCCACATCCGTGCCACCATTTGCTAGATTTTGTATTTTGATTCTAGCCCTTGTGACTGGTGTGAAGTGACAGCGCACTGACCTCCAACAAAACTTTATCTATAGAGCTGTGCTCCAGATTTGGCCCGTGTGCCATTGCCTGCCACTCCCTGGAACAGGTTAATGTTGTTCTGTTACTTATTTTATCAAAAGATCCTTGACTTGCTGGGGTTGACCGTAGACTAGGATGGATAGAGAGCTCTTGGAATGCACATTAGAAATGGTTTCTCTTCGCCCAGCCTCTCAGGATCAGAGCCTCGCACACCAGCAATATGTGTATCAGCAGGGTCATACCCAGTTTTCTTTTCTTTTTTTTTTTTTTTTTTTAAACTTTTTTCAACGTTTATTTTTGGGACAGAGAGAGACAGAGCATGAACGGGGGAGGGGCAGAGAGAGAGGGAGACACAGAATCAGAAACAGGCTCCAGGCTCCGAGCCATCAGCCCAGAGCCCGACGCGGGGCTCGAACTCCCGGACCGCGAGATCGTGACCTGGCTGAAGTCGGACGCTTAACCGACTGCGCCACCCAGGCGCCCCTCATACCCAGTTTTCTTAGAGGAGCTCATCACCCTGTGGAATTAAGTCAAGAACCGTAAAACCTCCTGGGGAGGGATAAAGGGAAGATAATCGTATTCCCATCGTACTGAAAATGGAGGCAGGGGCACCCGGCTGGCTCAGTTGGTTAAGTGTCTGACTCTTGATTGCAGCTCAGGTCATGACCTCACAGTTGGGAGATCGAACCCCGCATTGCTCACGGAGCCTGTTTAAGGTTCTCTTTCTCCCTCTCCCTCTGCACCGCATCCCCCCCCCCCAAAAAAAATGGAGGCAGAATGATCCTCCAGACCTTCATCACAGGGTTAATTACAAATGGAGCATATTGTACGACAAAATAAAAATTAATTGCAAAGCACAGCATGATGCTAGCCTTGTTATTCATCCCAGGCTTAGAGTTTTCATGAACCTCATCTGGGCACAACAGATGAGGTTCTGAATTTAACTGGGAAATTGTTACACTCTAGACTTAGAATATTCCCGTAAATACAAAAGCTCCATGCGCAACGCGGGGCTTGAACTCACAACCCTGATATCAAGAGTCGCGAGTTCTACCCAACCGGGCCAGCCAGGTGCCCCATGTATCAACTGTACTGAAAGAAAGAAAGAAAGAAAGAAAGAAAAGGAAGGAAGGAAGGAAGGAAGAAGGAAGGAAGGAAAGAAGGAAGGAAGGAAGGAAGGAAGGAAGAAGAAAGAAAAACCAAATATCCAACTCAAACAAATGTGAAAAGGAAACCCCATTACAAAGAGGCTAAAGTTTGATGGGAAATTTACTGCACTCGGCAGAATTAAATTTTTGGCCTCTAGGTGGGAATGAAGGTTATGTTATTAGGGATGAAGTCCCTATTACTAGCTGAACAACTACACATTGTCATCTACAAACGCTACTATTGTGCTCAAACAAGCAGAGGTCCAGAGACAGACAATTGTTGGCGCTGGCTGGGCAGCTCTGGGCCAATCAAAAGCTCAGGTTTTCTCTAACATTCTTAGTTTGTCGGCCTTTGGTCTCTATGTTTGTTGTGTCGCGGCTGCAAGATGGCCGGCCTGTCCGCGGACGTTACCCAACATTTGAGGGAGGAAGAAGGGGTAAAGTCTGAGCCACCGAGTCTGCTTACACAAGGAAAGCAAAAAAGACTCCCAGAAGCAAGCCCTCACATTTCTGTTCGTGTCTTACCAGCCAGAACCATCTTACTTGACCACTGATGTAATTAATGGTTATCGAGGAGGCTACGAAAGTGGCTCATTACTTTTCCCAATTTCCACGCGGATGTGGACAAAGGACAACGGTGTAAGGGGAGAGGAGAGGTCCACATCCAACAGTGTTTGGCATAAATTTCATTGCTACTTTTTACAACAACCCGGAACTGGATTCACTTGCTGTGTCACTTAACATTGAACCGGGTAGGAATAAATAACCCACTGCTTATGTGTACAACAGTCATCGGTGACCAGGAAAAGCCGTCTGTTGGGCTGTCATCTCTGAAATACGCTCCAGTCCCAAGATTTCTCAGACTTTCATTATCTCGAATCCACGTCTCCTCCAGCCCGATCTTTGCTGCGTCTAAATCAGCAGCTGCACCCACCATGCAAAGGCTGCGTACGGAGGTGTGCGGGGCAGGGTCCAGGGCATCCTGTGATGTCTGGGAGACCTAACAGGGAGAGCAGATGCCTCCTGGTGAGGTGGGGGAGGGGGACTATTTTGTTTTATTTACCAGGAGTCTAAAGCCCACGTGAGCTGAGAAACCCGTCTTCGCATTTGAGTACTCTTTATTGGAAGGAGACGGACTTCCCCCTAATGAGCCCATTTTACAAACTGGGAGCCCCAAGAGCTGGTCTCCTGGCACAGAGGAGCAGTGAGGAGGACTCACAAGTCGTGGAACGTGTCCTTGTCATAAAAAGAAAAACTTGGACGTGGGACAGGGCCCGCCTCCCGGCTCCCTCCCTGGTTCCAGTAAATGACGTGCTGTGTAGTCATGTGTCCCGGACCAGGCACATCCGCGGGACAAGAGCTCTGATGCAGGCAGAGACAAGTCCCCCGTGAAATCATTAGTTTTGTCCGAGAAGCAAAAACAGAAACCCAGTTCCTGTGTTTACCCCTCATTCGTTCCTTACTTCATTCTACCTGGTTCAGAGTCCGATTGCATCACGGACATAAAGAAAGCATCTCCTACTTTCCCTGTTTGGCTTTGTTTTGCTTTAGAGTAGGAGTTTGTGTTTGTCCCTTGGCTAGCTGGTTGGTCAGGAGCGGGGAGAGGGGGAGTTTTAACTCAGACTGATCCTCAGCTCAGTCCTCACCACAGAGTGGCCTTGACCCCCAGATGGCATCAGCCTGAGTGCATCGCTGTGGCCAACGCTGCCTGCTATCCATGGCTCCCTTCATGGACCCAGTTCTGAGGGATGGCTTACTCAATTTCATGGCCAGTATTTCCTCTTTGTTCAACAGCTTTCCTGGAGCCACAGATAAACTGTACCTAACTTCCACTGATGGAGTGAACACACGAGAAATTGTACCTGTTATTAAAAGAAAGAAAGAAGAAAGAAAAAGAGAGGGAAAAAGAAGGAAAGAAAGAAAGAAAGAAAGAAAGGGGAAAGGAAAAAAGAAAGAAAATGAAAGAAAGAAAGAAAGAAAGAAAGAGAAAGAAAAAGAAAGAAAAGAAACAGAAAGAAAGAAAGAAAGAAAGAAAGAAAGAAAGAAAAGAAAGAGAAAGGAAGAAAGAAAAGAAAGAAAGAGAGAAATTGTACTATCGAAAAGAAATTGTTCTAAATCTGAACCAGGTCAAAAGTTGATAGCCTGTTTGAGTGGCTACTTCTTCTGGGAATAATTTACGGTCTGGATAAAATGCTCTAGCAATTTTCTGATTTATTTTAATGAGCTTAAAAGCCCGGCATCGAAAATTCACCCAGCCGATGGTCAGCCTTGGGAGCTGATTAATGGCCTTTAACCAATCTCGAAAAAAGTTGACGCAGACATCCTTTACTGTGTCCAGCTTAACAATGATTGCTTCCTTATTTTTTCCCCAATAACCTGTCATTACCAAGAGCGAAATTTCTGCTTAGAGACCTCTCTCCACCTTGCAACAAGTCTGAAATGAACTTTGACGTGTGTTGGAACCTCTGAGACGCTGCTTTCAAATACACTAAAGCCTGTAATTGTGTGGCAGGCACTCTCAGGACTGAAGAAATTGCGAGAAGGGGGGAATCGCTCCAAGGGACTCAAGGGCATGGTTTGCAGAAGCTAGCTGACAGGGCGGGGCAGAGGTGGCCCGGGTCTAGGGAGCCGGTGAGCACTCAGAGGCAGGACGCTTTGGATGTTCCCTTGAGGCCAGGCCACCACCGAGCCATGTGGGGCCACAGACAAGTCACTTTTGAGGGGGACTTATCTATACAAGCAAATTAATTTTAAAATTATGTGACAGAATTACATCCCAGAATTCATGGGCCACCGTGAGAGGTAGTGACTTTTTTTTAATGCAGACTTAGCACGGTGGTTACAGGAGAGGCAATTATGGCTCTATTGTCTAATCAGTGAATGCAAAGGTTCTTCGTGTTCTTTATTGTCAAGTGTGACATTACTGGATAATTTCCTACCCGCCGCAGCACATCGGTAGCGCCTCAAGCCTGTTTGTGCTGAGGCAGCACAGACCTTCCCGCCTCTGTAGTTCCCCGACACCACGTCGTCACTCTGGAAGCTGTGTCCTCAGTGGCACCATCTGGGGATGCTGGCTCCCAACGACTCACCAAGGTTGCCCTGCACTTGGTTGATGATGACAAATGCAAGGGGGCAGTCTGAATTAGAATCCTTTTTCTGGTCATGTGAACTTCACTGCTTGCAATTTCTTTTTTAGTGTATTTATTTTAAGAAAGAGAGAGAGAGAGAGAGCATTCAGGAGGGGCAGGGAGAGAGAGAATCCCAGGCAGGCTCCCCATCGTCAGCGTGGAGCCTTCTGCAGGGCTTGAACTCACAACTCACGAGATCATGACCTGGCCTGGTATCGGGAATCAGACGCTGAACCAACTGAGCCTCCCAGGCACCCCAACTGTTTGGGATTTTTATGGCATAAACAGAATAACACGTCTTCTAATCGTGTCCTCTCCTGAGCTCCATGGGCCAGGCAGGAAGGGTGCGTTCCTAGAGCATCATCTCTTCCAGCGTTGACCTGCCTTCTGCACCCAACACCCGCGGGGAGGATGGGCGATGAGCCGTGGTGATGGGTGATGGGCCGGGGTGGATGGGCGATGAGCCGATGAGCTGGAGACCACCCTGGAGGGCACAACGTCACTGCACTGATTTGAGGTTCATCGGTCAGACGGATCAGTTAGCAAGCCTGACTGGTCCAGAGCCTGTGGAGCATGTAGGGTGTGCATTCTGAGGGCCAGAGGCAGGGGGTCCACAAGAAGAAGGATGCCCGCAGTCACCCTCAGAAGGATACATGGGACAGAGATGGATGAGAGCAGATACATGGACCGACACATAGCTCAAGCCCAGGGTTTGGCAGTGGCTCTTGGTAGCTCAGAGCCCTGAAGTCCCATGTGTGATTTGAGAGTTCTCCAAAGAGGAGCATGTCAGTACCATTCTGGCAGCCCAATCTTACGGGGACCCTGCTCTTTAATGTCAGTGAAGGAAACTCGTGCCCGTCGGCAAGAGTGAGCTGATTAGCAGACTGCCCTCCGAGACCTGGGATGCTCCATAGGCAGGAGTCTGAGAGCTACTCAGACATCTGGTCACCTCCTGATGCAACGTGGGGGATGAGTAGAAGGGGGGGGGGTTGCATTAAAGGGGAGAGCCAGGACAGAGACCACACAGGCTGTGGTCCTGTCTCCCTACCAGTCCAGGCACCAGAGGACTTAAGAAGGTTAAAAGAAGGTGCTCTAGGGCATAGTTGGCAGAATCTAGGGGTGGTAGTCTTGGGAGGCCCCTTCCGGTTCTATGGTCCCGTGATTCAGCTCTTCATGCCTTAATTTACCCACTGTTTGGGGCCATTTTGAAATAATACAGTAAAACCTATTTTATACATATTTTGGGTTCAGGGACCCTTCCCCAGACTTCACTAGTTTAATAAAAATGTGTGCACTATGGTCTGTCTAGACAGCAGATGTCCTCCTGCCCCTGAATACTGTGAAATATTTGCTGTCCTTTGGAGAGCTGGGCTAAGACTCATGATCAGAAATTGAACTTCAGGGGCGCCTGGGTGGCTCAGTCGGTTAACTGCCCAACTCTTGATTTAGGTTCAGGTCATGATCTCAGGGTCATGAAATCAAGCATGGAGCCTGCTTGGGATTCTCTCTCTCTCTCTCTCTCTCTCTCGCTCTCGCTCTCGCTCTCACTCTCTCCCCCCCTCCCCAATAAAAAGAAAATAAATTGAACACAAGAATGACTGTGGTAAGGAAAGAGTAGGCATTGATGTCAGACAGACCTGGATTCACCACCTTCTTTCTGGGTGACATTTCGCAAATGGCTGAACCTCTTGGGGCCTCCGTGTTCTCTCCTTGGATGGTGGGCATGCTAACATTTGTATTGCAGACCTCTAAGAAGATTTATGCACCTGGCATGTAGCAGCATGTTAAAAAGAAAACCATGGGCCCCAAATGGTATCACTTAGGCTAACTCGGCAAACCAAGACTCAATAGCTAACCTAACTGCAGTTTCAGCCTCCCAAGGACATAACCTTTCGTTGGTCAACGTGGAGTTTTCTGGTCGACCCTAGGAAATTTACTCATAGACCCTTCGGCTCCCCTTCGGAGGGCAATGTTGTCTAAACAGTGAACTCCTTGCTAATAAATTCCTTTATTAGTTGTCTGTATGCCCTCTCTCTGCCTTCAAGATCTTTTGTTTGGCTCAGTGGGGCCCCCCTCTCTTTGCTGGATGGGATGCTGCCCGGCTCACGAATCATTGGGTCTTCACATTTGCTTGGTAGAATTTTGATTTTTAACCAGCTGCTCAATCTAACCTTGTCCTCATCTTCGTTATTGGTTTCATCATTCTCTCCGGGGCCTGAGCTTGGAAATTTGACTGATACCTGGCACATGGATGCTTGTCGCAGTGAGAGGACATTTATAAAAGCGGAAGTCTGGGGGCACGTGGGTGATTCAATCGGTTGAGCATGAGACTTGGGCTCAGGTCATGGTCTTGTGGTTGGTGAGTTCAAGCCCCCCTCAGGCTTTCTGCTGTCAGCGCAGAGCCTGCTTCAGATCTTCTGTCCCCCTCTCTGTGCCCCTCCCCTGCTTGTGCTCTCTCAAAAATAAACAAACATTAAAAAAAGAAGAAGGAAAAGAAGTCCATGGGTGCCTGAGTGCCTCAGTCGGTTAAGCGTCCAACTTCAGCTCAGGTTATGACCTCGTAGTTCGTGAGTTCGAGCCCTGCATTGGGCTCTGTGCTGACAGCCCAGAGCCTGGAGCCTGCTTCGGATTCTGTGTCTCCCTCTCCCTCTGCCCCTTCCCCACGCGCACTCTGTATCTCTCTGTCTCTCAAAAATAAACAAGCATTAAAAAAAAATTTAAAGTCCGGCTTCATGGCACTCCGCTGCTTAGACATCTTCAGTCCCTCCCTCTTGTGGCATCGACTTTGACCTCTGAGCTGGTGTGCAGGCTCCAACCAGTGTCCCTTCTTTCCACATCACTCGGTCACACGCCCCAGACCTGGGGGTGCATGTGTGTTTCGTCTTGGGCGGTTGGCTCCGATCCTGGAGAGTTTGGCCTGAAGCCCTGCATCCGGGGACACCCACGAGAGACTCGGCACCCTCGTGGTCCCTGGGGACAAGCACAGGAAGCAGCGGCAATTTTCTGTCACCCCTGCCCTCCCCTGTAGCACCTTAGGGGTGCAGGAGTCCCCCAAACAGGCTCCACGCTTCCCCACCTCTGTTCCCATCGTATAAACCTCTAAAATCCCTTCCTCAGCTTCTAAGTCCAGCTTATTTACCCTTCAAGGCATGACTGAAATGACATTTCTGCCTGAAACTTTCCCCAGTTTTAACGGATTGTTCCCTCCCGTGATCTGAAAGCTCTTTGTTGGTGCCTTTCCATCTGGCTGTATCATTGCTGGTGTCTAACCATCTCCCCAGCTAAATCACGAGTCTCTAGAAGGTGCTTCTGCTTGCTCGTGTGTTCCTCCCCCTGCCCGTCAGAGGGCCTCTCATGGAGCAGGTGCTAAAGGCTGCCTGAGCTGCTCAAGGCCATGGGGTCAGATGTCACCCCCAGGCTGCCCCTCCTTCCCCTGCCCACGGGGCCTCCAAGAGCACTCTTGGGGCCTCTTTGAAGCACACCCCAAACAGGGCTCCGTCAGAAGGCTTGGGTTAGGGGCGCCTGGGTGGCTCAGTCGGTTGGGTGTCCGACTCTTGGTTTTGGCTCAGGTCACGAGCTCATGGTTTCGTGGGTTCGGTCCCCACTTGGGACTCTGTGGACAATGCGTAGCCTGCTTGGGATTCTTTGTCTCTCCCTCTCTCTCTGCCCTCTCCCACTCACGCCGTCTCTGTCTCTCTCAAAATAAATAAATAAACTTAAACAAAAAAAAAAGAGAGAGAGAGAGAGAGAGAGAAGGCTTGGGTGGCTGGCCTGGGGTTGCCAAGCCTCAGGGCAGAGACACATCACACCCCTACGTGGGACGCTCCTGTGTTCCGGACCTGCGGCCCCAGTGCAGGAAAACTTCAGTAAATGTGTAACTCGAAGGCATTCCAGCTCATCCTGTTCAGCAGTGAAAGTGTGTTATCGATCACCCTGACTTCCTGGAAGGAGCCCCTGCATGAGAGTCGCTCTGGCGCCTGTCCCCCAGCCCAGCCTGGCTGCCTGAGGCCCCCCACCCCCACCGCTGGGCCAAGTGATGTCACTCCCCCTCCTCCCCAGCCTGGGCACAGAATGCTCTGGGAACGGCGCCCTCCCCACCCCTCCCATATAAATAGGGCCTCCGCAGCCCTGCCCGGGGAAGAGGCTGCCTCTGTTTGGGGGAACTAAAGGCGGAAGGTAAGCTGGGAGGCCCTCTCCTTACACACCCCTCCCTGTCTCTCTCGGGGCAGCTGAGTCATATGCAGGGAGGAGAAGCCGGTGGGGGGCCTCTGTGGGGAGGTGAAAAGAGCTGCTGAGGGCCAGAAGCCAGGGGTCCCTGCAGCACGGGGACATCACCATGGAAGACTCACACACAGGCTGCCTTTCCCCTCCTGTCACCGCAGACATCCAGACGTGGGGGCTGTCCTCTCCCTCAGCACACCCCAGCTCCCATCAGAGGAGCCGTGCCTTCCCCGGCAGAAGGGAAGAGAGTGGCCGGGTCCTCCTGCCGCCCATGAGCGGGGCTGGGGCCTCAGGGGCTGGCACAGGAGCAGAGTCATGGTGGCCTAGAGTCCCCTGGGTCCCCTGCCAGCAGAAGGAAGAGCAAACTTGCGGTGCAGGTGGCGGAGCTGGGGGAGGTGACTCCCCCAGCTGGGGGAGGCTGACTCAGTTGGCCCCCGGGGCCGCGTCCCCACGGGGCTCAGATGAGGAGCGGCCGGCGTCTGACTCCCCGCCCCTCCCTCGAGGCAGCGCCGTCTCTGCGTTCAAGGCTGTGTTCTGTGCACTCATCACGCGGTACCCCCGAGCCTCGGGTGGCTCGGCCATAAAATGGGACAAATGGCAATGCCGGGCCTTCCTTGCTCCTGAACCAGGGCGCATGAAAATCATTAGAGCTCATCTAACGTGAGAGTGCTTTCTAAACTTTAGGATAAACTAGAAAGACAAAGTCTTATTGTTTTGTTCAAGAGGCACTACAGACTGGTGCTGAAGCGTGTGGACTATGGCGTCCGGGAGTGGGGAGGGGGGAGGGGGGAGGGCCTGGGTTTGAATGCTAGTTCTGTCTCTCCGACAGAACTGCGTGACCTGTGTGGCCTAGAGCAAATCACCGGACCTCCTCTGCAAACCAGCGGTAAGTGCTCTCCATTTGCCAATGATGTACCGAGCACCTACGAGGTCCCAGGCGCATTTCTGGGACCGCGGTGTCTATGCATCAGCGAACAAAACCGAGCGAGGACCCCGCGCTCATGGGGTTTGCTTTCGTGTGCAAAGGGACAGAACTGAAAACGGAAAAATAAACAGATACATGCTGCAGAGGGTTACAGGGTGATCGGCGCTAAGGGAAAAGGAAGTAAAGCAGGGTCAGCGAGCCCAGAGTGTCAGGCGTGGCGGGGGGACAGTTGCGGTGTGAAACGCGGGGTCAAGGAAGCCTCAGCAGGATGAGACGAGTCTATGGAAAGCCCTAGAACACCGCCCGGCAATGATAAGCATTGTATTAGTGTCGGTTGCCGATCTCACCATTTCATCAGGCCACAGAACCACGAGGAGGAGTCGGGATACCTGGAGGAGGGGAGGGGAGAGGGAGGCTGAGGGGGAGGGTGGTGGAGGAGGGGAGAATCACAGGCTTCTGCTGCGTGCTGACTTAGGACCAGCCGGGGCAGCAGCAACTGATCCCAGCTGAGAGCAACGACAGTGATCCATGAAATTGCTCCCCCCTCCCCCCCCCACCGCCAGACGGTGCCAAGAAGAGACGGTGCAGGAGGGGTAGAGCAGGGAGGGGGCTGTGCTTACCTGCCTGGCCCCAACCCTGGACGGGGTGCCTGTTACTGCAAGATTTCTCCGGCACTCTGCTTCCACAAGCTTTCCTGATAACTCAGTGCGGTCCAGGTTTTCTATTTTTTAATTTATTTTTTTTGAAGGGGTGGGGAGGGGCAGAGAGAGAGAATCCCAAGCAGATTCCATGTTGTCAGCGTGGAGCCCGACTCGGGGCTCGATCCTCCGAGCCGTGAGATGGTGACCTGAGCCGAGACCGAGAGTCAGATGCTTGACTGACTGAGCCGCTGGCAGGCTGACAGCAGAGAGCCCGACGCGGGGCTCGAACTCACGAACCTCGAGATCCTGCCCTGAGCCGATGTCGGACGCTCAACCAACTGAGCCACCCAGGTGCCCCTGTGTGTGCTAGTTTTGTATTCCAAACTGGTTTACCGCCTACCCTGGGGCCAAGAGGCCTCCAAGAGACCGGTGGTCTAGTCCACGTTTGGTTTTCGAGGGGAAAACTTACAGCCAGGGGCGCGTGAAGCTATGACTTTGCTTAGGGGCCATATCAAAGCCCCACAGACTGGGTCACTTAATAGACATGTTATCTCACGATTCTGGCGGCTACCCATCTGAGATGAAGGTGTCAGTGGGGCTGGCTTCTTCGGAGCCTCTCTCCTTGGCTTCTAGATAGGTGGCCATCCTCAGTCTGTACAGTGTCTTCCCTCTGGATGTGTCTGTGTCTTAATCTCCTCTCTCTTTTTTTTTAAGTTTATTTATTTATTTTTGATGGCGGCGGGGAGAGTGCACAAGCAGAGGGTGGGGCATAGAGAGAGACAGAGAGTGAGAATCCCAAACACACTGTCAACATGGAGCCCAATGTGGGGCTCAAACTGACGAACCGTGAGGTCATAACCTGAGATGAGATCAAGAGTCGGTCTTGACCGACTGAGCCACCCAGGTGCCCCTGAATCTCCCCTTCTTAGAAGGACACCAGTCAGATTGGAGTAGGTCCCACCCCGATGACCTCATCTCACCTAAATTACCTCTTTATGTCTCCAAGTATAGTACATTTTGAGGGACTGGGATTTCAACAAATAGCTTAAAACATTTTTTGCCTTAATATCATGATACGTTATTGCCAAAAGTGGTCCCTTAAACATCAGCTTGGGTGTTTCCGTATTACTCTCTATTAAACATATAATTATTGATGGAAGCAGAAGATCACTGATTAACATAACGTAAAATTAATATCAGCCACTCATATATCCTTGGAGAGAAGTGCTTCCAGTATTTTGTGAAAACGCCTGTGAACATTTTTCCTTGATTTCACGGACGATTTCCTATTTCTGTTTAAACTCTCCAGAGGTCTTAATCCCAAGACATCCCCACCGCTATAAAAATTAGACAAAACAACCGGGGCGCCTGGGTGGCTCAGTCCGTCGGGCGTCCGACTTCGGCTCGGGTCACGATCTCGCAGTCGTGAGTTCGAGCCCCGCGTCGGGCTCTGTGCTGACAGCTCGGAGCCTGGGGCCTGCTTCAGATTCTGTGTCTCCCTCTCTCTCTCTCTCTGCCTCTCCCCCGTTCATGCTCTGTCTCTCTGTCTCAAAAATAAATAGACATTAAAAGAAAAATTTAAACATTAGACACAACAAAACACAAAGCCCACCCCAAAATAAGCCCCGTGAGAGCACAGCCCAGCCCACAGCGGCGTTTTGCACCCGCGCAGTGTCTTCCCCAGAGCTTTGAAATTTACCACTTCTCTGCGACGTGTGTAGACTTCGATAGATTTCTCCTGGACTGAACGATCGCAGGGAATATTGGAACGGCTAAAAGTCTGGCTAGAGGGCACCTCCACACCGAGTAGAACTGTCACCCTTGACAAGAGGACATTTTTGCAGGGTCCGCGGAAGTGAGCGCCCCCGTCAGCGATGGCTCCTGCTGGTGCGAGCCTGAGGGCCGCCGTCCTCTGCCTCCTGGCCTGGGCCGGCCTCGCCGCTGCCGACCGGGTGTACATACACCCCTTTCACCTCCTCGTCTACAGCGAGAGCAGCTGTGAGCAGCTGGAGAAGTCCAACGCGGAGGCGCCCAAAGAGCCGACCTTCACACCGGTCCCCATTCAGGCCAAGACAACCCCTGTGGACGAGGAGTCCCTCCGAGAGCAGCTCGTGCTGGCCACCGAGGGGCTGGAGGAGGAAGACAGGCTGAGGGCGGCGAAGGTGGGGATGATGCTCAACTTCTTGGGCTTCCACATGTACAGGATGCTGAGTGAGTCGTGGAGCACGGCCAGCGGGGCGGCCATCCTGTCCCCAACGGCTCTCTTTGGCACCCTGGCCTCTTTCTATTTGGGTGCCCTGGACCCCACGGCCAGCAGACTACAGGCGTTCCTGGGCGTCCCCGGGGAGGATCAGGGCTGCACGTCCCGGCTGGATGGCCACAAGGTCCTCTCTGCCCTGCACACCATCCAGGGCCTTCTGGTCGCCCAGGGTGGGGCCAGCGGCCAGCCCAGACTGCTCCTCTCCACGGTGGTGGGCCTGTTCACAGCCCCCGGCCTGCGCCTGAAGGAGCCATTTGTGCGGGGCCTGGCTCCCTTTGCCCCCATCACCCTCGAGCGCTCTCTGGACTTGTCCACGGACCCAGATCTTGCTGCCGAGAAGATCAACGCGTTCATGCAGGCAGTGACGGGGTGGAAAATGAACAGCCCCCCGTCAGGAGTCGGCCCAGGCAGCACCCTACTTTTCAACACCTATGTCCGCTTCCAAGGTAAGGCAAACCCTGCGGGTGGGGTGGGCTCTACCCCCGGGCCGGTTCCAAAGGGTGACAGTTCCCTGCGTCTGTGGCTGTAATGCCCAACATTTCAGCTCAGCAAGGGCCAGGCCTTGGAGAAGGGCAGGGTGGCGCATGTGAGGGAGTACCCAGGAGTCACTCTCGAGGAGGCGGAACTATCAGCCCACCTACCTGCTGCCCTACTCTGTGCAGCTACTAAAGTACATCCTTCCACTTTTCTCATTCAATCCCCTGGAGGTGTGGTGGAGAGGTGTTACTGCCCCTAGAGGAAAACACAGCAACGCGGTGGCCTCCTCAAGAAGGCACAGGCACGAGCGGGTGTCCCAGGACCCAAGCCCCCACCTCCTGGCCCTGGGGCCCAGCTCTACGCTCAGGAGGGAGGGGTTCCTGTCTCTTGAGAAGGTCAATGTCCATGCAAACATAGCCCGTTTGTTTGCTTACATCCCCTTCATGTTGGGAGGGGCCATTACTCCCTCCTCCCCCACAAAAAAATCCCTACGAAGACAGTTCACTCATTCAATATATAATCACGAAAGAGGTTCGCATGCAAACTCCCCGAGTGGGGCGTCTCCGAGGGGCCAGGCAGGAAGAACGCACACGTCCCGACCCCAGGTTGCCTATTCGAGCCTCAACAGGGCAGCTAGGTCCCACGGGTGAATGCCCAGGCTACAGAGCTGCAGATAAAAGTGCCCGAGGAAGGTATCTGGGGCGCTGAGCACCCAGAGGAGGGAGGGTCACTGGGGAAGAGGACAGAGGCCTGGGGGCGGCTCAGGGAGCGGGGCTGCAGTGGAGAAGAACAAACATGTGAGCAAAGGCTAGCGAGTTCGGGGCCAGGAACCAGGGCAAGGGCGGCTCTGTTTGGCCAGAGCTGGGAATGAGCGAGTGTGGCTGGTGCAAGGTGGGGCCGGAAAGACAGGCCGGGTTCCGACTTGGAATCTGACGTTGGGAAGGCTGGCGGGTGTTGGAGCGGGCAAAGCGTTCTGTTCAGAGGTCGCCCAGGCGGCCTGTGCCATGTGCACTGAATGCGGGGGGGGGGGGGGGGGGACTCCCGGGAAGGCTGGTCATCGGGGCAGGCAAACCCTCCCGGGAGCACATGCTAAGGTAGTGACTCCGCAAACTGAGGGGCCGGGGAGGGTGCGTTTGCGAGCCAAGCGAGCAAGCAGCCAAACCGGAGCCAGAGAGACAGAGAGAGAGAGAGAGAGAGAGAGGTTTAACAGAGCATGGCTACTTTGTTACTCTGAAAACATTCTGGAAGCCTGTAAACCGCAAGGGGGAAGGACCTCCAGCCTGTTCTGGGTGCAGGAGGAAGACGGCAGACCCGGGAATGCTCAGGTCCCAGTGCTCACAGGTCGTGGGAACAGAGTCCAGCTCTGGGGCCATCCAGCTGAGCGGGGGGCGGGGGGGGGCGTCACACCCCATGGAGGACAGAGGGGACTCGTGGGCTCAGCTCGCCATTCCTAAGAGGAGCCCCAGGAGGAGAGCTCACTGAGGAAGTCGTGCCCCCAAAAGGCGAAGCTAGGGAGCCACAGGTGCCAGAAATGGGGACTCATTCTGGAAAAGCCCCCGTGCACGCGTTCACATGATGGGGCTGGACAAGAGGGGAGTGAGGAAAGCCACGAAGAGAAAAGCAGAACCGCGCTCAGGACTCCGATGCCCTGGATGGTCACCCAGCCCCACCACATCCCCGCTTCTCATCTCCCTCCCTGACCTTTCTGTGCCTCAGTTTCCATCCAACAGAGACGCACCTGTCCGCCGCGGCGCGTCCACTTACGTCTTGGGAGCTCTGTGTTCCCCTTTGGCAATGACGTTCTATTACCGTGACCTGAGCGGAGGTCAGGTGCACGTTCCCAACTGGTGAGCACTTGGGGGCTGAGAGCCCTCGAGCTCCAGGGCACCCTTTGCCCAGGCCCTGCTGTCATCCCAAGCTGGGTGCTGGCCCTGACAGGTTCCACGACGCCAGCTGACTTAACCTTGAGGGATTTACTTAACCTCTGGACGAGGACGGTGTGCTGTGCTTTTCAGATGAGCAGACGGGACCGGGCAGCCGCCTCCGGTGCAGAGTCTCACGTCTTTCTGTCTTGGTGGGAAAAGAGTCAGTCCTTTCTTCCCCTGAACTAACGAGTCCCCTGCCAGGCCTGGGGGAGCCTGGGAGGAAGGACACCATGGCTTGTCGCTCCTGTCTCCCCAAGGCCCGACTACAAAGGGGGAGGGAGAGGCTGGGTCTGGCGGTCCCTTCTTGCCAGACCCAAGCTCTGGGAAGGCACCCTTGTCCTTCCAGCCCCCGCCCCTCCACTTCGGAGACCTCTGTTCCCAGAAGAGGGAGCCGTGGCTTTTGAAGCTGCCTTTACTCAGACCCCCAGCTGCTCTGTGACAGACTCACCCTTACCCTCCCCTCATTCCCCCAGAAACAACCCCGACGTGGGCCACCCACGGTGACCGAGGAGACTGCAGGGGGGAGGGGCTGTGCCAGGGGCTCCGGTCACAGGGAGGCCCCCAGGGACAGGGCCTTCGGCAGGCGTCCGTCCTGTCTCCCAGGACAGCTGAGCCGAGTGGCAGCTCAGTTCCACCACCACGTGCACAGCCCTGTGGGAGCGAGGGCACCAGAGAGGGTTCACTTCCCGCCGGCGAGTCCCGGTGCCAGCTTGCACGGAGCGCCTCTGCTCAGAGCCACTGGTCACGCCGGGTCGTAGGGGTGTCCCTGGCAGCACAGGGGCCCGAGATGTGGAGCCTTCGTGACAGGAGGTGTGTGCTCAACTCCGCGTCCTAGGACTTGAGAAAGGGAGTCTCTGTCACGGGCGGCCCTGCTCGCGGGCTGGAGAGTGAGCGTGCACTGGGGGCGTGTCGGGCTGTGACCCTATTCTGGATGACGCGGTGATGGTGGATACAGGTCACTGCACGTCTGTCCAGACCCGGAGAATGTACGGCCCTGCTGTCAACCACGGGTTCTGGGTCATGACGATGTGTCCGTGTCGCTTCATCAGCGTCAACGGACGTCCCGCCCTGGCGGGGGTGCCGGTGGGGCGGGAGGCTGTGCGTGTCGGGGGAGTGGGGGGGGGGGACACACGGGAAATCTCTATACCTTCCTCTAGCTTTTGCTGTGAACCCAACAATTGAATTTGTCTCAAAAAAAAAAGAAAAAGAAAAAGAAAGTGAGCACGGCAGCCCACAGGCTTTGGGCCAGGGCAGATCTGGGGTGAGTTAGTCACTCAGTCGTGGTGGAAGGTGCCTCCATTCTCCGCCTTCCTTTGTGGGCCTTAAGGCGACAGGTCTAAAGTCCCAGGGTGGCACCTGGCGGGTGCAACGTCTTCACCGCTGGCGGCTGGCGTCACCGCGGTGATCTTGCAGGAGGAGGACTTGAACGGGCCCCTGGGGCCGTGGGGCTGGTGATGCGCTGGGCGGGGAGAATGCCCCCCTGCCCGGGCTGCGCCTCGCCTCTGGGATCTGACCTCCAGGCCTCGCCACCCCCCCACCCCTGCTCAGCGGCACCCCGCCCCGAGCCCACCCGCCTGCCCCTGCCCCAGCTGACCCTTCCCCTCTTGTCTCCCATCCGGGTCCGCAGGCAAGCTGAAGGGGTTCTCCCTGCTGGAGGGGCTCCAGGAGTTCTGGGTGGACAACACCACAGCAGTGCCCGTCCCCATGCTCTCGGGCACGGGCACCTTCCAGCACTGGAGCGACGCCCAGAACAACATCTCCATGACCCGCGTGCCCCTGGGCAGGAGCGCCTGCCTGCTGTTGGTGCAGCCGCAATGCATGTCGGGACTGCAGCAGGTGGAAACCCTCAGCTTCCAGCACAACTTCTTGACGTGGCTGAAGAATCTCTCTCCCCGGTACGGCTCCTGGGAAACCGCCGGCACCTCTGGGGCTGCTCCCCCTGGAAGCTGGGGAGGGGGTGGGGGAAGGCGAGGCAGGAGGGGGTGTGGGGTGAGCAGGGGCGGGCCGGGCGGCCCCTGCTGTTCTGCGCTGGAGGGCCTGGGCATCCCCCCATCACCCCTCCAGCCATCCACTGACGTGGCTCTCGGTTTACCGGCTTCTTCCGGGAGCACGAGTGGGGAGCACGCCTTCGTCGGGCTTGTGCTCACCCACTGGTTTTGGGCCCGCGTTTCAATCTGCCCCTTTTGACGCCACCCCCCCCAACCCCGTCCCCCCCCCAACACACACAATCTGCTGCAAACCAAGAGCTTTTGGGGGGCCGACTTCCCAGAAGGGTTCGTACCCTTCCGAGAGACCCGGGGGAGGGGCTTTCTCGCGAAGCTGACCTTGACCCCACAGGCCCCCTGGTTTGCTCCACTCCTGCGGTGGGGAAGAAAGCAATTCTCCGCTGGGGGCGCTACACTTGACCTACCACCCAGGCGCAGGGCAGTGGGGTTCGGAAATCTGCCCCGAGACAGGCACTCGGGGGGGGGGCCCAGTGGCCTCCTGAGGTCAGCTCTCCTTTCTAGATCATTTTTGGTTGTGGTGGTTGGTAAACGCCTAACATTTACCACATGACCCATCTTTTAGGTACACGGCTCAGGGGCACGGAGCACATCCACACTGTTGCATGGCCCTTACCGCCACCCATCCCCAGGATCTTTCCTTCTTCCCAGACTGGAACACTGATCCCATTAAATACTAACTCTCCATTCCCCCTCCCCCCGCCCCTGGCCACCATCTTTCTACTTCCGGGCTCTGAATGTGTCTATCCTAGGACCTCAGAGGAGTGAAGGCATACGGTATTTGTCCTTTTGTGACTGGCTTATTTCCCTTAGCATCTTGTCCCCAGGGTTCACCCACGTTGCGGCCTGCGTCAGAATTTCCTTCCTCCTTGAGGCTAACATTCCATTATATGGATGGACCGTGCTTTGTGTATCTTTTCATCCATCAGTGGACACTTGGGCCGCTTCCACCTTTTGGCTATCGTGAATAATGCTACTAGGGACGTGGGTCCACTGTCACCTCTTGTGAGGGTTTGGTACGTCACTGGAAACATCCATGGGCTCTCAGGGATGCCAAAGGAAGGTCAACTGAGCTGATGTAAGGAACGTGCCCACCACTGAGAGTGACAGGACATCCCTCCTATCTCTCTCTCCCCACCCCCCCACGGTGGGGGGTTTCTATGTCAAGAACACCACTGAAAGGTAGCTAGTAAGACAGGATACATTATTTCAGAGAATAGCATTTTAAAGTTCTCCAGGTGATACACCTTCAGTGCAGCCAACCTAAACCCAGAATGGAAGCATAGACTGTCCACAAACACCCAGAGAGCACCGCTGTTAAATGTATGCCCTTCTCACCGTATTCCCAAGGACACGGAAGTTTCTTGTTATGTTTGCTGCTGACAAACTTTCCCCAAGATGGCCTAGCCAGGTGAGGGGGGCCCAGGGCCTCACGGTGGGGGCCACCGGGACCTCCCTAAGTGTGTGTCACCCTCCCAGGGCCATCCGCCTGACCATGCCCCAGCTGACACTGCAAGGCTCCTATGATCTTCAGGACCTGCTGGCCCAGGCCAGGCTGCCCACCCTGCTGGGCGCGGAGGCAAACCTGGGCAAAATCAGCGACGACCAGCTCAGAGTCGGAAAGGTACTGTGCGGGAGGTGTCTGTCTGTGTCGGAGCGGATTCCATGGGTTCGCAGGGTGGGAGGCGTGGACAGGAGGGACACAGGGGGAGCTCCCGGGAGGCGGGCGGGGTAGGAGAGGAGAGCATGGCCAGGTAAGTGTGCACCCAGGTTGAGAGAGAAGTGACCAGAGCCTTCTAGGGCTTTCTGGGGACAGGTGGAGAGCCCATGTGTTCTATGGCTCTGCCCAGCCTGGTCTAGCCTCAGGGTCCCTCCCAGATCCTACAGCAGGGCCAGGACTTGGGCCACGACAGTGAGTGCCCTTAGGCCCAGTGCCAGCCCTGCCAGAGGGCCACCTGCTTCAGGGAAACACTCAGCAGTAGGCAGACTGTGGCTCTGCTGCCTGGAATGACGCACCTCTGCAGCGGGGCCGCCTGGACGCTCTGCTGGGGAGAAGGGCTGCAGTTCTGGCCTTGGAGACCACTGTTTGGGGGGCACGAGCCCCTGTGCGACGTGGCTGGGATGAACCGAGCACAGGGGCCCGCAGCCGAGGGTCCGGGGTTTTGCCCTGGATGGCAACAGCAAGGTGGGAAGTGGAGGGACTCTGGGGAGGAGCTGTCAGGTGGGTTGGGCCGAGTGGGGGTCATCTACACCGAGGGGCGGGGCGTGCACGGTCTGGAGAAACGCCCTCCAGCGACAGCACTACACAGCTGGGCCCCGAGGGCCTTTGGGAGCCGTCCCAACAGCTGCTGCCTTGCAGGTGCTGAACAGCGTTCTTTTCGAACTAAAAGCAGACGAGGGAGAAGAGCCCACGGAGTCCGCCCAGCAGCCTGACGGGCCCGAGGCCTTGGAGGTGACCCTCAACAGCCCGTTCCTGTTCGCCATTTATGAGCAAGACTCCACCGCCCTCCACTTCCTGGGCCGCGTGGCCAACCCGCTGAGCGCGGCGTGAGGCCTGGGCCGCCACGGAGCCGCGGCTGTCACCGTGAGCGACAGGCACACAGTAACGCCGATTTGTCACCCGTCTTCCACTTTTCCTTCCAGTGAGTCAGTGCGGAACGGGAAGGAAGCTGTTTCTCCCTGGTAAACGTGGCACTGTGTATCATGAGCAGCGGAACCTTTGGGAAGAAGGCCTCCCGGGTTCTTAGGTTTATCTTGGGCCACATGAAGGGGGGGGGGGCGGTGCCAAGAACCAGAGTTTATTAGCACAGGACGACTGTTCAGGAAAAAGTACGAACAGACTTAAAACCGGTTCGTGAAACCAAAAACTGCTTTCCTTTTTATCAGAGAACAGAAATCGGGCTTTAAAATTATACAGTTTTCACGGCCCTGGGTTTATACTCGGTTACGGAATACGAACGAACGACCTGCATACGGTCTCCACGATGCCTTAGTTTTTTGTTGGTTTCTTGGTTGTCTTCCCCAGGATGCTGTGATCTTGGAAAAACACAAGCGTCTGAATTTGTGTTAGAATGTTAATACCACGGCTGGTCATCCCTTGTGTTCTTAATAAATGTCTTGTAACAACACGCAAAAGAGGAAAATTCTTTTCACTCTGCAGCAAAACAAATACATGCCATTTAGCTTACCAGACCGTACAAATGCTAAGCGCGTTCGAGGGCTTTGAGCCATATTTTGGATGGAACTTTCCTGGAAGGTGCGGGCCGGTACTTGGCCGTCATTTGGAGAGGTTTTAGATGATGCTTTATTCTGGACGCTTCCATCCCTAAATGGCAGATGGGCATGGGGGTGGGAGGGGAGGGTAGGCCCCATGCCGCGACATGCAGCTGCGAAGGAACGGGGCAGGTGGGCACCTCTTCCCTTCTGGGGACACAGGGTCGGATCGCTGCTCCCATCACCCAGGGACTGGAAGACAGAGAAACGAATCCTTCCATCTGCTGAGTGTCTCTGAGCGGGTTAGACACCCGCGTTCCTAAGCTCGGGCGGGGACTGGGGAGGAGGTGGGCACCCGGAGGCCCACGCTGTTGCTGGTAACGGTGAAGATGCTTCCTGATGTGCACAAAGCCCCGTCTCCTCCTCCCTCCCACAGCTGCTGAAGTAACCAGGCAGGCTCCGTAATACGGTAACCACCGACGACGGCTGCTGGACAGTCACCGGGGGGTAAGAGTGGGGATGACGATTTCAAAGGCGACCCAGTTCTTGCCGGTATGCGCGTTCAGAGGCGTAAGCAGAAGCATCCCGTGTTCTGCTTGAGTGGTGACTGCGCTGCCCACTGGTGCCCAGGCCCTACCCACCCCCCTTCCTGGGCTTCGTAGCCACAGTCCAGGGCGCTGGGGCCAACTGAGCACGTGCTGTGAGAGGCAGGCCTGCTCCTCTGATTGAGGCTCAGACCAAACAGGAACACAGAACAGGAACGACGCCCTCCACGCCCCAGTGTCCCCCTCACGTTCCCAAGCGCCCTGCCAGACTGGAACGCAGCTCCCTGCTCTGATGTCAAGGTCAAGGGGACAGCTGGTCCCCCCCCACCCCCCCGCCCTTCTGTGGCGGTGGCAGGCACATGAGAGGCAGCATTGGCGGGTGCTCGGGAACGTGGGTGCCAGAGATGGGCGGGCTGAGCAGGAAGCCCAGATCCAACACGTGCTGGGACCCGGAGCAGGGGACATCGCCCCTCTGGGCCGCGCTGCCCTTCTGTGTAAAGTGGGAAATACCCGAATGAATAAAAGAGTAACAGCAACCATGTCAACGGCAGTCAGTCCACAGTGAAGTCAGGACTCTACCCTGTCTGAAGTCCTGTTCCATAAACGTACAGCAGGCAAAGCGTCCTCCCCTAGAGCCTCCGGAGGGAGCACTGCCTGGCCAACACCTTGATTTTGGCCAGTGACAACCATCGTTGACTTCTGGCCTTAGAGCGGTCAGGGAATTGTGGCAATGTGCTATGGCGGCCAAAGGCAACACTCAGGCACGTCTCCTATCCGGCACCGCTGGGGGACCCTCAAGGCTCTCCCCCCACATTCCAACCTCTTCAAGAGCTGATGGTCCCCCCCATCCATTAAAGAGGATCACTGGCCATACAGGGACCAGCTGGCACCTGGGGGGCGGAGGAGGTGAAATGTCCCAGGGGAAGCTTCTGGGGGGGGGGGCCTCGAGTTCGCAAACCCCTCCCTGCCTTTGAAGCTGCGGGTGAAGATCTCAGTGCCTGGAGACCTGCCTCCCCTTCCCCAGATCAGCCTCTGCTCCCTGACCGCACAGGGGCCCCCGCCGCATGGCACACAGCTATGGACGGCTGCTTTGAGGCTCTAATGCGCAGCGAATGAGCCCGGGCAAGAGCTTCCCCGCAAACATCAGTACCTC
This sequence comes from Prionailurus viverrinus, assembly GCF_022837055.1. Classification (NCBI taxonomy): domain Eukaryota; kingdom Metazoa; phylum Chordata; class Mammalia; order Carnivora; family Felidae; genus Prionailurus; species Prionailurus viverrinus. The sequence goes on from NC_062571.1 coordinate 17,511,249, forward strand.
ACCCGGTGTCAGGCTGAGCGACAAGGGCCCCGGCGGGACAGACACAGCAACAGCACCCGTGCTTTGTTTGGTCGCTTTGAATAGGCAGCAGTCCAGGAGCCCTGTTGAACTGTGGGTGTCGATGTGGGTCCCCCTGTTCACTGCTGGCAGGGACTCTGTCCCCCCAGACCCCCAGCCCAGCCCCGCTTTCACCTGGGTTTACCTCCCATCACGCTCTGCCCTCCCTGGGTCTCTCTTCTCAGAGGCCCAGCGGGGGGACAACAGCTGGCATCCGATTCCTCGCTGGTTTGGGCTTTTGGAAACGGCCACTGGATGCCAGGTCTCTGGGGGGGAACTGGAAGTTGAGGAAGCAGGAGCGCGTTAGAGAGTCACGACCCAGGGTGCCGGGATGGCTCAGTGGGTTGAGCGTCCCACTCTTGATTTTGCCTTGGGCCATGATCCCAGGGTCGTAGGATCGAGCTCCACATTGAGCATGGAGCCTGCTTGGGATTCTCTCCCTCTGCTCCTCTTGCCCACACGCTTTCTCTCTCTCTCTCTCTAAAGAAGTAATAAGCACAATCAGAGTCTCATGACTCCGTGTGGCCCTTGGTGCAGAATCTACAGCCCCACCCAGAGCCATCCTCAGCATCTGCATTGTCACCGGGAGCCCAGGAACGCACACTAGACTTTCGGGTCAGGGTTGAGGCTGGCCCGGAATCTGCGCTCCCAGCCACAGGCTTCGAGAAGAGCCGGGGCCACAACCGGCAGCGCCCCCTCTTGGATTCCCGCTCTCAGGGGGATGCCACGTCTTCGATCGGAACCGGAGCCGTGGCGGTTCCCCCTGTAAGTCCTAACACGACCGCAAACGAGAAATGGTCCATCTGTGTGCGCGCCATGGGTTCAGAGCCGTTCCTCCGACCCCGTCCCAGCACCTCCCTCTCCGCGCGGACACACACTTGTGAGGTGCCCAGGGCCAGCACGGAGCCCCAGGCGCCACCACCGACGTCCTCATGATTCGTGCACCGTGGTTTTGAAGTCGTCCCCAGTGACCTGAGACAGCACCGTCCCACTGCGGCTGGGGGAACAGAACACGGTGCGATCCTAACTTCGTTTCAGAAAGCGACTGGCCGGGGTGAGCGCATTTCTCCCATTTCTCCCACCTAGCAGGCTGCTGGGGCTGGAGCAGTTGCTAGGGGTACCCAGTACCCGGTTGCCAACGACCCCCTGCTGTTCTCTGTCCTCGGCTCTTTTATAAACTGGGAAGTGGGTCAGGATGATACAAAACGCCACCGTTTGGCAGATTACTTAACACCACTGTGTTAATTCTGGGGGGCGGGGGGGGGGGTCTGTTTCTCCGAAATCTTTCCTCACTAAGTTCCAAGTCGTCCTGGGCTTGCAAAGCGCTTCCCTGGAGGGCCGGGGAATGATTCGGCAGCTCCCGTCCCCTCTGGCCTCAGGTTTCTGCTCAGGACCTAGAGCTTCCCACGGCCCACCCACCCAGGACGCTCACCAGATCCCGAGCCTGTACGGAGTTCAGGACCTGAACACGACTTTTGCCAGATCCGCGCGGCAACCCCCAACCCGAACAGACACGAGGCTGCCGAAGACAATCCCGCTTCAGAAGCTTCGAGTGTGAAGCGTCCTCTCCTTGCTGCAGAGACACCGACGTGGGTGACCCCCAGGTGCTGTTCCGGAGCCCGCTGGGTCGCCACATGGCACGCAGGATGCAAACCACTTTGCCTTTCTAAAATCTGAAAAATTCTAGGCACCGAAACACGTACTGAAGGTTTGGGACAGGTTTTGGACTTGAGGACCATCCCGTGTGGGTTGGTTTGTCTGTTTGGTTCCTGATAGAATTCGCTTTTTTTTAGCGCAGTTTTAGGCTCCCGGCAAAACCGAGCACACAGTAGTTCCCATATGCAAATGATAGGTTAGACGTCCGGTGTCCTAAAAATCCTGTGTGCCCCACCTGTTCATCCCCCCCAACTCCTGCCACCACTCGTCTTTCTCGGTCTCCGTAACTTTGCCTCTTCCAGAAGGCCGTAGAGCTAGGATCTACGCGCAGCCTTTTCGGATTGGCCTCTCTCTCGCTTAGCAATATGCGTTTAAGATTCCCCCAGATGTTTTCATTTCTTTTCAGGACGGAACGACATCCCATTGTCTGGATGGACCGTTTATTTATCCGTCCATGAAAGACAACTTGGTTGTTTCCAATTTGGGGCGGGGGTGGGGGGTGGGGGGTGGGCAGTGATCCGTGTGCAGGTTTTTGTGTGGACACAGGCTCGCCATGTGGTTTTTAAAGCTGCAGGACGAGCAGACGTTCTGGGTGCCTCTGAGAGGCTCTCACAAACACCGCGGGTGGTGAATGTCAGTGACTCGCAACACTTGGCGGGGGGGGGGGGGGGTCCCACAGCCCACCTCCCTACACTCCATGTTACTCTACGCTTCCGTGGAGTTACCTGCAAAGTTACCCTCTGAGGCTCGCTGTGAAGCTTTGTTAAGCGGGTCCAGACCAGCCTTTGGTTTAGGCCAATCTGGTGCCGCTCCTGAGGCCGATCCTTCTGAGGGCGCCACTTGCGGCCACTGTCAGAGCCTTTCCATCCTGCCAGCGGGAACACGCCGGGGTCCCCTGAGCCTGGAGGATGATTCTAGCCGCTCCTTTCTAGGACTGCTTTCCTCGCCTTGATGGCCTCCTGCCCCACCAGCGGCTAACCAGCACCCGGCTATACAAAGTGAGCCACCTTCCTCTCCATACTCTGCCCCCCAAGGTCTAGACTCCTTGCCCCCCCTCCCCACCCCGCCACCACCTCCCCACTCCAGACTCTCTCACATCAGAGTCACCAGCTCCGGGTCCCCCTGTGCCCGGGCCTGGACACTGTCCACACAGCCCACCTTGTTTCCCTTCTCTCTGGGATCCTACACTGCTCTTGTCCAGCGTCCGCACGGTGCCGTTTCAGACACTTGCGTTGGTGTTCAGTTGTTTAAGGTGGGACAGAGATTCAGGTCCTCGTTACCGGGTTACTTCACAATCAAAACGCCACCCCAAAGATCAAGAACACATTTCAGTCCAACATTGACGAGAGTGAGGGAAAGAGGAGAGGAGAATCTGGATTGTTCTGGGACTCCGTGTGACAGGGGCGACGGGGCGAGTGGCGCGTGGAGGCATTTCTCAAAGTCACAGGAAGGTGTGACTTCCCTTGGTCCAGACCAGCCTTTGCCGCCATCCGACAGGACACCCGGCGGCTCTTCAAGAGGGGTGGGCAGTGCCGGGAAGGCTCGCCTGGGCCAAAGACGGCGTCTCCTTCACAGCTGCCTAACCTGAGGTGGCGGGAGGAGGACCAGGAGAGGCCGGCGTCCTCTCAGATGGTGGAGGCTCCATCTGGGATGTCTGGTGGCTGACGAGGAGAGGTCTCTCTCACGGGTGAGGATGCCACGCGCTAATAACGTGAATGGTGCCTTCAGGTAAGAACCCCCAACAGGCCTTGCTTCAGAATCCACCATTAGCTCGGGGCGCCTGGGTGGCTCCGTCGGTTGAGCGTCCGACTTCCGCTCAGGTCACGATCTCACGGTTTGCGGGCTCGAGCCCCGCGTCGGGCTCTGTGCTGACAGCTCGGAGCCCGGGGCCCGCTTCGGATCCCGTGTCTCCCTCTCTCTCTGTGCCTCCCCTGTTCCTGCTCTGTCTCTCAAAATAAATAAAAACATTAAATTAAAAAAAAAAAAAAAAAAAAAAAAGACTCTACCGTTAGCTCGACATCTGAAGTCCGGCACCATTCTCCGGTTCTGAAACATGAACTTGAGCGGGAAGGTCAACGGGAGGGTCACGTGGACGCCCATTATCGCACCGCCAGGACGGCTGCTGTCCTTAAAGCTCGACGCTGGCCTCCTCCATGCTGGAGGTCCGGGGCTGCCCTGCTTTAGCCCGCGAGGCATGCAGACCCAGGGGCCCCCTTTACCACAGGCAGGTTCGTGGCTGAGTGGCTCTCACAGGGCAACTCCACAGAGTAGTTCCCAGGGAGCTGCAAAGAAACACTGGCAAAGACTCCCAACAGGACACCGGGTGGTGTAACTGAAGCAGCTCTAAAATCTGCTTTTTTTCTCTTCTTCCTGGACACACAGCTAGACCCATTTCCAGCCCCTGGAGCGTGCGGAGCTCTCCCCGGCGGGGCCGCGGCCCCCACCCCCCCACCCCCCCCGCCCCCGGGTGGCCCTCATGTGCTTTTCCTTTCCTGGTTGGCTGCAGCAGAGGCCAAAATGGTGGGCCCCCAAAAAGGTCCGCACACATGCCGGCCCCTGGAATCTGCGCATGTGACCTTACTGGGCAAAAGGACCTTTGCAAATGCGATTAAGTTGGGGATCTCACGACGAGAGCCTCCCGGATTGCGCAGGTGGGTCCTAAATCCAACGGCAGTGCTACTGTAGGAGACAGAGGAGGAGACACGGAGAAGAGCAGGAGGCCGCGCGAAGGCCGAGGCCGAGGCCGAGTTGTGCCATCATGAGCCGAGGGACACCTCGAGCCACGAGAAGTGGGACGGGCAAGGGGGAGAGGAAGTGTGGCCCAGCCAACACCTGATTTGGACTCTGCCTCCAGAACCAGGAGGGAAGAGAATTCTGTCGTTTTCAGCCATCCCGTTTGCGGTAATTTGTTACAACAGCCACAGGGAACTAACAGGAAGTGACCCCGAGGGGGGGGGGGGGGCACGGAAGCCACAGGATGGAGGTGGCGCCTTGCAGGCAGCCTGGGAGCACCCCCACCCACTCATCCCCTGCCTCCCTGGCACCATATGACCAGTTGGCCAGAAAGACTCCTCTGCTTGAGACTTTTAGATTCTGTAGGCTATAAAGTAAAACACTATTATAGTTTTACTGTAAAAATGTATTATTCGTCTTCATAAACTTTGTTCCATTATGACTCTTCAGGGCAAAGCTCAGAAAACACACGTTAAATGAAGGAGACGTTCTGGGGAGCCAGGGATAAGTGTTCTGGAACGTTCTGCTTTTTACTAAAAGTTCTTGTTTCTTCAGCCTAGAAACAGGAGTGGGACACCACGGGCGTCGCCCAGAACAAGCCCAGAAATGTGGTATTACTGAACCCAGGCCGAGCGTGGGGCTTGACAGGTGTCCGGGAAATGGATGCCTTCGGCCCCAACCCTGCCCAATCAGCCCCTCTGTTCCGATGCTCATATCAAGGAGGGAGAATTACCTGATGCTGAGCAACCTGGACTCTGGAACCATCTTCCCTAGATTTAAATTCCATTTAACTATTTTAACTCCTTAATTTCCGTTTCCTCGTCTCCATAATGGGGATAAGCCGGCTGGAGTTGGAGGAGCTAATACACTGTATCCTGGTCAACCATGTTTTGAAACAAACGAGAAAGAGCAGTCAAGGAGAAAGGAAACACTGGGGCTACTGTTGACCAGCGGCGGGCTGGAGGGAGGCGCTCAGCCATGTGGCTAACTCGGGGGACCACCGGCAGGTAGGCAGGTCTCGCCACCCTGGCAGGGCTGGGTCTCCGCTCCCAGAGCTCCCAGAGCTCCCCGCTGGGCAAGGAGGGAGGTCTGCCTTGCCCACAAGGGCATGTCTGCACTCAGAAGCTCCCGCAGGCCCAGCCACCGGGTGGCTCACACGGCTCCCGGCACGACGCGCGGGCCCTGTTGGACCTCCCTCAAATCCTGGGCCAGGGGCGCGAGCTCAACTTCTGCAGGCCCATCGCTGAACTTGGGGGACGCGGGTGGGGGCGGCAAGAGACAAACGTGGGTGCCAATCTATCCCCACTGGCTCCAGGTCGGCCTTGCCCTCTCTCACTTCACGTCCGGCTTCCTTCCTGACTGCCCCCTGCCCCTTGCCGCCTACGAGCCCAGCACCGCGAGGTCCAAGCCTGATGCCAAATCCCTTCTGCTCTCGCACCCACGGGCTCCCAGTACCGACCCGTCAGTCCCGCTCCAGCCGGGGCAGGGCTCAGTGCTGAGGCCGGGACACCGGCTCTCCAGGGGAGCACAGGCAGGCCCAGCGTGCAAGCCCCGAACACTCGCGGGGCCGCACGGCCGCAGGGGCGGGAGGACACGCGCCCGAAGCCGCTGCTCTCACCGCTTTTACGGGGGTTCCTCTCACGCTCCCTATTTCCCCGCGCTGCCTCATCACTGCGCTCACACACATACAGACAAAATCTCTGCTAGCGCCCGGATCTGCTTTCTTGATTGCCGATCGCTTACTCTTTTCCTTGCTCTCCCTGGAGCTGACCTCCGGGCCAGGAGACGGAGATGCAATGAAACACAGGCTAGAGGGAGAAGCGCCCCTGCCTCGGCGGCCCGTGTCGGGCGCCTACCTCTTCCCAACATCCCCGCAGCCTCTCCCGACACGAGGGCCGCGGCCTTGTCGCCTCCCACACTTGCAGGAGGAGGACCCGCTGAGGAGAGCGAGAGGCAGGTGCCCTCGAGGAAATGTGCCCGACACGCCACCCCCTGGCCAGAGCACTCAACCCGCACCGGATTCACAAACACGAGCCCACGTGCTTCTGGCAGACACTTTTTTTATTCAGGAAATGCATCTTCCTACAGGTTCCAGCTCCTGCCGGGACAGCGTGACCAGAAGCACTCTCGCTGAGCACCCAGGGGGAGAACGGAGGGGGCGCCCCTTGCCGCCTCTCTCAGGGCGTCACGAGGCGTCACCGCGCGCACCGGCTTTCCCGGCGGAGGAGGGGGAGCCATCCGACACGGTCGCCCCCCCACCCCCAGCAGGCGGGCGCTTCCGACAGCGGGGTCGGGGCCCGGGCCCAGCTTTCCAGAGTCCTACGTATATATTCACTTTAGTCGTATTTTAGAAATCAGCTCTTCCGCGCTAAGATTTACAATAAAAATAAAATAATTTGCTCTGTAAACTAGAGTAGAAAGTTTCAAGTGTCTTAAAAACTATCTTCCATACAACGGAAAAAGGCTTCTGTGTTCTGTCCTGGGCGAAAGGAGACCCCAGTGTGCGGAGAGAAGCTGCCCTGGCGTGTTGCTCGAGACGCCGGGCGCCGTGGAAGCACTTCTTGGCCGCGGAGACTGGGCCCGAGGACAGAGCCACTTTCTTCCCCTCGGGCTCCACGTCCAGCTTTCCCCACCCCGCGGGCTCTTCCAAGATGCTCACGGCTGCTCTGCCGTTGCCTGGTCCTTGGTGGCGGCAACCAGCTCGGCGAGGGCCGGGAAGCTCTTTATGTCCTTTGTCGCCAGGCCCATCTTTTGTATCTGCAAAGGCCACAAGAGCGGATAAAGGCACCGCGGTGTGAGCTGAGCGCGAACAAAAGAGCCTCATAAAGAACACACGGGATGTCGCCCCCATCCTCTCTGGAATCTGAAAAGGGCAGCTCCCCAAAGGCTGGCAGAGCCTTCTCCCTTCACAGGAAGGATCTGCTTATTGCAGAGCTTCGCTTTTGGGGGTTAAACCCTGCGCATTCAAAGACGCCAGTATGTTCATTTATCTCAGTCCATCAGATCAGGCTCTTGCCAGGGGCAGAGCCCCTTTTGTGGACTGCAAAGGAGGCGCACGAAAAGAAATCACCAAGCGAACTATTTTTTAAGTGGACAGTTTTCACAAAAGCGCTGGCCTGAGCACTTAATGTCTTCACGGGTCATCGACAGATTTTCTTAGAATCTGATGGACTGTGGTTGCTGTGGCAGAGCAACTACCGTGGATTGCCGTGGTAACTGAGTCGTGACAAACCACGTGCCCGCTTTTGTTAACGGCAACACACACGCGCACACACGCACAGGAAAATCTGGAAAAACCCACACCAAGCATTTGGCATCTGTCGGCGTGCTGCCGTTCATTCTGGGGGCTGGCGGCCAAGGAGTGCCGTCTCTTTTCCTGCACCCCCCCCGCTTTCTCTGGCTTCTTTGTTCTTCATATTTCTTTACCAGATTGTCTGGTTTGTAAAAGGACTGCAGGTTTCTCTTATGAGAGAGAGAAATAGGGCAACGGACTTCCACCGGGATAGATCTCTAAAGTCACATCAAAGCAGCAGAATTTAGATCTCCAGGGAGGACCCTGACGTGCAAGAGTCCTCAGTCAGCTAGAAAAGCAAGCACTTCCGGATGGAAATTCTCCTCCAGCTGCAAGATTTTCCTGGAGGGTGTGTGCTATACAGGGACCCTAAACAGTTTAGAAAGCCAGCTTCTCAAGAACGAGAGAAGTTTCCTGATCCTTGAATGAGTCACCTGTGTGAAGAGAGGCCTGGCACGCAACCCACGTCTGCCTCCTAAGTGACACCATGTCCAGCAATGCTCCTGCACCTGCTGGGACTCCAAAACCTGTGTTTTATGGGAACAGAGGAGACTCGGCCAGGGAAGCAAAGAGGTCAGGCTTAGACGACCTCTCAGGGGCCACACTGAGAGATCCACGGGCTAATGCTTCTCTACTTATTCTAACCGCCTGACTACGTGTCAGGCACTTCCCCGGCGGTGGACAGAAAGGACGCCGCCTCCGTCTGGGAGCTGCCCCTCCAGTGGGCTCCGTGAGCCAAGTGGATGCCAACTGCACCAAAGACCAGTTGGTCAATTTCCGGTATTCGTTACACACATCCTTTCCCCTCAAGTATTCTGGGGCCCTGACCCCTCCCTCCAGCCCCGGGAGGACACGCCCGCCCTCGGCAGCACCCCCCGGGCTCAGGTGAGGCACCTGACGACAGCTCGGCGGTTACCTGCTCTCCCAAGTACTCAACGTCCAAGGCCAGCTGCAGCCTGATTTTGTCGTCGTCACTCATGCCGCCACCGGGACCGATGGGGTTGGCGGGAGTGGTTTTCCTGGCTTGTTTCAGCCGCTTCAGGCTCTCCTCCATTTTCTTCACCGAGTTCAGAACGTCGGACACGGTTTCGTAGTACCTTGGGCACAAGATACGCTTACTGGTGAGACCGAGGGGCTAGCGTGCATCCCCAGACCGACTGGCTTGGTGGGCCAACACAAGAGATTCGTGAGACCCACACTCATTTCCAATAAAAGAAATCGGCCATGGTGAACTTACCAATGTTTCTTAAGACTGAAAAAAAGGAGCCTTGACACCCTAGCATCACAATCCCTCAGAACTCATGAAATACACATGTGGACTCTGTTTACAATTTTCGTCCCGGACACCAACAAGAGAACATCGAAGGCCAAATGATATTTCCTACTCGAAGGGGGCAACAGCTGGAGCTCATTCCCCAAGTGCAAGTAACAGATTCATTTACGGTCGGTTCTAGGAACAGTTCATCTTAAGAATAGAAAGCTTTCAAATTTTTAAATAACACTAATTACCTTCACTGTGCTCTCAATATAATTTGCAAATTATAAAGGAGTTGTATTTCAAAACTTTGTTTACAAGCTGGCTACTTGGCACTTGGTATATATTTGCCCACAAAAACAAGACTCTAATTCACTGTTATGTTCTAAATTAACCCACAAATGTTCCTGAACTCAGAAGTAATTGAAATAAATCAAGTACCATCAGAAAATAAACAAAATCCAATAGCAAAATTGAGTAAGATGCTTTTGACATAACTCAATCCCGGCATTTGGGGAAAAGTCTATTGAATGAGAAACGAAGAGACATTCGACCAAAGGGATTCCGAAGACCTCCTGAGATTTTCACGGGTGGCAGGGTTTTAGATACTGAACGCTTATCAGTTACAATCAGGCTTCAGAACATGTGTTTTCTCTTCCTTGGCCGCAGTGGTCTCGCCAGTCTGTGCTTTCAATTATCTGGCGCGAGCAGAGCCACTGTGGACACAGGAGAGAGCGGATCTTACGGGAAAACGTGTGCCTGGCCTTGCAGAAAGAGGGCCGCGTGAAACGCACCCTGCGCACCAAAAGCTGGGCGTGCCGGGGGATGTGCCTGCACCCCCAAGAAGTCCTTGACCCAGGAGGTGCGGGGCCAGGGGAACCCCGGGCGGCTGGGGGGCAGGTGGCCCATCGCACTCTGGGGGGGGGGGGGGGGGGCCAGAGCAGCTCAGCCACCAACTCAGGTGTGAGCGCCTGCACCCGACCCGTCCAGCGACGCGGCCATCTGACGTCGTCAACAAGCCACGTGCCACCCTCCGATGGCCTCTGCGGTCTCTGACTCGGGGCTTCCCTAAGCAAGTCCGGGATGGCCTACTTCTAAGGTACTTACTTATGAGTGCTCTCAGAGAGGGCGCCTTCTAACCATTGTCGGATTACTGCCTGTCTCAGCTTATCCTTGTGCCCACTCTGAAGCTGGCGAAATGGCTTCAGGGCACTGTCCACGTAAGAGGAGGCCGTGGTTGGCACTTCCTGGAGTAATGATGGTAGGGGTTGAAAAAAAATGTATAGGAAAAAAAAAAAAAGAGTTATTCCAACTTCGGAAGGATGTTACTAATGTGCCAGTTTGGAGACATGAACGAACCCCATCCCTCCCCAATAGTGACAGTAAGGTTGTCTCCCGGAAGATATCTGAGAACAGCAGGGGTCAGGAAGAATACAGCAAGGGAAAATAATGTTTAGAGCCAGAGAGAGAGAGAGGGAGAGAGAGAGAAAAGGACAGAGAGAACAAGTACTGCAGTGCGCAGTTACGGGGGCCGGGAGAGCTGTGTTTGAGGCCGTGCATTTCTAACGGGCTCCCACCAGGTCATGCTAATGCTGCTGGTCGACAGAGTGAGACGCAAGGATCTACGGCGAGTAATTTGTTCTGTTTTTGCTTCTTCGTCTGCACACAAGGACACTGGTGCCTACTCTGGAGAAGAGCAAACGACAGCATATGACCGCCAGCGCACCGGATCTGACCCGCAAGCACTTGGTCAATACCCCAGACGGGAAAGCCAGTAGCTTCCGCAAAGAAAAGGAATGTATCTAGGAACACAGAGGAGGTCTCTCTCTCCCGCTCTGAAGTGGGAGCTTCAAGGCAGACCAGAAAGGGAAAATCAGGTGGCAAAGTCCTCTTGCTGGAAGCGGTAATCCTACTGCACGCCCCAGATTTTGGGAAAAGGAAAAGAAGAGCCACAAGGGAGACTCTGTCCACCTCTGATGAGCACTCACTGCCTCCAGAGCACCGAGTCACGCAGGCGGGGGTGGGGGGTGGGGGCAAGACGCCCATGCTCGGCACACAGAGACCGCCCCAAAACGACAGGTCCTGAAAATCACTTTGGTGCTAAACTGCCTGACACCCAATTCTACAACTGGAGAAAAAAGAAAATTCGATGGAAAATTAAGCGAGATGTAGCCAGAAGGAAAGGTGCGTATAAATGCACAGAAAGAAGGGCTCAGGAACGGAAACGACAGCTCTGGTCGAAACGAATTCCCCAAGTCGCCTTTCCGCCAAATGAGACAACGGGGGAATTCGATTTTAAACCCCAGTGTGCCCGCACCCTTTTCATCTCAGAGATGCTTTTCATGTTCCTGATGCAGCTTTTGGAATCTTTTCGAGTTACAGAACAGCAGAAAGCAGGTACTTGCTAGGACGATATGAAGGGAGCAAGGTCGATTCAATTTTTTCCAAATACAAGAATCAAAGTATAGGAGTTAAAAATATTTTGTTAAGGGGTGTCTGGGTGACTCAGTCGCTTGAGCGTCCGAGTTCGGCTCAGGTCATGATCTCTTGGTTTGTGAGTTTGAGCCCCGCGTCGGGCTCTGTGCTGACAGCTCGGAGCCTGGGGCCTGCTTCGGATTCTGTGTCTCCCTCTCTCTCTCTGCCCCTCCCCTGCTCACGCTCTCTCTCTCTGTCTCAGAAATAAATAAAAAACATTAAAAATATATATCTGTTAAAACACGTTCTTTTCAAATTACTACCATCTTTCCTTAAGGCCAAGGGAATCCGGGAAGAGGCCGTGCTGTCTGAGTCCAATTACCAAAGCAGCTGACCATCCACCTGCAGAGTCCCCTTCTCACAAATAAGGCTTCTCGGGAGGAGGCTGGGCAGGCCCGCCTTGGGCTACCCCTGTGGACTCATTTCTGGGTCTCGCTCAACAACCCCCTGCCTCTGTGGCTTTCCTGTCATGTATTTCCCCACCTCAAAAGGCTTTCCAGGGAACAGTGCTGACCTTATTGGTTCTTCGGTAGAGCCTGGGGACCTCTAGGGCACTCTTCAGGTAGCCGAAGCAAGACTCACTTAAGTCTTGGATGATCCTGTCACTCAAGGCAGGAGCACAGGCGGACAGAGACGTCTGGGAGTCCTCCAGGGCTGCTGTCCAGACACAGAGACTGAGTTTAGCCACTTACTGAAGCCCGGGTGCGAATTTTATTTTAGACACTGTCACAGTATTTACAGAGTGTACAACAATAAGCCAAATCAAATCAACTTATTAGAATTAAACAAAATATCTCATCTAGAGAAATTATCATCACAGAACAGAATATAGAAACAACCAAGGATTGACAACTAGAAAAGAAAATGGTAGTTTAAATATATGCTACAGGCTCTAAAGTTTTATTTTAAATTATTTCTTATTCAGAGATGTGCTGAGTCTAAAGATTCATTTTTACCTGAGATAGAAGAAAAATTCTTAAAGCCAATCATTTCAAGTTTTGGCTTGATTGTTTCCAAGAGTTCTGGAAGCTGAAATAAATATATGCACTTTATATATTCAGGTACTTTTTATAAATCAAAGGAAGAGGCAATTGAACTTGCACCTATAAACTCTAAAATACTATCAATGAAAAATGAAACTAAACTCAAGACTTCCTACAGTTTTCATCAGAAGAAAGCAAAATTCTTAACGCTTTCACTAAAACAGAATCCAGCAACACGGGAAACAGCAGTCCCCGGCTATTAACAGGCCCAGGGAAGAAGCAAAACCATTTTCTATTCTGTGGCTTTCCCCGATACCAAACAAAGACCAGCGGAAAACAGACTCACGTATCAGAGCACTCAAACACAAATTCGGCCCACAAAGCCCTGTTAATGATAAAGGCCCCAAACATGGACATCCCCAGAGAAAACAGGGGGAGACGTTTTCACAGTTCACTTTCAAAGTACACGCGAAGGTTAACTGTTGCCAGGAAATACGTGGTCAAGTGGGGGTACAACCCATTAAAATCCAACCCGCCAGCGATCGTGCCAAAACGCGGAGCTAGTGAACAGTGGGGCATGGCTCACTCGTCACTTGTGACGGGAACACTGAAAAGGCAGGAGAGACCCCTCCCCACCCCCCCGCCCGGTTCACAAAATAGGAGACTAGACTGACAGGCAAGGAGGCAGAGAGCCCCCCCGCGGGGGAAAGCTGGAGAGACCGCTCGGAGCACGGGCGAACCTGTGCTCTCCGGGAGGCCCTGGGCCCCACGATTCCAAGCCCCATGCGGCCATATGGGGTCAGACACTCGCACATGTCACTTTCTACGAAAACACCGAACCGAGCCCCTGGACTTCTCCTGGGACACAGGCCTACCTGCTCCTGAAGCTTGTCCAGGTCGGCGACCACATATATAAGCTGCGTACTGGAAATGGAAGCCACGGGCTTTGTTTCCGCGGGGCCACTTGCTTGGTCTTCACTGTTTCCGTGGGTAACTGAAGGGTCTTTGCCACCAGTTACCAAAGGCTTTTTCATATCCTTGGCACTTTCATTAGAGATGGGCCTGAGTAAAAGCTGAAAAACCGTTTCAACGATTCACTACTTTTCCACCTGCCACATACCTGAGCATTAAGTTTTGTGGCCCACCATCTGCAAAGTATTCAGTAAAAGTTTACCAACGAAAGAACAACAAGGAGAAACAAAGCCAAACTACAACCCCACGGACATTTGTCCTCCTTAAGCTCGTGTCTGCTTTCTGGTGATTAAAAGTAACAGGCAGAAAACAAAACAGGTCCCTAAACGAAACGAAAATTAATTTCTGGAATATCACAGTTACAAAAAAATTCATTAGCTCAACTAGGTAAATCATTTACCAGGTTTGCTCAGTAAATTTACCTAATGTTAATTATAATTAATTAATAAGGCTAAAAAAAGCACGATCCAAACTTTACCATGTTTCAAATAGTATCAGCAAAAGTGTTACTTGCATACTGATTTGTTACAAGGGAAAAATCAAAGAGAAGTACCCCCGGCATAAGGAAAAAACGGAATAATGAACATGTGAGGCAACATAATTTATTAGAGACCTGAGAATTACTGGCTGGTAAGAATGTAGGACCCAGCCTACTCAGGCCTAACTGAAGAATCACATCAACCCCGCTGCCTCCCCGGAATCAACTGCACAGGGGTCTTCAGAAACCGCTTGGTGGACAGGGTGGTCTGTTAAGAACCCTTCTGCTCTCAAAGTAAATAAACTTAAAAAATTAAAAAAAAAAGGGGGGGGGGCGCCTGGGTGGCTCATTCGGTTGAGCGTCCGACTCTCAGTTTCAGCTCAGGTCATGACCTCACATTTCGTTGAGTTTCAGCCCCACATTGGGCTCTAAGCTGACACCACGGAGCCCGCTTGGGTTTCTCTCTCGCTCTCTCTCTGCCCCGCCTCCTCCCCCACTTGTGCTGTCTCTGTCTCTCTCAAAATAAGTAAATAAACTTAAAAAAATTAAAAAAAAAAAAAAAAAAAAAAAAAGAACCCTTCTGAGCAGAGGAAGGCAGAAGGGAAAAAGAGAACTAGCTTCCACCGAGCTCCCAGAATCCACCAGGCACTTCCGTCAACAATCTGCTGGTCAACAGACCCCTTTTTACTGCTCACCTATGGAAACCGTTTTGCCATTTCAGAGGTGAAGCATCTGGGACCCCTAGAGCTAAGTCTCCCAAGGCCACAAAATTTCAAAGTGGCAGAACCTGGGGGCGCCTGGGTGGCTCAGGAGGTTAGGCGGCCACCTCGATTTCGGCTCAGGTCCTGATCTCACGGTTCATGAGTTCGAGCCCCGTGTCGGTGCAGAGCCTGCTTGGGATTCTCTCTCTCTCTCTGCCCCTCCCCTACTTGCGTTCTTTCTCAGAATAAACTTAAAAAAAAAAAAAAAAAAAAGTGGCAGAACCTCAGTCTGTCTGCCGTGAAAGCCTGTGCTCCTTCCGTTAGAAGACCCTGCAAGACAAACCGGGCTCTCCTCTCCAACTCAAGATTGCATTCCTTCTGATAGCTGAGGCTTCGTCACGCAGTCCTTCCTGACACCTTCCGCACGCCTAGGCCCATCACGCACAGTGAACAGGCTGCATGTCTGTCTGTCCCCTGCGACTGTCCAGGAGGGGGCAGGGCCTCTCCGAGCACGAGACGCTGGCGCGGGGCCTGCCTGGGTGCTCAGGGCTGACCCGTACGATCACCGCTACGGCTGTGTGCGCGACACCTAATCCATCTTCACAGGCATGCGGATACTTAAGAGAGTCAACTACTCGACAAGGAGAAAGGGAGGGTATTCTGAAATGAAGGGAAGGTTAATTAATTTTATTACCTTTTAGTCCAGACGATCATACGATTTTTTAAAACTTCCAAATACGATGAAAACGCGTATGTTTTTATTTCTACTCATTTTCATTAAAATGAGCATCTCTGTCTTAATTTCGACGCATCTCGAAGATTCTGGCTTTGAGACGGGAAAATGAGCTTGTCGGGACAGTGCTTTTCCACAAGAGGAAGCACGGACAGTGGGATAATAGACACCCACACAGGCAACGGCGGCAAGAAAAGGGGAACAAATACTGGATACAGACTTGAGAAATGAGTCGACTGTTGTCCTTCAAATGACCTCTCATGACAGCCTGGCCTTTAAGAGTCTTAGCGTATTTAGCTTAAGGTATCTTTAATTTTTTTTTTTTTTTAATATTTATTTTTGAGAGAAAGTGTGCACATGAGCGAGGGCGGCCAGAGAGAGAGAGGGAGAGAGAATCTCAAGCAGGCTCTGTGCCATCAGAGCAGAGCCTGACTGACGGGGCTTGAACCCACCAACTGTGAGATCATGACCTGAGCCGAAATCAAGGGTCAGATGCTTACCTAACTGCGCCACCCACGTGTCCCTCTTTAATTCTTTAATATTTTTTAACAATGTTTACTTATTTTTAAAAGGGAGACAGAGTGCAAGGGGGGGAGGGGCAGAGAGAGAGGGAGACACAGAATCCGAAGCAGGTTCCAGGCTCTGAGTTGTCAGCACGGAGCCCGATGTGGGGCTCGGACCCACAAAGCGCGAGATGGTGACCTGAGCCGGAGTCGGACGCTCCACCGAATGAGCCACCGAGATGCGCCCCCCCCTTAATTCCCAACGGTCGTGATTCTGGACGAGCTACGCGGCCAGCCCTCACCTCGCTGACAAACACGGAGTACCGAGCCAAAATCTGCAGTGTGAGCCTCCACAGACGATGCGCCAGCACCGGCAAGAACATCTCGTCTGACCAGCACCTCTGAAGGCTGCTCCATGTTCTGTGAGAAGCCAAAAGGCAAAACGAACTGCCAGCTAGAGAAATAGACAGACACGTAAAGAATCTCAGGCAATTCCCAGCTAAATTCTAATAGTTCCGATGCTTAATTCAAGAGTGAAGAACGCGGCCACAATCCATGCTGTTTCATCTTTTGAGGCAGTGCGTTTTTATAATTTTACACGATTCCCCCTCCCGGATGTTTGAGATTGAACATCTATGGCATTCGACAATCACTTGTCAACAGGTATTTTGTACCAAGTCCACAAACCCAAGCTGGAGTGGTCCCCTGCAAGCGTCTCAACTACAATTCCGAGTTTGTCCGGTTTCGTTTGTCTGCTCTTCCGTTCCTCTACCGGAACTCGCTACATACAGGAAGTCGATCACACAGGACCATGTTTTGCAAAGACAGACGGAAAACCACCTCGGAGCCTAAAACGGTGCAGTCAGGCTGACTTAGCTACACAGAAGGGAGCAGAAACTTAAGTGGGAGTGGCCTAGAGACCCGTGTGGCCATCGAAACAGCCATGCGTTACGTGAGTGGCCACCGGGAGTGACTACATGACACAAGATCAATGAGGCTGTGAAGGAAACCAAACCTGTCTGCAACCCACGACCCACCGTCACCTGCCCAGTGTCCCAGGACTGGGGCCGAGGGCTCAGGAGGCCTGAGGCAGGAGCCCCAGTTGTAAATCATCCCCCAGGAAGGAAGGGCCATCCTGACGCTTTACCTTAGCCTGGGAGGAAAACAGACGGAATCCAGTTTTCTATAAAAAGCGCTGATCACCAGGGGCTAATCCCCCATGACAGGTTATATTCAGAGACAAAACTGAGGTCTGCTTCTTACGTTCTTAAAGCATTTATTTTCAATCTTATTTTAATTCCAGTGGAGTCAACATACAGGGTTGTCCTAGTCTCAGGAGTACAACATAGTGATTCAACACTTCCATACATCGCTCGGTGCTCGAGATACGTGTGCTCTTTGTCTCCATCCCCTACTTCACCCCTGCTCCGCCCCACCCCCCTCCCCTGCGGTGACCACCAGTTTGTTCTATCTGAGAGTCTTGTGTTTTTTGGTTTGTTTCGTTTTTTTCTTTGTCCATTTGTCTCGTTTCTAAAATTCCACCCTATGAGTGAAATTACATTGTATTTCTCTTTGTCCAAGTGCCTTATTTCACTTAGGATTACGCTCTCTGGCTCCCTCCGTGTCGTTGCAAACGGCAAGATTTTGTTCTTTTTTTATGGCTGCGTAATAGTCCGTTCTTTTGATCCTCTCTATAAGGAAAGAAGCTCTATGGACCAAAAAATATACTTTTAGCCTTTTAGAAAAAAAAAAAAAAGAGGTTGAGCCGTGTTTTTAAGCTACGTTTTCACCTACTGTGCGACAGAAGAAGGTGAAAGTACCCTCAGAAAACGAAGGCTTAGGTAAGCGCTGAGCTTAACTAAGCCCTTGCGTGACATCCGCCATTGATCGCTTTACGGAAATTACCTGGAGCGTCCTCCAACCCAGCTGTAAGTGCTGCTTCTAAGGATCCTGCGATCTCTCTAAATCTGAGAGAAAAACAAGAGCACAGATTAGGGTTTATGCTGCTGCTGCATGCCTTTACCTCCCCGTTCTCCCTTCCTTCTGAGCCGCAGGAACTTCCTCCGCTGGCTTGTCCCGAAGAGCGTCCCAAAGACACCCTTACAGATGCCCGGCCAGCCCCAGGAGGCCCATTCTCCCACTGTTTTCAACTGAGCAAGGAATAAATTTCTCCCGATTAAGCCACCGTCACGTAGGGCTTCTCCGTTATCTGCGGCTGATTGGAATCACAACCAACCCCGTGTTTTTTGAACTAAACAAACCACCCGGTTAGACCGCCATCAAGGAGCCTGTGTCAGGCCAGTCCCACGTGGCTGTACTCGGTGTCGTCGCCTTGCGGCCACAGGACCGCGGGATCTCCGATCCACCTCGACTCACGCTGCCGTAGGGAAAAAAGGAAACGTCCCTAAAGCAAGGAATGGGAAGGCTGGTCTCCGGATCTGTTTGCAGTTTGAGAAAAGTCACCGCAAGCAGCCGGTGAACAGTACAAAAGCCTGCTGCGTGTGCTGTTCACACTGCTGCCCAGCCTCCCGTGCTGTCCGGCCCCCGCCTCCCGGGTCAGTCCTCCTGGGTTGTCAGCTGGCCCACCAGGCAGCGCCTTCTCCCGTCACAGAATTCCGTTTTAGTAACTGCGTGGGCACGTTTTCAGGGCTGTGTGACATGAAAACGCTGTGTTTTGGAAACAAGCTGCGTACGTGGCATCGGGTCCCAACTACGGAACCTCCACCGTCGGACCTTCCCCAGCACACCCGTCACCTGCTAGTTCCCTTGCTGGCAATACATGCTGACACCCGCTCAAGATTAATTACCCTGAGCCTTTTGGGTTTTTCAGAGTACACATTTTTTTCAAAGCAGTTCAGAGACTGAGCTTAAGGAATCTGTCTGGAGGGTGAAAGGAACAGCACGTCAGACCAAGAGCAGCGGCCGTGCCCTCCATGAACGTGCAACACGGCCCAGAGCCCCAGACCCCGGACCGCCCCGAACCTCGAGAGCTGGCTGCTTTCCCGTGGGAAAGGAAGCCCCCTCCTACTGCCCAGGGGAACCTGCCAGTGAGAGGCACGGGTGCTATGTCGCGGGCTCGACACAGCCATCTGACCGTGCAACCACGCCGAAAGACCCATGAAAGTAAAACTGCCCAGGTCACTTGGCAGAGCTGTGCCTCCCCAGCCGGGAGCCCAGCAGCAGCCCCTCGCGCAGCTCTGCTGGGCAGTTAACTTCCAGGACTGAGGTGAGGTGCTGTCGTTCTCGGAAAATGGCAAAAAGGGAGAGGCCACCTTGGGGACCCTTGAGAAGCCGCGCTGGAGTTCGTCCACGCACGTGTGATGCCCACGGCGCTTGCTAGGGTATCTGTAACAGAGGCGACCCCAGACAGGATGTTTCTACGTTCTGAAATCTGGGTTTGGGGGAGGCCTCTAGACCTATCCCTCCACGCATGCCACAGGTACGCAATCACCGCAAAGCGCTTCCGTAAAAATAAAAGCGGTGAAGGTAACACTGCCGGGCGTTGCAATCTCTGCCCTGTAGTATCCGAAGCGTCGCGGGGCACACGTCTACTCCACACACACGCGTACTCGGGGCAAAGGGAAAGCACGTCGATGCTGCAGAAAGCCCACATCGCTAGGAGGAGATATATTATGTTCAGCATGTACTGAATGCAATACATCTACAGTGAATGTTCCGGGAGTATACAATATTCTAGAAAGACTTCAATTAAAGATGGCGGAGAACTTAGCCTACGGCATTTCAGGGACTGAGCCCAGTCTCTGCGGAGCCACCGGCTCACTGCACTGGAGACCCCTGGGTCATATTTGCATTTACTTTCTTCCTGTGAGAAACTGAATCGTAAACCTTTTTTCTTGTTTTTGGAGTTTGTTCATTCATTCTGAGAGCGAGCGTGAGCAGAGGAGGGGCAGAGAGAGAGGAAGAGAGAGAATCCCAAGCAGGCTCCATGCTGTCATCTCATGAACGGCGAGATCATGACTTGAGCTTAAATCAATAGTGGGACGCTTAACCGACGGAGCCCCCCACCAAGCGCCCCTAAACCTGCTTTCTACTACGCCTACGGGAACAAGTGACATGAAGGCCAGGCAGGGCATCGGGAACAGTGAGGGGTTCCAGTGCACCGCCGGATGGCGCTGGCTGGAAGGGCCACCTCGGTTCCTAGGATGGCGGGATGCAGGTTTACCGTCAGACCAGTGGCGTAAGCCTGTTCCCAAGAGAGCAATGTTCATGTTCCTCCCTACGAACATGTCAAAGTATGCCACCCCACGGGTTTTGGGCCTCCTTTAAATGGCCCTGAAGTGAATCCCCTCACAATGTAACTCTGACCCTAGTCATGTTTGTGGAACTTCTGGTCGTCACTCAGAGTAAACAATGTGACGCCTGGTAAAAATCAATAGGGCAGTCCCACAAAGTATTACTTGAACTTACTTTTTTTTTAACGGAAAAACAAACATAAGTGAATACAAGTTCCACACTTCGCAACTCAGATGTGATGTTTTACAAATTTCACAAATTTTAAGTAAAATGGTTTACAGAGAAAGGCTCACCGATCCTTTTGATTGCTTACTGTTAAAATCTGGTGGACGTACAAAATCATGCAGGGAAGTGGCTGACTTTAAACCCAGCTCGGCTGCCGGCCCCGTGAGAGGCGGCTGAGGGGAGGCTGTGCTGTCGCTGTGGCGTCCGGCCTGGCGAGCCCAGAGCACGCCCCGAAACAGCCACCAGAGCTCCAGGGAGGCAAGTCCGGGGGGGGAGGGGCAGGGAGGGGAGGGGGACGACAGTGCAGGATCCCCAAGGGTGGGGTCACGGGATCTGGGGAAATGACTAGGAAGAGGAGTTTGGAGGCAGCGGGCGGAACTACGTGATGTGACAGTATTGGACATCTAAAGCAATCTAACTCCAAACCCGGACCACAGAAGAAATGCTAGACATTTCTTCTCCACTGCGGCCATATATATACACACACGTACATACATACATATATACATACACGTTAGTCCCCAATTTTATTTTTATTTTTAGAGA
The DNA here is from genome assembly GCF_022837055.1 of Prionailurus viverrinus. Taxonomy (NCBI): domain Eukaryota; kingdom Metazoa; phylum Chordata; class Mammalia; order Carnivora; family Felidae; genus Prionailurus; species Prionailurus viverrinus. Next base: position 17,532,112 of record NC_062571.1, read on the forward strand.
GAGAGAAAGGGCACAAGCAGGAGAGAAGGGCAGAGAGGCAGAGAGCGAGAGAGCGAGAGAGAGCGAGAGAGAGCGAGAGAGAGCGAGAGAGAGCGAGAGAGAATCTTAAGCAGGCTCCATGCTCACTGCTGAGCCTGATGCGGGGCTCTATCCCATGACCCTGGAATCACGACCTAAGCTGGTATTAAAAGTTAGGCCTGGGGGCGCCTGGGTGGCTCAGTCGGTTGGGCGTCCGACTTCGGCTCAGGTCATGATCTCACGGTCCATGAGTTCGAGCCCCGCGTCGGGCTCTGTGCTGACAGCTCAGAGCCTGGAGCCTGCTTCAGATTCTGTGTCTCCCTCTCTCTCTGACCCTCCCCCGTTCATGCTCTGTCTCTCTCTGTCTCAAAAATAAATAAACATTAAAAAAAAAAAAAAGTTGGGCCTGAACCGACTAAGCCACGCAGGCGCCCCTCTATTGCAGTCTTATACTATGAAAGAATACTTCACTGTTTTAAATTCCGCTCCTGCATCAAAAGGGCTTCCTGCCCTGGGTTGATCTTCATTACCCTGCAACAACCACTCCCAGTGCAGTCCATGAACACCTCAGAAGAACAAATCCTTCATTTCCTACTGAGAGACAAGCTCCGTGGTGATGTCACGCTGGCAAAATTAAGCATAACATACAGTGTGGTACCAGCAAGGGCGCCTCACTGACATTCTGGTGGCTGTGATTTCATTATCAGAAGATGATTACATACATTCTCAATCACGGCAAGCAATTACAATCAAGGGACCTAATCCTTAACGTATTTCCCCCTCTGTAATTTCCCCCCAGAACTCTAGGGAAAAGGACTGCATCGTAATGAATGAAAGCACTCAGCGATTTCAACAAAAAGCCTGCAACTCTTTCCAGACCTTCCTAACTAAAACGCTCTAGTTAATGTCATTCGATGAAGGAACTCACCACGACCTCGTTCAAGACACTCTGCAAAAATGGCTGTTTTCGTCTGTTTTTCTAACAGAACATATGTCGCTAAGAGTTTATCCTAAATGTCCCCAGTTTATGAAAGCACTCATTTACGTACGTGGTATCGTCACGACATCTGTTAGAAGTGTCACCATTTTCCAGAACAGAGAGAACAAATGTCACAGATGTCAAAGACATCCAAAGGATGTCAGAGACGGCCAAAATAAGAACTAGGATTCTCATAAACCGACTGACGGAACCAGTGGCGAAGAATACGCTTCTCCCCACCCTCAGGGAAAAACCAGCCCAGAGGAGCCAACAACAGACCCACGTGGGCCGGGCCTGCTGCCTGACGAAGGCGGGTGGGGAGGAGGGCAAAACGGACAGGCTGCCGCGGACGGAGCGCAGGAGGACGGAGCTGGGCGCGGGGCCCACCTCGGTCCGAGGCCGGGGTCCTCAGCCCTTTAATTACCAAATGGTTTTTCTGTCATGCCAACCGGAACGCCGGCAATGACGACACCTCTTGCACGTTCCCGCTTTCGATCTCGTTTCCCAAGGAACGGCACGATCATCTCCGAGGACTGTTTCCTGGAGGCAACACCCTGACCTGGTATTCTGGTCCCATTTCAGAAGGCTGGAGGTGGGGGGGGGGGGGGGGGGGGAGGAATAAATCACTGACCTTATTTGAAAATAAACAGGCAAGTTCCACTTATTACTGAAGCTGTGATAGGCGGGATGTGCTCTTAATCTCCTCACGCTGGCCTGTGTTCCACACTGCTGTTCAAATGCTCTTACAAAATCCATGCTTACGGTGTATTTCTAAAATAAGAACAGGCGGAATTTTCACTGTGAGCAAACTAACCAGGAACGAGCACATACAGGAAAAACTGTAATCAAGATAAAGAAGGAGAACACTCTGAGTCGTAGCTTCCGGAACTGACAGTGACCTGAAAGGGGTCGCCCGTCCGAGGTCCTGACTTGAACATTCGGTACTGCCCAAAGCGGGTCGGTGACGCGCTCGAGGTTTTACGCGGCAAGCCTCCCTGGAAACCCGGTGCTCTGCAAACGACAGCTCTCGTATTCTCGGCACCCCTAACCTCGTCCACTGGAACTGGAAGAGCCAGTAAATTAAGTGGTATAATTGTCACTGCCACTCCAGAGGAAGGAGTAGAACATTTTTAAAAGGCAGGTGAGCCATCACATGATCTCCATAGACCAGACAGCACAAAAACGGACGGGGAGCTACCGACACCATGAAGAGCCGTGGCTGAAACTTACTTAACATTCATCACCCGCGTGCTGTGCCTAAAACTGTATTCTTTAACGTGACCCACAAAAGTACCCTCCCAGGTTAACTACTGTTATTATCATTTGGAGGATGACGCTTCCTCTTCTATTCAGGCTCACAGAGAATTTACCCAAAGACAAAGCTGAGAAATAGAGCAAACAGCACCCTGGTTGGTGAGCAGAGCAGAACCGCAGCTGTCGGAAATGCGCATTCCTCCGTGGGTCCTCTGCCCCCCCCCCCCCCCCCCCCCCCCAGGGCCCAGGCTCTACAGGGAACATGTGTGGACACTCCATATCCTTCTGGGTCACCCAACCATTCACCGAAACTTCCTCACGTCTGCGCTTGGGCAGGAATTTTAGTTCACTCAACACTACAGGCTTTTCATTTCTTTCAACTGGTTGGGCGAGGTGTTGAGGAGTTGAGACCAAGGTATTACTCATCCTCTGGGGATAGAAGTAGACAGACCTCTGCACACGACGAGACGCTAAAAGAACACGAGATATTTCTCTCCTCACGAGAAGCACGTCACAGCCAGACTGAAAGCTGAAAGCATTTTGTGAAAGGAACTGACCGACGCTGTGCTCACTGGAAACAGACCCAGCCACGTTAAGGACTAGCTTAGAATTCTGAAGTCAAAGTTCTGCGAGAAAGTTTCCTTTCTGAGCTGAAACATCTCCTGAGCATAACGTGACCAGCACAACTCCAGAGGACAGCAAAACGTAAAGGGTCTTAAATGGTGAATGCTTGAGACCACTGTATCATTCTGCTTCTGGGGTCTATTTTTAAAAGCCCTACTGTTTGCAAATAATAAAAATCACTGTCACACGATTCACTGAAAACGATACCACGTGATCACATGATTCAGCATACTGTCACGTCGCACAATTAGTCGGAACAGGGAAGTGGTATTTCTGTGACACTATGGCTCCAAATGTGTCTTCTCGTCTGTGTTGAAGGCCGGCAGGCCCCAGGCTCACCACACCTTACCGTCTGCCTCTATACACTACAAATTAATGAGGATTTTAAAATCCAATCGATACCCTGTTTTCCTTTAAAATTATACCGTACACATTTGCAAACCTGATTTTCCATAGAAAACCACTGCAAAGGGACTGGCTTTTAATGGTCTCGAGGATCTTTTTGAAAAAGTGAGAAAATGACGTGCAAACACATCTTGTCACATTGGTACCTAGGCTGAATCTTACCCTGCATTTTAGAATTATAGTATATAGTCCCAACAGTATCAGGGACTACTACTTGGATGAAACATTTTGTGTATTTTAAGGAAATGCTCACTCACAAACTCAGATTTTTATTTTTAACAAAGCACAGAACGAAGTCTGTGCAGAAAGCATGATTTTTCTCAAGCCTCTGGTTAATATCTTCGAGAATCAGGATGATGGAGGAAAAGTACCTCGTGAAATGCATCGGGATTTCCAGGATTAAAAAGCGAAGGCAGTTTTTCTTCTAATCCTCGTACTATTTCCGGCCAGACAGAATTCACCAAAAAATCATATCCAGGAACACTGTTGCCTTTTTCACTGTAAGAAACAGCAACACTTCAGTCAGATACATGGCACCCTCCTATTTACAAAGGGCAAAATTCTACAGTGGTATTTTAACTCAAAGTTCCTCAGCCTAAAACTTACTTCCACCTTTTTAAAAAACTGTACGTCAGTTAGCTTGTTTATAGCCTTCAACTTCTATTTCACTCCTTGATCCCAGTCTCACCTTGAACCTGAACGCCCTCTGTATTCTGACTCCTGTATTTATCACATAGGAGAGCAAGCTAGTGTCAAGGATAAGGCAAAACTACTACATCGAATTGCCTTGGCAGGATTTCTCCCTGGAAGCAGGCTATCGTATTTACACTCTATCTTGGAAAAGAAGTAGTCTAATAACACAAGAAAAGCGATCTTCGCGTGCAGTCTTTTTTTAATGTTTCTTCATCTTTTTTTTTTTTTTGAGAGAAACAGAGACAGAACATGAGTGGGGGGGGGGGGGGGGGTGCGCAGAGAGAGAGAGAGAGGGAGACACGGAATCCAAAGCAGGCTCCAGGCTCTGAGCTGTCAGCACAGAGCCTGACATGGGCTTGGACCCTCAAAGTACGAGATCATGACCTGTGCTGAAGTCAGACACTTAACTGAGCCACCCAGGCGCCCCTCTTTGCATTGAATCTTAATACCACTAAGCTCTAAAGCCCTGTAAATCATGCTAATTTGCCAGTTACTAACAGCTTTGTGAAGATTAAGCTATCTCTAAGATTACCTTCAGTTCTCAAATTCTATGACTATTCCATGTAAAATCTTGATTCCAAATCCTGATGCAAAAAAACTTGTCACAGTCGTGTTTTTTTGTGTATCCATGCTTTATTTCGCCTTTTTTTTTTTTTTAAGCAAAAGTCTAGACTCTGGATTTCTAATTCACAGACTCAGATGAGAGGCAACACTGAGATGAAAGCATTCACTCAGGAGCCAGAGTACCTGGGTTCAAACGGTGGGCCTTTTACCCTCTGTTTTGTTTTCTTCATCTTTAAATTGAGATGACAGGATGGAGATCAGAGCATCTTCAAATGGGTTAATATTTGTAAAGCATTTAGGCTTGTGCCTAGCATACAGGAAGTGCTGTGATAGTAGGGCTTAAATATAGAAGTAAATAAATAAGGCAGATTGCTCAAGTTTTCTCTTGCACTTAAAGACACAGAAATAACTTCTAGGTAAATACCATCTCACTGAATGCTCAGTTTTAAGATAACTTTCTTTAACAATGGCCAGCAATTCAATATATGGTCTTTTTTTAAGTCTTTATTTAGGTAATCTTCACAACCAATGAGGGGCTCAAACTCATGACCCCGAGACCAAGAGTCACACGCTCCTCCGAGTGAGCCAGCCAGGTGCCCCAATATACGATCTTATTTCGGCAAAACTGGGAGTTTTGTAGCTACATTGCGATATGAAATTGGGTATTGAAAATAAAGAAAAAAGGGGCGCCCGGGCGGCTCCATCGCTTAAGCGTCCGATTTTGGCTCAGGTCATGATCCTGCGGTTTGTGAGTTCGAGCCCTGCGTCGGGCGCTGTGCTGACAGCTCAGAGCCTGGAGCCTGCTTCGGATTCTGTGCCTCCCACTCTCTCAAAAATAAACAAACACTTAAAATATTAAAAAAAAAAAAATGAAAACAGAGATAAAAGCTTTCCTAATTTTCCTCCTTAGCAAAAATTGCCAGGAAAGATAGATTATCCAGGAAGCCAGTTTGGTACTGGCTACCAAACAATCTTACTATAGTTAAGTACTGGTAAGAAATCACTGGCCGGTTGGAGGAGGGCTGGGGAGGGCCGACAACATGTCTATTTCCCACATACCCAATTCCACACCTCGCAGTCTATACTTTCAGCCACGCTAAGAACGAGCTCTATTAAGGTACCTGGAGAAGAGAAGAATAAAACTGGGAATTTGAAAACTACAGATGCACAGAATATAAGCAATATCAAATGACAAGATCCCCTCGTCCCCAAAGCAAATATCTACTTAAAGCCCCAAAGAGAAAACTTACATCTACAAGATTAACAGCTGAAACAGACGGCTAATGAGAAAAGCGAATCCACATTCTCTGGAAGACAGATCCTGCATGCTGCTGGCAGCACTACAGATATAAAAGGCACATACAGAGGGCGACACGAGGGAAAAAGAACAGAACGTGCGAGGGAAGCACCGAGCGTGGGGAATCCTGGAGGCCGGAGCCGAGCGAGGGCAGGTCAGGGCCAGCAGGACAAAGGTGCCTGAAGCAAGTGACGACCTACCAACGCACGGATTAGATTCCCCAACCCCCCGAGGCTTCGACGTGAATTCTGCCACGCTGAAAACTATGGAAAGGCCTTCGCAAAGCTTTGAAACTCGGCATTTTCAGGACCAAGACTGGCCTTGTCGAATCTAATGACTGTTTTGCTTCGGAATTGCGGCTTCCTTAGTTTTACATCACGACTTCTACTGAATTCTTACCCCAAATCCAAATTCAACTAAGTCTTCATGATGACTAAACACAAGCGGCAAAACCAGGCCGAAATCATGCGGTGGGAATAGAGAGGGTACTTCAAAGGTCAGGTGGCATATAGTTTTTCTTTTTCTTTTCTTTCCAAAGAACAAAAATTCCTTTTCTTTCCAAAGAACAAAAATTCAAGACCAAATGCACTGATTGCCTACTTCATAAAGATCTGAGACCTCCTCTGCCTTTCTGACGATGAAAATGGACCAAGTCTTTCATTCTGCAAACATGGGGAAGTCGCTATCTTCAAGACACAGTGACAGGTGAGGAAGGTGTGGGCAGCGCGGAAGGAGAGCACACCCTCAGCCTCCGGGAATGACCCCTCCACAGAGGTTAAGAGCCAGCATGTACTGGAACCGAGGACACGGTGAATGCTGAACACCAGGGGAAAGCGGTCTCTTGAAGGAAGTGGTATCTGAGCGGGAGCTCAGAGGGAGTTGACAGGTTAACCAAAAGCCGCAGGCAACGGGAAGTGCAGGAGGCAACGAGGAAAACCACAGAAGCCCCCAGTACAGATCTTCCTTGACTTATGACGGAGTTACATCCCAATAAACCCCTCGTAAGTATATCATGAGCTGAAAATGAAAATATACCCAACCTACTGAACATCAGAGCTCGGCACACCCTACCTAAAATGTGCTCAGAACTGCTCACAGCAGCCTGCAGGCGGGCAACATCACCTAACACAAAGCCTATTTTACAACACGGTGTTGGCCACCTCACGCAACTTGCTGAAGCCTATACTCAAAGTGAGAATCCGGAGGGTTTCAGTGTGTCGGTTGCGGACCCTCGTGATGGCGTGGGTGCCTGGGAGCTGCGCTCGCTGCCACTGCGCGGCATCACAAGAGGGGATCCTACTGCGTATTGCTAGCCCGGGAAAAGATCCAGATTCGAAGTCTGCGATATGGTTTCCGCTGAATGCGTATCGCTTTTGCACCATCGTAAAGCCAAAAAGTCCTAAGTCGAACCGCTGTGAAATCAGAGATCTTCTGTACAAGTTGTGTTAGGGAAGGTCAAGTGCTACAGTTTGGCCAGGGACCATAGTGGTACGAGGTGGGGTTGCGGGGGCGGGGGTGGGGGTGGAGTTCCACAGTAGAAAGGTCTACAGTGGAGAACCACCAGGACCAGAGCATCAAGGACCTCACGGGCTGTGCCAAGAAGACTGGATGTTCCTCTAGAAGCAACGAGAAGCCATTAAAGACTTACGAAGGTGGCAGAGCTCTGGGCAGATATGACAGCCAAGGGCTGCAATGAAGAGGGACAGGTGGAGCCAGGGAGGCCAGGAGGGGAGAGCCTGTTATTCCAGAGAAAACATGACAAAGGCCTGGACCAGGGCGATGGTGAAGTGGAATGGGATATTTATGAAGCAGAACTGGAAAGTCATGGAAATTAAGTAAAAGAAGGTGGGGAAACTGAAGATAACCTTAATCACTATTAGCATAAAACTTATTGAATCAAGCTGAGGGGCGCCTGGGTGGCTCAGTCAGTTAAGCGTCAGACTCTCGGTTTCAGCTCAGGTCATGATCTCGCAATTCCGGAGTTCAAGCCCCGCGTGGGGCTTGCTCTGACAGAGCACAGAGCGGAGCCTGCTTGGGATTCTCTCTCTCTCTGCCTCTGCTCATGCTCGCTCGCTCGCTCGTTCTCCCCCTCTCTCCCTCCCTTAAAATAAACTTAAAAAAAAAAACAAAAACCCAACTTGTTGATTTAAAGCTGAATTGATATTTATAGACATCAGAATAATGGAAGGAAACCAATTTTGATTTGTAGCTACATTGCGATATGAAATTGGGTATTGAAAATAAAGAGTAGATTGGCTCCTACTATTAGTTCCATTAGCTAGAAACCCGGGCTAACAACACCCGCCTCACGGCATTGGTAACAATTAAATAGGAAAGCGCACTCGTTCCCAGTTCAGACAAGACAGCCAGTAAGCAGTACGCACTGGGAGCCACCAAGTGCAATCGCGGAGCTGAGCTGACCGGGAAGCTCAGCGGTTTCAGTTACCTGGAGATGGCCCCTCCTGTGACTTCTCGAAGAAGGCGGCAATGGTGAGGAACAAACTCCAGGAGCTTATCATACATGATCTGAAGGCCGTTCGGATCAGACTCAACAATCTGCTCTACAATCACCTATCAAAAGGAGCATCATTTGTTTTAAAGCACCTAAAAGAGAAGTATGAACTATATACTACAGAGGAAAGAACAGAGAAAACCTTAAAAACACAATTCCTCTCTGCCCACCCTCCTCCCCAGCTGACATGCCTTCGAAACAGAAGGTAAAGCACACCTTCACTCAACATCGGCTCCTAGGGTTAGGGGACACAGCTCTGATCCGGGGGAGACACAGGCTGGGTGACAGAGACTGGCCTAGAGCCGAAACACCACACACACTCATCTGCTTCCCGTCTTGAGCTTGAAAGCAAAATATGTGTGTCCTGACAACAGCTCGTACTGCCTTGACCTTGGCCTAGCCGGCCACCACCAGATCAGGGAAAGGGTTGGGACAGAGAACGACGGAAGAAAACACATTTTATTTTACTTTATTATTTTATTTTTTGTGGGAAGGTTGAGAGTCAAGAGGTAAAGAAAGGACAAGCACACAAACTTAAAATACAAACGTGGCCATCGTCCCTTTAATATGCCACTGAAACTTAAAATATTTTCTTAATTTGGCACATTAGATGCGGCTCAATGAAAAAGGCATACATTAGGAACTACCCTACTTTCACTTACGGATAAAGCATAACGTAGTTAATCGGTCTTTTTCATCCCCACAGAAATAGCCATGAAATAGAACAGGATACACACAGGGAACTGGCAGATCATTTATTTTTAGTGATCCTAATGAAGTTGAGAGGCTTACTGAAATTAAGCCTTAAATTTCACTTTTACCAACAGGATTCACTGTCCCATTTTAAAAATGGAAGGCTTTCACCCTGAAGTCACAGGGCTTGGAAGCTTTGTACTTACTGGGACAGGAAGAACATTCACACTGACAGGTGACTGCAAGAGGGTCTTCAAACACTGAGGACTGGCTTTATGGCTTCTATCGGTTTGAACCAGACGGAACTGCCATTTTCTAAGCCGGAAATTGTTGAGTGTTGGCAACCTTGTATGATACGACCTATATTCTGGCTCCTCAAAGGCAGGATATACTCCCCGCCTGTAACTTAACTGTACCCCGATAGGTGAAGGGTCCTGGACAACCACGTTCGGGTTTAAGGTACTAATCTGCCCAGAAAAGCCCTTCATCTTTGAACATTCCCTCCTTCCCACTTCCTGGCCTGGCAGACTCCCCCATGGTTTTCAACACTTAGGTCCAATCTATTCTGGGAAGACACCTCCCTCACGGACTTTCCAAGCTCACGGGGCCGTCCACACACTCCGCCACCAGGCACGTGCTGCGGAGCGGTCATCGGCCTAACTGTTCTACTCCTCTACCCTGGCAGTGCAAAAATGCTTTTTCACAGCCTCACTGACGTAGAATTGACACAACTTAAAACTGACCTGCAAATGTTCGGATCTGGACCTTCTCCCTAGGCAAGACCCTCACCCCTATGGTATTAGGATGATCCCTGGGTTATGACATCACTAGAGAATACTGGAGAGCATGCTCGGTTCCTGGCACTCTGACTGTAACCAATGGGGGGACCGAGCTTTACCTACAACTGAGAGTGTGGTAACTATGAGACTGTACAGAAAGATCTCTGATCTATCCCCCCACAGCCAGTGAAGAATCCAAGTCCGAGTAGATGCTCTAGGAGCATCTGAACGAAGACACGAGTGCACACACCTCATCCACGTAGGGTTTCACTAGAACTTGACCGACTAAGGCCTCGGCATCCCGTGTCTTGTCAATTGTGGCGTAGGTCCGTAGGCAGTGCCGTATTATATCAACGTTGGAAGTCTGGAGACCTTCTAAGAGCAGGCCTTCCAGTGACTGCTGTAACATGGCTGTAATGCCAGCTATCCGCTGCAAGCAAAAACAGCTGTAAGGAAAGTTCCAGGTAGACCAATTGCTAAAAATTCAAATATGTATATAACAGACCTCCTATTCTACTAGAATATACGTAAGATTAAAAGATTAACATTTTCTGGAGAGTTAACAGTGAAATCTCTTCTCCCCACGATTTCTTTACAAGTAAATCTTTGCTTCATCTAAGAAATGACAAAGAAAGTTATTTTCTTCTTAAGCTACAGAGTAAATCCGACAAATGTGTTTAAACCCAGCCAAGGGCTTTGGGTAAATTAATTCTGACTACCTCGTACAATGTGTCGAGTGACATGAAATTCAGAATTCATTTTACTCGCGTAATTTGGAGAATATGCTTGTGACTTTATGCAAAATCTCTCTAACATGACATGAGAGAAGCAGGGTCCCCAGAAACAAAAACTGAAAGAAAAAACTCAACGTTGGTTTCAAAGTCCTCTACGGCAACAATTATCAGGGGCAATACGAGATTTAACTAAAATCATTCAGCAAATTCCCAAACAGCAAACTGTGAAAATCTAAACCAACACTCACCGGTCTTACTTTGTCCAAAAGAGGCATGCCTTTGCTTTGAACAGCGTGAAACTGTAACTGGTTAAATTCTGTGGCAATTCTCTCCAAAATCTGTCCAGTCAAAAGTGGGCTAGTAGAGACAGTTACAGAAATTTAGTTCCCAGAGTTATTTAACTTCCAAGAGACGATATCACCCAATTAGCAACAGGGAGGCTTTAGCACCCACGGTGTCGTAACTTTTCTTCAGGGTGTTTTCTCCCACAGACCCCTTGTCACAAGGTGAAAGCTAACGTACCTTCCGTGCCGTGGATTTTCACTACAAGCCGTAAGCATAGCATGTTCTAGGTGTGGTGGGGAGGTCGTCACGTATAAGCAAGCCACTGACACTGCCTGGCCCCAGCCACAGGGCCCACACGAGCAGCAGGAGCTGGACCGGGGGAGTGTGGGTGCAACTGCGTGTTTCCACCACGTTCCCCAGGCTCTCCCATTCATGAGGTCTTCATCTCTAACCCCCTTCTCTCTCTTGCCCTTTCCCATCATTCATAGCTGAATCCTCCTCTTCTCTACCTGCCTCATTCTCCCTCCTTCCAAAAGACCTCTAATACGTCTCAGGCACCAAATCCTGTTGTCCCTTCAATAAAATAAAATTGGCCCTCCAGCAGCAATAAATGAAACACCTCAAAGTAGCTTACTTTAAATTTGCGTGTACCAAAGAGCAGAAAGAGCAATCTACATGCTCCGGGTCCTACCGAGAAAACATGCATTTGTATCGGCTACCACGTGTAATAAATGTACTCCCCCTCCCTCCAAACACATTACAAAGCATCAACATCACTTAAGAGGAAGCTGAATAGTGAAAGATGAAAACCATAAAGGCACTGAAAGTACCTGCTGGGCTTTTCTAAGGCATCCCACATCCGACGAGGCACAAGCAGGCAGTGAGGGGAAAACCCACACCATCAGGAAATACAAAACGCTATATGCAGACCAGCAGTGATCCACCCGGCCCTGTTTCCGCAGCATCCGAACGAGCGTGGCGGGAAAGTGCCCAGCGTGACCAACCCCGAAGCTTAACCTCTGACTTGAATAACCTAGCGTGGACGTGTTGTTTACCAATTATCTCAACGTCTCCTGGCCTAGGAAGCACGATCTATTTACTATTCGCCAACATGGCTCTGGCTTTCCTTTGTCTACAGCTCAAAGCTGCTGTTCAAAAGGAAAGAAAAAAGCCTCAAAGGTGATTCTGAGCAAGAAAGAGCATAATATCTATTACATTAAAGGCAGAGTTGCCAAAGGAACAGTATTACAGAAACAGAAACCACTGAGGGACTTCTATCAAAGGAACACAGCAGGAACGGGCAAAAACAAAGAAAACTGGAAGGCGCGCATCGGAGCAACAGAGAGGCCGAATGAGGATGCGGCTAGAGGGGCCGTCAGCAGAGCAGAGCAGCTGAAGACGAGCTGGTTCCACTAGACGGATGGGAACGGACGTTCCCGGGGTCTCTGATAAGTGACGAAGGGGTCAGGGGCACAAGGGCAGTGGGCCGAAGAAACACACCCGGCAGGCGGCGAGTCCCCATTTCCATGTCTGGATCACGAAAGGAGGCAGAGACGGAGGACCCGAGAACCCCCTTCCTTTGGGATGTCTCCTTTCTTTACTCCATAACGAGAGATGTGGAGCGTGGGGTCTCTGGGGACCCTTCCGAATCTAAAACATTAGTTCCTAAAACTAAGAAATCCCCCATGCCTTTTTGGTGGGACCAAGCCTTTGAACTCTAGGTATATTCAGTTTGGCTGTGGGTGGTGCTGCCTCAATGATCCAGTATTCCTCGTGGAAAAACGTTATAGCTATCAGGGTGATTTCAAAAAGACAGCTCACGTTAAACCCAGATTGCCTAAGGGGGAGGGCCTGTGTATGCCAGGTATGGCTGACAGTCCCTCACTGGCTGAGACAACCTTGCACGTGGGGTTGCTGTCAGCCTTACACTCCAGGGGACACAGGGCACCAAAGGACCTGGACTCGGGCTCCCCAAGCCTGCGTTCTTCCCACTGTTCCACAGCGCGTCCCGCTGGTGCCGCCGTGCTCTGACAACTCATTTTCCGAGTCCCTCATCTACCCGGCTGATTGAAAATTCACACTAAGCAGGCGGTAAGTCGCAGCGTAACACAGAGAGCGGTCATCTTTTTCTGATTTCAGAAGCTTTTTCTTCCTCGTTTGTGCATTTCACCTAGACGTGCCCTATACTGTTTCCGTTAACGATATAATGCTGGTGCAAAACATATCAATGGTTAATACTCTGGGCAGGTCTAGAGAAAATCTGAGAAAGATGAAGGCTATACCTTGAAGATCAACAAGGATTTTGCTAGCCCTTTAGGGAAGGGGATTCCAAATGTAAAAACTTTCCACGGGAGGCACACTGCCTCTGACCCCCAGTGTTGGAACTAGATGGCCTAGGGCCACAAAGGGTTTAAAATGACGTATAATAAACTTTACCATTTCATGCACTCTACTCTCCCGGAGCTTTGTTCGAAAACGCTAAGCTACAGACGTGGATTTTCTCCTTATTCAGAAATGAATTCTAACTAAAACGAAACAAAACAATATTTAAACTGGAGGTGAAGTATTAATTTACGTGCTATTTAGTAAAAAAAAATACTTACCTGCTTGCTTCTAGTACAGATGTTTCTTTAGAGCTTTGAGAATTTAAGATTTTTTCAATTTTTTCAACTGATCGAATAACTTGTATAAGCCTCAACACGCACATCTATAAAGATAAAAATTAAGCAAACAAAAAAAGTTATTATAATGTTTAACCTTAATCATCTTGTTTTCCATGCTAAGTGCCAGAGAATATAAAACCGAAAGTCAAGTTTGAATATATAGAGCATCCTACATTTTGAATATTTCTATAAAACACTGAATTGCCAAGAATGGAAATCTTAATTTTGGCTTTCTGGAACAAGCATATTTCAATATTCTACTGCAAATTAGTAGTAAAAAAAAAAAAACACACACACACACAAACGAAAAACCCCTAGACTTTTGCTTTCTCACGCTCTGTACTCTTATTTCTTCTTTTTCCCATCCTGAATCTCTCTATGGGCAGTCCATTTATTTTCTTATGGCCCTTTCTTCACCTTTTCAGTTTCTGATCGTACTTATCCTCTCGGTTTACATGTGCACGATACACCTATATGTCCTAGTGTCAATTCATTGAAGACATTTTATGCTACAAATATTGCCAAGAGGTTGAGGGACGTTATAAGAACTCTTATCCTTAAAAGAATGAAAAATACAAAGTCACCCGTTAAACAAAGAGTACCTGAGAACCCTTCCTGGGAGCTAGACATTCTTCCAGACAGTGGGGACAGCAGTGAATAAAACTAGAAAAATGCCTGCTTTCATGAAGCTTACAGTCTTGTCTAGAAACACACCACATGAATTCTTCGGACAAAAGCTGGGAGAAGATGTAAAGGAGAAATAGACAGTCTCTAAAATAAGCTTCTTTCTCCCCCGTGAGATTTAAGAAAATATGCTAATAAGGGGGCACCTGGGTGGCTCAGTCAGTTAAGCATCTCACGGTTCGTGAGTTCGAGCCCCACATCGGGTGAGCACGAGCCCTACTTTGGGTAAGCTCGAGACCCACTTCGGGTAAGCCCCACTTCTCTCTCTCTCCCTCACTTGCTCCCTCTCTCTCTCAAAAAATACTAAAAATAATAATAATAAAATATGCTAATAAATACATGTACAAAACACTGGATAGAGTCAGAAGTCTGGAATCCCAATTCCAACTCTGCCCTGACATCCTTACGATCACGAATAAAACCAGGGCTGTGTGGAACAGGTGTCGAGGATGAAGGTGTGCCCTTGCTGTGATGAGCACCGGCTGACGTACGGAGGTGCTGAATGACTACATTGTACACTTGAAACTAATATAACCCTGTATGTTGACTAACTGGGATTCAAAAACCAATAATAAGAGCGAAAACCAGAGCATAAAGAAAAAAATCAGAAAATAAAATTAAAATCCAGGGCCACTAAACAGTAAAGGCAGTGCACGCAGATGTGATTTAAAGAAGGGAAACGAAAAAAGAAACAAACATGGCCGAGCATGAGACAGCAACACTCCGCCTTTTCTAGAACAACTAACCTGCAGTAGAATACAGGGGTGGAGAACACTTACATGGCTGTTAAACCACCAAGTGCTCCACTGACATCAGTTATTATTTCTTGTTCTGGAAAAAGTGAGGGACCTTGAGACCATGTGGGTACCTCTAAAATTCCGTCTTACTATTTCAAGTAGATAACGTGACATTATAATGTGAAATATGCACATGCAAAAGAGCTTTGAAAACAAAGCTGCATAGTACTGACAAGCATGAAGGGACACGAGGAGGGGACATGTAACCGGCACGTAACGTGGGAAATCTACTGAGGGATACCTTTTTCTTCCTGATGTCCTCTTGCTTACACATCCGTTCATCCACTGCCCGAATGCCTTCACTGACAGATGACCTGAGGCTCTTTAAAAGCATAAACAAAGTATACTGCAGAAACTGTTCTGTAACATGATCAGGTTTATACATTTAATTCAACCTCACAGAACTTAATACCTGCAGACCAGTATTATGCAGACACTGACAATAACACGAAATATCAGACACAAATGTTGTTGAGGGTACTCATGATTTAGGGGCAAAATGACATAAAGCCAGGGTCGCACTGTATTAACGGCCAGAAGAATAATAATACATATACAGTGAATGTCATGGGTGGTCAGAGTGGAGAACAGGTAGTCTGAAGCAAAGTACAGAAGAGTCTGGAAAAGGGGTGGGACTCAAACCCGGCTCTGAAGCCGTGCATGGGCGGAGAGAGGATCTTCAGAAGACAAGAGGTAAGAAGGTGTAGACGCGTCCACACTCAGGGTCGCAGCCATGCACCCGGGTGCGCTGTTGGCTTCGTTCTGGAGAGAAGTAGAAATAAGGGAGGGGTCAACTCAGGAGGACTTCACTCAGATGAGGGCTTTAGACGGGATTCCACACATTCTGGAGAACTAGAGACTGTTGAAGCACTGACCTATCGTAGGAAATGTTTTGGAAATATTAGGAATCAAGGAGTAAGAACAGAATGGCCAGGAAAAGGGAGAGCTCACAGGTGGAGAAAGAGGGCCGGAAGCTGAGGATGAAACCAAGTAGAAGACAGGAATTAGAGCCAAAACAAAGGCTCATGGAAACAGCTGGGATAAACTGGACACATCACAAAAATTCTACAGAAAGGTGAATTATTTCACTCAGAAAACATCACGAAATACCTACTAGATGTCAGCTGTCGTGACAGCACATGAGGATACAACAACGAAGACAGAAACAGTCTTATCCGTTAAAGATCTTAGAATCTCTTAGAATCTTAGATCTGGTCTCTGAGTCGGGACCAGAAAGGAAGGTCAGGTCTGTGGCTCATTAGGACAAAAGCAGCTATAAAGACGGCTGTGGAAAAGGAAGGGGACACGGTGCTCGCGGCGACGAGGCAGGACGGGAACCTGTGTGCGAGGCGAGAGCAGTAGTCGGCAGAGCAAATCTACCTTTGGGGAGAGGGGTTTCAGAGAGGAGCGGAAAGCCAAACGAAGGCTGGGCTCGGGGGACACCACGGCTATGGGGCTGGGGGAGGAAGGCGCACACCAGGGAGGAGGCAGGAGAGACACGCGGCAGCAGGCGTGGAATCCAATAGTGGACCACAAAAATCGCTCTTCCCTTCCGGGGGAAAGCATCTCAATAAGATTTTGTAACATTCAAACGAGACATAAACAAGGAAGAGTATTAGCTAGCTCGAGGCACGGCTCCAAATTTCCCTCTTCTATGAATTCTTTCCTGCCTACCCCTCCTCTGGGCTTCTCAGCACTGACATTGGCTGGGACTCCACGTTTTTTCCAGATCATCTTCCACTTCTAGTATCTCCTCAGGTTCCAGGTGCTGTCTTATGGGCTGATGCACGAGGCCACTCAAGCTAGGGGTGACATACCCAGGACAGGACGGTGCAGAGCACCAAGTTCACAACAGTGCATCCAAACAGAGGGGTTGGGGGGGTGGGGGGGGGTGAGTCAGGGCATCGACACAGACTGGGGGGTGGGGGAGGACAGGACGGCACAGTTTTCTGTTGGAAGTGATGCCCTAAGTTCCCCTCCGCTGTTCACCAGGCGGAGTTCCCATTCCCAACGTCTGGGAGTGGGGAGTTCTATTCCCACAGCAGGGATTTTCTCAGAGAAACATTATTAGATATTACATCTATATCATCCTTCGGTTACATGAAGGATTTCATAGCTTTTGTGGACCAGTCTGGGAGCCTGAGCACATGTACATTACTGTCTGGGCGGGGAGGGGATACTTACAAATTAGGAACTGTTCAAATGAGCCATTCAGAAGCTGGAAACCATTTACATGGGAGTAAGGTGGCATTAATAAGTTGAATTTGGAAATATTCTTCCTCTCCCCTGACATTTTAAGGCTGTCTACTCTGAGAATCTGTCTTCTTCAGATCGAACATGTTTTTTAGGTCATAATACCACATGCAAAAATAGAAAATCATTTACAACTTTTCTGAAGGCAAATACAATAATCATGAAACCATGAGAAAACAACCACCGCACCACGAACTGACAGATGAAAGGAATTCTTCTTGGAGAAGGCAAACGAGGACCACATGCTTTCCAGCAGCTTGTTTTATACCATGTAGGGACTTACCAGAACTTCTTCTCGTAACTGTCCCAAAGGCACAGAAAGCTGATTGAGGGCCTTGTCCATGCCAACCTAAAGGCAAAATCACGTTGGCACACACACATCACAATCAGGAATAACAGTGAAGTATCTTTTAATGATCAAAGCAGTACTACACTTAAGTTATTTTTTTGGTATGACTGTATTTTGCTGAGTAACTAGTTAAATAACAGAAATGTTACTGTGCCATCAATGTTGTTCATAGAATACGAAAAAAATCTGTTGGTATACATGAAACTATACAAACAAGGGATGTCCTAATAAATGAAACCTTCAAACAATTTGCCTTTAGATGCCATTTTAAATGAATGTGAAAAATTGTAACGGAAGGGGCACAGCTATCTGTCCGTAATTTATGATACCCAGCCAGTTGATGTGAAAGGCCAATGGGCTATGTCTCTCCTAAACATCATTATAACCCTTGAGAAAAATCGAAATTAAACAGAACAGAAATCAAATTTTCTGGGTTTCTAATCCCACTGGAACATTTATGTTAGGGGTATATTTCCCAAAAGCAAATATGCCTCATTATTTTAATGCTTCTTGAAATCCTCACGGAGCCGCCGACTTTCAGCAGATTTTAAACAAAATGAAGTAAGAACCAGGAGACTTTTCTGAAAATATTATAACCCAAGCATTTCTAAACAGCTTTCACAAACACTTGACATGCTCACTACAAATCATTCTTATGTTTTTATAAAACCATGCCTTCTAAATATCAATACTGGCCCACGTCCCCTCAACCTAGCTCTGGCTAACGCATCCACCTGAAAGTAAATTCAACACTTCCTTCAGAATAGTTGGTATCTGCTCTTGCAAATCAGCCTCAACCAAGTAAGACTTCAGGGTAATCACTTAGCAACTACCAAAAACAACGACTCCGATATTCTTATCCTCTGCTGTTGACTTCTTTACTAACGATTTCAAAAAAATAATCAAGCTAGAGCGGCCTGAAATGAATTTAAACACTAAAACCAAACAAATGCACACCAAACAGTTTAGTTATTTTACTCGTGAGCTTAGTAATCTCTTTAGGTTTTTTTTTTGGTGGGGGGGGGGTGGCGCAGGGGGAATCGACTTTCTGAAAGCTTTCTTTTATTTTTAAAAAAAATTTTTTTTTCAACATTTATTTATTTTTCGGACAGAGAGATGAAAGCTTTCTTTTAGAAATTTACACTCCACTCTGAAGAATAAATATGGATGAGAGGGCCTTGCGGATTTCAGGCTTACCAAGTTTGTGGACAGGTTGACAAAATCCGCGTAATCTTTGTTGATGAGCTCCACCATGGCTGTTTTGAGGAGTCGGTAATAGAGTTCCAGGTCACCTCTCAGTTCCTCCAGCTGCACGCGCTTCCGGCAGTCGGACACAAAGTGATCCACATCGAAATCTTCCTGAAAAATCAAACCACAAAGAAAAAATGATCGCCAATGATATCACATTTTACGTATAAAAATCAAATCGGAGACAGAGAGAGAAACGCCATTCTACTCATTTAGAAGGGGCTCTGCGGCTGCGCGGGGCGGGGGGCGGGGGGGTAGTGTCTAGGGACACACGGTGACACCAGGGCGCCTGCTCACGTCACAGAGGTGCGGGAAAGGGGGCCCCACCAAGAGCATTCTCTCCTGCTGCCTAAGTTCCACAAGGGATTTTTTTTTTTATTATACATTTCAGAGGCTCGTCTCAAAACAGAAACAGCCTTTGCTTCTTTATTTTAAATGTAACAAATGCTCAATGGCAAACTTTCAACCAATAAGGAAATAATAAATAAAGAGTGTAAAAAATCATCTGCTCTCTGAAGCTCTACGGATAAGCACTGTTCACGGCACCCCCCCCCCCCCCCGCCCACCTACTATTTAACATTGTGATTCACATCCTCCCAGACTTGTTGTATTTTGGTCTTTTCTCTTTAAAATGTTAAGTTACTTTTTCAAAAGTTGAGATACAACGGACACATAATCTTTCAGGTGTACAAGATAATGATTTCATGGTTTCGTCTATTGTGAAATGATCACCCCAAGACTAGTTAACATCCATCACCACACACACATTTTTTCTTGTGACAAGAACATTTCGGAGTTACTCTTAGCAACCTTCAAATGTACCATATGGTATTTCCTAGAAGTACATGCTGTATATCACATCCCCCAAACTTATCTTACTAACTGGAAGTTTGTACCATTTGACCCCTTCATCCATTCCCTCCCCACACGCCTCCCCACCACGTCTGGCAACCACCAATCGGTTCTCTAGGACTTCATTTTTTGTTTTTGTTTATAGATTCCACACATAAGGGAGATGATATGACATGTGTCTTTCCCTGACTTATTTCACTTAGCATAATATCCTCAAGGTCCATCCATGTTGTTGCAAATGGCAAGACTTCCTTCTTTTTATGGCTGAATACTATTCCACTGTATATACACACATTTTCTTCATCCATTCACTCGCTGATGGACACTTAAGTTGTTTCCAAGTCTTGGCTGTTGTAAATACTGCAATAAACATGAGGGGCCTGTGAGCGTAAGCCTTGCTGGTCACTGGAGCCACATGACCTAGAGGAATCCCTTAGTGGCGACTCCAAACATGGACACCAGATGAGCATCCAAGCCCCTTTTCCGGAGATACAGTGGGCAGGGGTGAGGCAGAGAGACGGCACAAAGGTAACACCTGCCAGTTCCGTCTTTGCAGACTACAGAGTGGGCCCCAGATGAGTGTTAAATTAGATGCCGGCCCCTCAGTGCTCTATGATAAGCAAATGGGCCTCTTTTACAGAAAATCTGAACCTTTTTCAATCGGCTACTTCTGTGCTGAGTCCTGGAGTTGGGGGACTCCACTCACGTGACTGCTTTAAGAACTGTTTCTCTGTTCCCCACAGCCTTGTGGGTCTCACGGATGCAAGCCTTGTTGGCTTTCAAAGCTAGATGTTCTGGGGGCTTGTGTCTGAAGTGCAGGTCTTAAAAGTTGGGGTGCCGGATGTGGGGTTCAAACCATTGCTCCTAGGGGCGAAGTCTGGATTGTGAGCTCCCTCCCAATTGTGGGTCACTGTGCCAGGGGTGGGATTTATGGCAAGACTGCATCTCACTTCAGTGTAGGTTGTTTCTTTATTCACCTAATGTGTAGGAGTCACTCAGCTAGTTTTGGGTACTTTTCGGAGGAAACTGTTCCATATGTAGCTGTAGGTTCAGGGTATCCGTGGGAGGAGAGGAGTTCAAGATCCTCCTACACCGCCATCTTGAACTGAAACCCAGACCTTCTTTATGCGTCTGTGCGCGCGCACACACACACACACACACACACACACACACACACACGGCAGCTTAATATTCATGTTCTTCTCAACTGTTATTTCCCATTTAAAAATGTAACTTCAGTGTCTTTTCATAAAACGTATACATTTGTATTAATATTTTACATGGATGTTAAGTGTTCCATTGAACAGATGTTCAGAATCTTTCATAATCAGTTTCCAAGTACTGGTCTCACAGATTAGTTACACTCTTGTTTCCCCTTTATTACATTTCGGTGCCCCTGGCATAAATGTTAACATAAATGCTAAGAACCATATGCACCATTCCTTAAGAGTTACTTGTTTCAACTGACTTTCTTAATCAGCCAAACACCTACCCTGATAGTGTCAGAGAAGAGGAATTCATACCAAACCATAATTTCACAGCCATCTACTGAAAAACCACCTGCTTCTTAAACTGGGGCCAGAATCAGCCTGGACTTTTGCCTCTTGAGACCTCAGACAACACCTTACGTTCATGGCTATGAAGCACATCAGTGAAGGAACGCAGAGGCAGAACTCAGCTCAGAATCCTGGCCGTGCTACTAACCAGCTGTATGCCTTTAGGTAGATCATTTTTCCTGCCTCATTACGTATTCTCTGAAGTTCTGAACTTGACGATGGCATTCTAAATCATGTAACTCAGACCCTTGAACAAATGCTACTAGGTAGCATCCGTTCTCAACCTGCCATTTATGTATTTGTTCTCAGATAAACAAATGTTGCTCAACACAAGACTAAATCACTTCCCAGTAATCTGTGAATACTGAATTAGGCAGCTTTTGCTGTGACAACAAGCCCAAACTCACAGCGGCATCGAGCAACAGACACATTTCACTTACCAGGAATGGTTTTACTCTATAGTGTAAATCTGCTAAACATTTAAAAGGAAGACTTTGCAACCCATAGACTTATGGTCAATTGATTTTTCAAAGGATGCCAAGACCAATGGCTGGGGGAAGAAACAGTCTTTTCAAGTGCCCACTGCAGGGACAATATCTACACACAAAAGAATGAATTTGGAACACCAACCTCACACATGCACAAAAAAGTAACTCAAAGTGGATCAAAAGCTTAAATAAAAGAGCAAAGACTGTAACACTCTTAGAGAAAACAGAGGTGAAAATCTGTGCGACTCTGAATTACATAATGCTTTCTTAGACATGACACAAAAAGCATAAAAAATAATCGGTAAACTGAACTTGATCAAAATAAAAACTTTTGTGTGTCAAAGGATACTACTGAGAGAGTGAAAAAGACAATCCACAGAATGGGAGAAAATATCTGCAAATCGTATATCTGACAAGGATCTAATGACCTGAATATGCAAAAGCCCTTATAGCTCAACAATAAAAAGAGAAATAACCTAATTTAAAAACAAGCAACAGACTTCAAACTGATATTTTCCCAAAGAAGACGCACAGATGGCCAATAGCACATGTAAAGATGTTCAACATCATTAGTCTTTAGGGAAAATGCAAATCAAAACCACACTGACCTACCACTTCCCACCCACCAGGATCCAATAAAATAAGAAAAACAAAAAAAAACCCAAAAAAACCCAGAAGACAAGTGTTGGTAAGAAGGCAAAGGAACTGGAACCTCCTGTATTGAGGGCGAGAATGTAAAATGGTGCAGCTAATGTGGAAAACAGCTCAGCAATTCCTCAAAAAGTGAAACATACAACTACCCAGTGATTCTACATCTAGGCATATACCTGATAGAACTGACGACAGATGCTCACACACAAAAAACACTCACAGCATCATTCATAACAGCCAAAAAGTATCAACAACCCAATGTCCATCCATTGATGAGGATACTTTAAAGGTGGCGAAGCCTATCACGCAGCCAAAAAAAAAAAGGGGGGGGGGGTGAATAAAGTACTGTTACGTGCTGCAACATCGATGAACCCTGAAAACGTTCTACTCTAAGGTTAAAGGAAGCCAGATACAAAAGGTTGCATATCATATGATTCCATTTATAGGAGATGTTCTAGAACAGGCAAATCCATAAAAACAGAAAGTAGATTAGTGGTTGCCAAGGAACGGGGGGAGGGGAGAATCAGAGCTGATAGGTTTCTTTTTTGGGGGAAGGACATGTTCTAGAATTAGACAGTGGTGACGGATGCACCGTGGAGTAATGTACTAAAAACCAGTGAAGAATACAGTTTAAAACGGTAAATTTTATATCACGTGAATTACATCTCAAGGAAAAATGAAACAACTTAAGCATCAACAAGTCAAATGTGCAGATACTTTAAAAAATCTAAAGTAACACTAATTTAGGGGCGCCTGGGTGGCTCAGTCGGCTGAGCGTCTGACTTCGACTCAGGTCATGATCTCATATGATTCATGAGTTCTAGCCCCACGTCGGGCTCTGTGCTGACAGCTCAGAGCCTGGAGCCTGCTTCCGATTCTGTGTCTCGCTCTCTTTGTCCCTCCCCAGCTTATGCTCGCGCTCGCACTCTCTCTCTCTCTCTCAAAAGTAAATAAACAGGGGCGCCTGGGTGGCGCAGTCGGTTAAGCGTCCGACTTCAGCCAGGTCACGATCTCGCGGTCCGGGAGTTCGAGCCCCTCGTCGGGCTCTGGGCTGATGGCTCGGAGCCTGGAGCCTGTTTCCGATTCTGTGTCTCCCTCTCTCTCTGCCCCTCCCCCGTTCATGCTCTGTCTCTCTCTGTCCCAAAAATAAATAAACGTTGAAAAAAAAATTAAAAAAAAAAAAAAGTAAATAAACATTAAAACCTCCCATGTCTGAAAAGCTGGAAGGAGTCAAGACTTGTGGTCTGTAAGCCCTGAAATAAGAAGAAAAATAGTTTCTCTTTATACTCAGCGGTATTTCCTACTTGAACCCAGGTAAAGTACAAATGCCCCAAAAGGCCGGAAGTTGTGAAATCACAAGAGGTGCTAGAACACAGGATATTAAGTCAGCAAAACAGACCAATTGCAGACAATTTAAAAACCATTAGCCACTAGAGTAGCGGTGACATCACTCAAATTTAAAACCAAACAGAGTTTAAAAGTTGAGCTACTTTATTTTTTTTTTTTTTTTTTTAATTTTTTTTTTCAACGTTTATTTATTTTTGGGACAGAGAGAGACAGAGCATGAACGGGGGAGGGGCAGAGAGAGAGGGAGACACAGAATCGGAAACAGGCTCCAGGCTCTGAGCCATCAGCCCAGAGCCCGACGCGGGGCTCAAACTCACGGACCGCGAGATCGTGACCTGGCTGAAGTCGGACGCTTAACCGACTGCGCCACCCAGGCGCCCCATAAGTTGAGCTACTTTAATGCCTTTGCATTCCGGGACGGCAAACAAAGACGAATACAAAATAACCAGGGAATTAAGCATTTAAAACTTACCAAAGACCCAAATATCAGTATCCTTAACGCGGTGATAACTGTGCAAGACTGTGGAAAGATCAAAATGCTCTAAGCTGCCAAGCAGTAGAACATTCCCCCAAATACATGGAAGTGTAAAGTCACTACCTCCACATCCACAACAGAACCAGAGACCCCGCCCCGCCCCCCAGCCCGCCCCAGGCACTACCATTCCGCATCTACAAATCATGGGAGGTACAAAGGCACACAAAATGTACGATCTCTGCCCTGAAACAGATTCCATTTCATCGAGACACAAATACAAAATAAATGCTAACCCACACATTACATAAAATACAGCTCAAAAGACCTAAGAAATTAGTGTGAGCCCATGTGTGTGTTTCCAACCTTCTCGAAGCCCAGAGGACAACAGAGACGAATACAAGTCCTTGTATATCCCCCAAACATTACTTAAATATTGACCACGCAACTCGAGCTCTGCTCTAAAACCTGGGGACACAGCCATGAGAAGGTCTCCGCTCTTAAGGAACATATATTCTAATGCAGAAATGAGAAAACAAACATGTAAACAAATAAATGTGATACTAATGAATAGTGATCAAAGTTACAAAGAAAATGGGACACCGTGAAGGTGAGTGATGAGACAGGGAGGTACCTGAACTTGCATGACCAGGAAAGACACAGAACAAAGACATCTGAGTTGAGATCCAAATGACACGACGGAGCTGGCCTGGGGAAAGTGTGGGAACAGTGTTCCTGCCCGAGGGAACAGCATGTATGCAAGAAGGTCCCTGGAGCTCTTCCCTCGCATCCCTGTCCTCTAATCTCTCACTGTGGCAGGGTGACGGGCACATGACATAGCCTAGGACTTGTGTCTCCAAAACACAACTTTATTTGGTTACTAAGCTATTCAAGCTTGAGAAGTTTAAAAACATACGCTAATGAGTTCTTTCCACCATCTATAGACAGATCATCTTAAAAGTATCATGAAATAGTAACACTTAAATTCTAAGCAACAACTGTTCTAACATTTTGTTGCTGCTGTTCCAACATTATTTTAATCAATTTTATATCTAACTCCTTCGTTCCATATATATATGTGTGTGTGTATATATATATCTATATATATATACACACACACATATATACACATATATACACACATATATATATACACACTCGTTTGACATACTTACGAGAAACCAAAGGAAATCTATATTCTGTAAATTTATTCACCCATCTAACAAGTATTTGAGCACCTAATTATGCTCTGTTCCAGCTGATTTCCTCTCTTTCTCTCTCCTTTTCCCCTCAATTTAACACTAATCATAATCTATGTTGGGTTTTAGTTTACTTTTTCAACTTAATTTCTTGAGCTACTTAGTGGAATTACCTAGTTCCAACGTTCTCAACATCGGTCGTACGTTAGAATCGCTTGAGGAACTTAAAAAAAAAAAAAGCCCAAGCCCAAGGAGCACCTGGCTGGCTCAGTCGGTGCAGCGTATGACTCTTGGTCTCAGGGGCGTGAGTTCGAGTCCCACGTTGGGTGTAGAGACTACTTAAAAACAAAATCTTAAAAAAAAAAAAAAAGAAAAAAAAAGAGCCCACATCCCAGTTTGTGATTAATCTGTTTAAATGTTTTAAGAAATTTGATGCTAAATGCTATCAAACTAGTTAAATAACAAAAAGATCTTCTTGCTCTCAAATTTTGAATAGTACTAATAATCAAGAACTCGGTAGGCTAGAAGTGCAACATTTTATTCAAATGAGAAACTTTATAACAGGATTACAAAGAGTGGATTCGAAAATCAAAAGCAAGGAAAATAAGACTGCAGCGTGAACACGGG
Source organism: Prionailurus viverrinus (assembly GCF_022837055.1). Lineage (NCBI taxonomy): Eukaryota > Metazoa > Chordata > Mammalia > Carnivora > Felidae > Prionailurus > Prionailurus viverrinus. Next base: position 17,558,135 of record NC_062571.1, read on the forward strand.
GAAGCAAAAGCAAGAAAGTACGTGACCATGAAGCGAATGCTCAGTCTCTGAGATCAGAGGCTTGAAGAGAAGGATTAAAACCTAAAAAGAAAGAAAAGAAAGATCTCAGTGCACTCAAGGAGAAGTCCCCCAACACCCTTCCTGCTTATTCTTGTGATGCAACCACATCCTGGCTGATGCCAATGTTACCAACTCTTCCACGAAAGCCAAACCTGGCTTAGTACAATCAGTGATGGACTGCGTGTATGCCAAGTGTATCCCCTGTAGAACGCACTGTGTAATGGCTGAAACTGAGGAATTCGGGCAGAACGAGCGGCTCTAAGGACTGCCAAGGATCCAAGATGTGAATGACGACCACGCACACACAAAGGGACCCATGCAGAGGACTGCTTCGTCCAGGGAGTAATTAATTCAGTGCAAGTTTGACACTGTGGCCTCAGTGGACCCAGACCTTAGAGGAAGGATCTGGAAGATCCCTGGAGTTCCCATCACGTACATTTCTAACCACAGGCACCGTGTTGAGCGGATGCCCGATGATTACGGAGCCCCTCAGTTCTATTTCTTAAAAGAGAGGGTTCCTGAGCCTTCCTTTACCAACTTTTGTTTCCATTTTGTACAGCAATATGCCACAGCATGAACTCTCCTACTTACCCACTTGCTCTGTTACGAGCGGCGTACGGTTAAATACTCGCTTTCTGATGTTGTTTTGAAACTGACGTTTTGTATCATTTTAAATTTTGTTGGATCTTTTTATAAATCAGAGGACTGCTCACATAAAAAAAAAAAAAAGATGAAAATCAAAAGCAAGGACAACCAAAAAACCACTTCTTTTTGCAAGAACCTCGTCTTGCAAAAGTGCCAATCAAATAAACTTTGTCCAATGTCACTTACCTATCGTCCAAAGTAGTTCACATCAGTAAACTTTTCTATGAAAATGAAATGTAACCTAAGTTCTAGATGTGGCTAATCCCAATTTTTTTGTGGCAGTCAGTCTCAAAAATATTATGATGTCTCAAACTGATGCGGAAGAGAAAGGAATCTTTTCATCGAGACGTGGCATCAAACCAAGAACCTACAAGGTAGAGCGCTCAGCTCCTGTGAGATGAAGGCCCTCCCCGGGGTGGAGGTCACTGGGCATCGGCCGCGGACCCGCTTTCAGACTGTCTGCGTTTCGCCACTTTCCTCTTTTCCTTCTCTGTCAGTTGCTCTGTCAGTTTCTAGGTGCCGTCACGAAGTCCACCTCGAACAGGCCACCTTTTTCCCTCTCGTCTCATCTACTGTACCTAAGCTACAGGCCAAGAGTCCAGATCACCAGCCTTGTCAGAATTTCTTCTAAAATAGGAGGCAGCCCTCGATCTCTTCCGTACTGGTGGAATGCAGGCATTCAGACTCTGTGCCATCTTCTGGGCTGTTCTCAATATTCCGATTATCCCACTTCCCAAAGTTCCCACCTGTGGCCTCTGGAAAGGAACATGTTATACAGTATTATTTCCCAAGACTGAAGCATGGGGGTCAGGAGATAAGGCCCGTGATGTGCCCCCAAATAACTGTGTGACTTTAGGGGAAGTCATGACACCCCAGGCCTCAGTTTCCTTGTCTTCGAACCAGAAAAAGTGATTACCGTCCTTCTTTCACAGAAGCATGAATGTCAAGGGCTGGAAGAGGCTGCAGAGATTATGCAGATACTGCGGAAACCGAAGCCCAGAGGCAAGTGATCGGTCCCAAGTCACAGGCCAATGGACAGCAGGGCTGAAAGTGGGACCCACGTCTCCAGGTCACAGCCACTCAACCAGCAAAATACAAGATCTGAGCAGCTGGTCATTCTTCCCTTTTCTATTTCCCCATTAGAATACACGCTCCTTGAGAACAGGACCACCCTTGACACACTTCCTGCTTCAATATCCCCAATTCACCCAATTACAATCAGGGAGGAGCCTCAGTGACTCACCCCCTAGATCCGTATTCTCTTGTAGATGCTTACAGTCACCATAAAGAGGGTTCCTGATGGCGCTTCTCATTAAAAAGGTACTGTGTGCCTACCCAGGGTGCCAACAAAGCCACGATGCGCTGGGGGTGCAGGAAAGGAACTGATACAGTTCAGAAGCAGCAGACTGGCTCAGCATAGAAACGCACTACACTGCCTGCCAATCAAAACTATCCCGCGGGGGAATGAGCCTCTTTGAAATAGGTTCAAATGTTTCGGAAATGTTTCCTCATGAGCCTGTGGACTAACCAGCCACCTGTTACAAGAGACCAGATACGGGTTTCGAAAAGAGCGCTCTGCCTGTAGTGTAGAGGAGGGACTAGAAACAGGCGAGGACGGGTGCAAGGAGACCAGGTAAGAGGCCTTGATGGTGTGATGGCCAGACAGCACCGTGAAGGTACGCGAAAAGATGGAGAGTAGACGGATTCAAGAGGTATTCAGGAAGCGAAATCCACGGGACTTGGTAACAGACTGGATTTTGGAAAGGCGACAGAGGGAGGAGGGGACTTCCGGTTTGCTGACTTACAACTCGATGCATGGTAGAGCATGTTCTGAGACGGGCAATAGGACAAGAAAGCTGGCTTTCAGGGGAGGAGGTGCTCACCAATTCAGTTTCGAACATGGTAAGTTTGAGGGACCACAGAGACATCCAAGAAGAGACAACAAATGCAGTACATAGGTTTGGAGCTCAGGGGACATCTGGGCCAGAAAGAGGCATCTGCCTCCCCTGCCTACAGCTGGTCACTAAAGCTGCATGAAGGGCCACCTGGGGCAAGGAGAGGACACGTGACTGAGCCCATAACCAGCCATTCATCAGCTACAGGAGACAGGAGACGGACCAGAGAGAGAGGAAGAAAGCCAGAAAGCAATGCAGAGCATTTGGTCTGCCGGGAAGGCAAGTAAGGAGACAGGAAAAAGGCCAGCGGGATTGACTTACATCCGGTTAACTTCGTAAGAACTCTTCAGTGGGATGAAGGTGCCTGAAGAGCGACAAGTGAGAAAGTAAAGATGACCCCTGAGCGCCGGCTGTGATGTGCTCCAGTGTCAGGGCGACCCCTCGAGGCGGGAGGGCCAAGTGGAAGGGGCTAAAAGAGGGGTAGGGGTGCAAACCAACAGGAAGGAGTGCAGGAGAGGATGCGAACAGGGTGCTGAGGAAGCAAGAGGGCACGGGCTCCAGGCGTGGGTGAAAAGCTACCTGGAGGAGGGAGGAGAGCCCCTCCACAGACCAGGGAAGGAGGGGAAGGGAACAAACACAAGGATGGGCTTGTTATCAGCAAGGCGGAGGAGTTCCCATTTGATGGCCGCTACTTTTTCTGTCAAACTGGAGATGAAGTCATACATCGGGATGGAAGGGGAGGGCCATGACGTCAACAGCACACCCACGCAAACGGGTCTAACTTACCTTGGTCGGCATTGCCACTTTCTCTCCCTACTGCCAACACCTTACGTCCTATTCGTCTATGAGTTGGCTGTCAGGCCTAAGGATCTTGGTATTTTTAAGGTCGCAAAGAATGATGTTGCCACCCCGTCGGCCCCAAGTGGCCCTTCCGGATCTGCCGCTCCTGTGTGTTGATCACCTACGTCTTTCACAAACCTTTCCCCTCCTCTGTGCTTCTCGTTAGGTCTCATAAAAACCACTGAAATAACTTTGTAAGTAGTCTCCTGCCGCCACTCAGCTCCAACGCAACAGACGGGACCACGTAACTTCCCGCTTTAAACCTGACGATGAGTACTGTCTCCACTTAGACCCCTGGCTGCAGCCTTCAAGGTACAACTTGCAGCCCCACCCCATGCACCTGGCCTCCTTGCTGGTCTCATTCCTGGCCACTCTTCCAGGCCCCGGCCTCTCTGGACTAAGGGTGGATTCTGGGCACACACGTTCGTCCTACCACCACGCTCAAGAGCCAATGCCAATGTGTGTTCCCTGGCTTTGTACCACCACGTCCAAATTGCTGGCTGGCACCCAGCAGGTGATCAGTGAGCAACTGCTACCACTGCCCAAGGAGGTCCACCTCGCGTGTGACCGACTGAGGGCCCATTTCTAGTCAACCGACCGGATTGCAAGTTACCTCCGCTCTCCCAGTGAAAATACGATTTTCTCTCCCTCTCCCTCGGGCACAAAACCTCTCCAGTTACAAAACGTGTAGAAACAGAACCCCGACGGCACGCTCTCCACCCATCCTTTCTGCCACGGAACTCTAACTTCTAAAGCGTCCCTCTGAAGGAAATCCACGCTGCAGGTAACCTTTATCTCCAGGTCCCACCCAGAAAATCAATAGCAAAACACACAGAACAGCTGTTCCGTGTATTTTCCTCCTACCAACGAAGTGGTCACGTTAATTAGCCCTACAGATTGTGTGGCACGTTCGGAAGTTTTAGAGCCGTGAGAGAACACGGAGCCGCTGGGATTCCAGCCACTTGGCCAGTGTGCTCTCTCCCTACCTCGAAGCGCTACTTTAGGACTTCTATTCTGAGAGTTCTATTTTCTGAACCTGCTTTGACCAAAAGCATTTTGTCAGCTCACAGTGAGAAACATGGCGGGGCTAGGGAAGTCTCAGAAAATGCTCCTGTGATGTCTCATCATCGTGTATCCTTAGTTAGCAAAGGGCTTCCGGATCAGTGAGTTCACTTTGTACTCTCTTTTAGACGTTCCATACGAGGGGCACCTGGGTGGCTCAGTCGGTTAAGCGTCCGACTTTGGCTCAGGTCATGATCTCACGGTTCGTGGGTTCAAGCCCCGCATCAGGCTCTGTGCTGACAGTTCGGGGTCTGGAGCCTGCTTCAGATTCTGTGTCTCCCTCGCTCTCTGTCCCTCCTCTGTTCGTGCTCTATCTCCTTCTCTCTCTCTTAAAAATAAATAAACATTAAAGTTTAGACATTCCATTCGAGTTACACCTTTTATTACAGTGGTTTAGAAACACCACTGTACAAGAACAAGAGTAGCTTCTTCCTCAGTCTAGACACCCCTACATATTAAAAACAATGGCCACAATACAGAGGATCCAGATAGAAACGCTTTTTAAGGCCAGAGTTTGGGAGATATGATCTGAATGCAAATATCAAAAGCTGGTTTTTTTCCCTTGAGAAGGAAAAAAAAAAACCATATTGGGACTTGAAACCACCAAAAAATAAGACACTTAAACTCACTCTTTCAAAATTTTAGGTGCCTACAGAACCAAAACTTTTAACTTTTTCACACCGAAGCCAGCTACTGAGTGGTGTCAAAAATCCCAATCCTTAAAAAGTACACATATTTTTTTTTGATAGTTTAAGTACAGACCCCGAGGGATACACAAGCTGGGTATGCAAAGCTCCTCCTGGCTCTGATTCAAATCTTGGACATTTTCAAGGCTGTGCTTTGATGAACCTTTATCGTCAGTAAAACGTTCTCAGTTTAGATCTCTAATCAGTACGTTTAGGTCCTACAATTATCCGCAGACAAGTTTCAAGTTCACCTTAGGAAGAGAAATGGGGCAACTTTAGAAAAGGACAATGGTCCGCTCTGTAGCCCTGAAACAGAAGTAAGGACAGTACAGTCTTTATATCTCTCATTCCAGGAGCTGTAGACGAATGTCAGGCAAAAACTTTAGATTAAGGGCCTTTTTTACCCGACCCGATCCCTGGGTGAGCACGTACGTTTAGAGACGTTTTCAAGACACGCTCACCGAGCTTCTAGGGGCAAGGCACTGGCAACAAGCTGCTGTCAGGCAAGGGGGCCGGCAATCTGACCGCACCCCGCGCGGTAACAGAGTCGGGTCCTAACAGGGGCGTTTACGTTTAGCTCAAAACTTTCAGGCCTTTTCACTCCGTGTGCGCGATTTCACAGAAGTGCTGTCTCCAGGCTGCACCTACCAAACCCGAGGCCAAGAGACTCACTGCGAAGCGCAGCGAGGTCCCCGCCGAGGGCCGTCCGCGGCGGGCGCGGCCCGGGAAGCGCGCAGGAGAGGCCCGAGGAGAGGCCCCGGAGGGCAAAGGAGGGCAGACCACCCACGGCCCGGCTCCAGGGAGCGGAGCCCCCGGCGCGCACCTTCATAAACTCGTCCTTGTCGAAGCAGAGCGTGTCCGGCCCCTTGGGCAGGTTCATCCTACTTTTCTCCATCCCGCCGGCCGCCGCCTCTCGGCGCCGAGACTCGAGCGAGGAGAAGCAGGAGGCTGCGCGCTCGGACGCTGCGGCCGCAGCCACGGCCAGTTTCCACGGCACAGAGGCACCGCTTCCGCCAACATGGCAGCGCCCGCGCCGTGGCCAATGAGCGAGGACGCCGCGGGTCCGCCTCCGCCTGCGGCCGCCAAGAGCGGCGCGCGGACCGCCGCCGCTGCTTCGGCGGGTCGTGCTGCCCCCTTGCGTCGGAGGGCGGCACTGCGGCCCCGCGCACGCTTCCTCCCGGTAGCCCAGCTCCGGGCCAGGCGGGGTGAGCCCGGGAGGGGACCGGCGGGAAGGGTCAGGGGCGCTCCCTCCCCACCCCACCCTTTCCACTGGAAAATCGGCTCGCAGCCCGTGTCTTCTCCCTGAGATTGTTCCGCGGAGAGCATAGCCGTGGCCGGATGCTGGCCCCTTGGTTCTGAGGCCGGTCTCCCAGAGTTGGGCACATCGCCATGTCACTCCTCCGGTCCCCGTGCGCCGCCGCCGCTGCCGCCTGGGCGCTGAGGCCTCGGTGGGAGACTGGGCCACCGCCCTTAGCCCCGGCACCCGCAGGCGAGCGTAGCTTCTCCTCCCGTGGGCTCCGATCCTGGGAACTGCCGGGAGGAAGGTGGGCAGCTGGGCACATAGCCTTAGGTCCTCTGGGCAGCAACCTGCTCCACTTCGGGCTCAGGTCCAGGGTGGGCAGCTTCGGAGAACAACTTTGGGTCCTCAGGGTTCTTAAAACCTCGAGATTTTGTCGCTACCTGCTGACAAAACACAGCCGACAAGTAGTGCATGCGTATTTTTTTCTAATCTAAGCCAGGAATTGGCAAATGTGTGTGTTTGTGGCCAGTATTGGTGCAATCGCCGCACCTCCCCGCAGTTTCTGAGACTTTCTCTCTCCTCCTCCCCGCCACCCATCCCCAACATTTATTTGAGGTTTTCTTTCTTCTTCCTTTGTTCTTTCTCCCACTGCTGCCCCCCGCCCTTTCGTGTGAATGCCATGGTCAAATGATGATTCATTTTTCTTTTTTTTCCTCCTTGAATCTGTGACAACTCAAACCACAAATCAGGCTTCACACTCTTCACCCTGCAAGTCTTTGCTTCCTGCAGCCTTGCTTTAAGAAACCAGGCCTCGGCTGCTGTTGGAGATGCCATTAACCCTTAATAGTCCTAAAAAGGGGGTGGAACAGCGGAAGACAATGCCTTACAAAGACAGTCTTGTGTTCAAGTCACTCCAGACAGGAAACCGGCCGCGTTTTAAACATGTGGGTATAGAATCTGCAACAACCTATTCCCTACCATCGGGCCTGGCAAGGCTTCCTTCGCGAAGGAAATATTTCCTGCCAATACTCAGAGAATGTGACAGTGGATGAGAGCTGGAGTCAGTCCAGAAAATCAGAATAAAGTGCCACAGGAGCAATTATGAGGAGCGCACTCTGTGGCCCTATTGTGTTTCTGTGGCTATAGGGAATGAAAACCTCATCATCTGGTTTTCATTCGTTTACTCTTATTATGAAATTTTGCAAACATGCAAAAAAAAGGGTGGAGAGCACAAGCCTTCCCGAGCCTGTCCACGAGCAAGGGGAGGGGGGAGTGTCTGAAATACATATCTTAAGTTTATTTACTTATTTTGAGAGAGAGAGCAAGCAGGGGAGGGGCAGAGAGAGAGGGAGACAGAATCTCAAGTAGATTCGGCACTGTCAGTGCAGAGCCCCATGTGGGGCTTGAACTCACCAACCGCGAGATCGTGAGGTGAGCTGAGATCAGGAGTCAGACGCTTAACCGACTGAGCCACCCAGGCGCTCCTGGAATATATTTTAAAGCAAATCCCCGGCACCACATCATTCCTGGCTCCCAAATACCTTGGTTTATAGTTCAGAGAAAGCTGAGGAACTCTAGCTGAGCCAGGAGTTGAACCGCTCCTTATCTCCATTATAATTCCCTTCCGCAAGTATTGCCAGGCCTTTGGTAAAGAAATGAACCTGAACGTGTGCCGCCTGGGGTGCTAATGTCGGGGATGCTGAAGGGGTTAGGTGGCAAAGAAGGATAAAGACCCCGCTACCTGCTCTCCGCCCAAGAGTCAATGGGGAACAGCCAAGACCCCACAGAGTGGGCTTGGAATCATAGGCTGTGGTAATGATGCATCCTGTCAAAGCCAGGAGCTGCAGGAAAGACCCCAGATGCTGATGGAGAGCATCTCACTTCGGCTCAGGTCATGATCTCACAGCTCATGAGTTCGAGCCCTGTATTGGGCTCTGTGCTGACAGCTCAGAGCCTGGGGCCTGTTTCCGATTCTGTGTCTCCCTCTCTCTCTGCCCCTTCCCCCACTTACAATCTGTCTCTCTCTCTCAAAAATAAATAAACATTTTTTAAAAAGTAGGTACGTAGCCTAATCAGTAAAGACATGATCGGCAGTCAGTCTATCCTAGTTTCTCCTCTTCTCCGATCTGTACTTTCCTCACGAGAGAGGCTTGAAATTGACATTTTTTTTTTTATCTATTCCCTAATTTGTCTTCCTTGCCTTAATCTCATTCTAAAGCTTGTGCCTGCGAGTTCATTTCTAAGTAAATGTTAACCCCCTGTGACTTTGCATCTCTGGAAAATTCTCAGTTCTCTATTTTCTCTGCCAATGTGACAGGTCCCCATTTCTCCTTCCCACTCTTCTCTATTTATACTTTTCATATTTTTGGCAGCTTTGCTGCGGAACACTCAAAAATCGCAAAGAGAAATATTGTGCTCCGGGAACTCACACGAGCGTTTTCTCCAATATCATCCATCTGCCCCTTCTGATCCTTTCCTGAACTGTTGGACTGAAGCAGCCAAATCCTCCAACGGCAACCAGAGTTGTCTTTGTTCACTACTGCAGGAGAGGAGGGTTTCCATTTTTTTTTTAAAATGTTAATTTTTTTTTTTTTTTTTTTTTTTTTGACAGAGAGAGAGAGAGAGAGAAAGGGTTGGAGCAGAGAGAGGGAGACACAGAATCCGAAGCAGGCTCCGGGCTCCGAGCCGTCAGCCCAGAGCCTGACGCCGGACTTGAACTCACCAACTGTGAGATTGTGACCTGAGCTGAAGTCGGATGCTTAACCGACTGAGCCACCCAGGCGCCCCGAGGAGGGTTTCCATTTTGAACTGGAACTGAATGTATAGTCTGGCAGCCCCAAATTCCCAGGAAAGCAAGTGTGAGGCGGGGTGTGGAGGACAGACATCATGGCAGAGGGCTCCATTCAACTTGAAAATCTCACAATGAGCCAAGAAGACCATTTTAACATCTTCTGTATTTGAATTGTACCCTCTTTCGTTCCAGAGTGGATTTGAGGTCATTTGGTTTGATTCTTAAATATTTCCCATTCCAACTAGAAAACAGATTAATCCTAAGGGATCCCAAATTCTGCCTCTTCCCCCCAATCAGTGAGTACCCACATGGGGTATGACAGTACCGGAATATTCTCCCATGTGTATTTTATAACAGACTAACATTTTATCTGTCTTATTCAAAGAATAGAAATGATAGCGATAACTTTTTAAAAAGCATTATGGGGAAAATCATGAAAGACTATGAAATGAACCTGAAAGATTGTAGTGTTTTCAGAGGGACGTTAGGTGTTGTCTCACGTATCCTTCTGGGCTATCTGATTCTGTGGGATATTCTGTGCCTTTCTTGTGTTTGAGCTATTTTGCAACTCTGTAAATCGTACGTAATTGTGGTGGTAACATCTTAGTGGTTCCCTTGTTAATTAATGAATTAAGTAAAATCCTTACAAGGGTTCATCTTATGTTTGCATAAAGGTCATTATTTTATCTTTTTGAGAAAATTATTGGGGTGTCTGGGTGGCTCAGTCGGTTAAGTGTCTGACTTTGGCTCACGTCATGATCTCACGGTTCATGGGTTCAAGCCCTACGTCGGGCTCTGTGTTGACAGCTGGAGCGTGGAGCCTGCTTCGGATTCTGTGTCTCCCTCTCTCTCTGCCCCTCCCCTGCTCGTGTTCTGTCTCTCAAAAATAAGTAAACATTAAAAAAATTTAAAAAAAAGAAATATGTATTTAAAAAAAGGAAATTATATACAAGCAGCATTTCAATTAATAAACTATGGTAGGATTCTAGTAAATGAGAGTGCAGAGAAATCAAATCAGAGTGAATTTTAGAATCACCTTCTGTGCCCCAGTCCTATGCCTGAGGGAAAGAATGGATGAAGTTCAAGACCAGGCAGTGGCCCTGAGGCGTTCGAAGAATCTGTGTAGACACTGGCATGCATGACAAATGTACAGGACTCTTTCCCATCAGTGTTCCTCAGGGTTCGGTTAACCTTTCTCTTCCCAGCTCCCCTCTCCTGTAGTGAGATCAACTGTGCCCTTGGTTTCAGCTCCCGTTCACGAGCTAATACCTCTCTAATTGCTTAACCACCATCGGCTTCTTTCCTCCCATGAAACTGATCACCTCCTTATACTGTTTCACTTTCATATCCCACCGGTGCCTCAAAACTCGGCATGTTGCAAAGATCGTCCAAACGATGATACATCATCTTTTCGGAAAGGCTTGCTTCTCCTTCATTTTGTTTCTTTACAAATGGCCTCCGCCAATGCCAACTGCATGTACCAGAAAGCCAGGAATCAATCATACAACCGAGCCAACCTGTTGTACTTTGAAACACTTGACCACAAACCTGCGATGGGTATTCAACACTGACTACAAACTCCCTTGTCTCTCCAGTGGGTTTGCTACCCCTCTAATGGACGACCATCTTCAAGACTCGCCTCAACAACCCCCCCCCCACCTCTTCTGAACAATGTCTCCTCCCTCTAAGCTCATGCCTACTGTCACACTTCAAGGAAATAAAAACGAATTATGGAGGAATTCCTCTTGTCACCATCAAATCAAACCTATACCTGCATTTGTATCCATTTTTGTTCATTTCTAAGCATTTATTCCACAAATATTTAGTAAGTACCTGCTATGCGCTCCACACTGCCCTGAGTGTTTGCACATCTGTGGGGAACACTACAGAAAAGTCCCTGTCACTATGGAATTTACATTGCAATTGGAGAAATGTACAAGAAGCAAAGACAATGTTAGCTGAAGATAGCTCAGGTTTATCGAGAAGAGCAGTGAGAGACTATTAAAGGGGAGGACGTGCCCCCAGCTCTAACCTACCCAGCTGGGTGCCCTTTCTTGTGCTTGGGATTCTTCCCTCCGGCATTGCCAGGGACATAATGTCTCCTTTCCAATGGATTGTTGCCATCAGCATAGAATTGACCTTCTGGGGGCGCCTGGGTGGCGCAGTCGGTTAAGTGTCCGACTTCAGCCAGGTCACGATCTCGCGCTCCATGAGTTCGAGCCCCGCGTCGGGCTCTGGGCTGATGGCTCAGAGCCTGGAGCCTGTTTCCGATTCTGTGTCTCCCTCTCTCTCTGCCCCTCCCCCGTTCATGCTCTGTCTCTCTCTGTCCCAAAAATAAATAAACGTTGAAAAAAAAAATTAAAAAAAAAAAAAAGAATTGACCTTCTGTCTTCAAAACAAAACAAAACAAAACAAAACAAAACAAAACGGACTTCCTTTGACCGTACATCTTCCTACAGCAACCTCTTTATTTCTTTCCCCACTTCATTCACAGTATAACTTGTAAAATATTTGTCTATACCTGTGGGTGCCTAATTAGGGTACCGTGTCCCCAAAGATACTTGAAAACTCTCTAAAGAATCCTTGAAAAGGGGCACCTGGGTGGCTCAGTCAGTTAAGCGTCCAACTCTTGGTTTCAGCTCAGGTTGTGATCTCATGGTTAATGAATTCAAGCCCCATGTCGGAGCTAATAGTGTGGAACCTGCTTGGGACTCTCTCTCTCTCTCTCTCTCTCTCTCTCTCTGCCCCTCCCCTGCGCACGCGTGCGTGCGCTCTCTCTTTCAAAATAAATAAACTTAAAAAAAATGCCTTGTGCCCAGATCATTTTAAGGGAGTCCATTTCCAGATCCATACTCCATATATCCTCTGTAATATAATTCTATGTCCAAGAACGGGTCTGATATCATGATACTCCCCTCACACCCTGGGACAGCAACATACACCTCCCAAATCTTATTAGAGTATATGACTTGGGCTGATACCAAAGTTGAAACACCGCCTTTGTTTTAAGAAATGCCCTTCAGTGAGTAATCTTGGGGCTCCGCATTAAGTGCTTCCTCTCCTTATTAAGGTTGAAGGTTAGCATTGGAGAGAAGGTATTTGGGCTGATGTTGACATGCTGCAAAATCAGAAGGACAATCAGTTCGGGTTCGTGACACGGATGCCTTTATATTTAAATTAAACTATATATATATCCTTTAGGGACACGATAGGAAAAAAAAACACAAGTAAGCATTGTAATGATTTCTTTCCATTCCAGTGTGGTTCGGTAAATAAAATAATAGAAAACTAGCTTGTTCTTCTTTTCAAAAAATGACATGGTATCAGGAACATGTTATTCCAGTGAAGTCAATCCTTTCCTATGTTATTTTTTTAAATATTGTCGATGTCTAGTTAATAAACTATACACGAGCTTGTGATGCAAAGTCTCTAATTACAAATTTCAGACGCCAGCTTAAAAATGTTCGAGGCGTGGGGCGCCTGGGTGTTTCAGCTGGTTAAGCATCTGACTCTGGCTCAGGTCATGATCTTACGACTCGTGAGTTCGAGCCCCGTTGCATCAGGCTCTGGGCTGACAGCTCAGAGCCTGGAGCCTGCTTCAGATTCTGTGCCTCCCTTGCTTTCTGCCCCTTCCCGCACCTGTGCTCTCTCTCTCTCTCTCTCTCTCTCTCTCTCTCATAAATAAATAGATAGATAAATAAATAAATAAATAAATAAATAAAACATTAAAAACAATGTTCAAAACACCAAAAGTGTCCCCAGCTATTGTTCAATCTGCCCTGGGAGCAAAACTCCCGGCCTCCCAACCCCCGTTTGAGAATCACTGCTCTAGATGATTCCATCTGGCATTATTGATTTCAGTACTTCGTACAGACTGAGGCTCTGAAGTTAGTGTCTCCAATCCTGACCTGCCCTTGGAGCCCAGACTCACATGTCCAACTGCCTACAGCATTTTTCTCCATATGAATATGTAACAGAAGTCATATTGTTTTAAGTTTATTTATTTATTTTGAGAGACAGAAGGAAAGAGAGCAAGCACGTACGGGGGAGGGGCAGAGGGACAGAGGGAGAGAGAGAATCCCAAGCAGGCTCCATGCTAACAGCAGAAAGCCTGACTCAGTGTTCGATCCCGCAATCCACAGGATCATGACCTGAGCCAAATTGAGGAGTCAGATACTCAACCTACTAAGCCACCTAGGTGCCCCACGAGAGTCATATTTTCAACACGATTTCTTTTTTTTTTAAATTTTTTAACATCTTTATTTATTTTTGAGAGACAGAGACAGAGAGAGCGTGAGCGGGGATGGGTCAGAGAGAGGGAGGGAGACACAGAATCCGAAGCAGGCTCCAGGCTCCGAGCTGTCAGCACAGAGCCCAATGCGGGGCTCAAATTCACGGACCTCGAGATCATGACCTGAGCCAAAGTTGGAAGCTTAACCGACTGAGCCACCCAGGCGTCCCTCAACATGATTTCTAACCTGCTTTCTCCTCAACCAGCTCATTTCCCAGTCTCCTCATATTAGTAAATGGCATCCGCATCTACCTAGTGGCTAAAGCCTCAGCCCCCGAGATGACTCCTTCCTTTCCCTTATCTCGTATCTAATCCATCAACAAAACCTGCTGATTTTACCCCCAAAAGCAAAGTCACACTTGATCACTGCTCTTCATATCCCCAGCTCCCATTTGAATCCAAAACCTGACATTTTTTTTTGCACTTCAGATACTGCAGACAGGCTCTGGTCCCGCGACTACACCTGTACAGGTGCATCACGGGACCGTTAGGAACTACCACCTTGCTGAATCCGATGATTAATTCCCAGATCTCAAATGACTCAACCCGTCCGTCCTAAATGACACAGAAGGCCTTTCACTTTGCTTGGAATGTTACACTTTATTCATCTAGGTTCTGACTCTTCCTTCGTTTTCCACCCTTGTCACTGATGGCTGCTTTCGGTCGGCTTGGCTGGGTTCTCCTGAACTTCCTGACCTTTAAACGTCGGTGGGCTCCAGGACCCAGACCTTCGGTCTGAGTTTCCTGTTGCGTTAAAAACAAAAATTCAGGGGCGCCTGGGTGGCGCAGTCGGTTAAGCGTCCGACTTCAGCCAGGTCATGATCTCGCGGTCCGGGAGTTCGAGCCCCGCTCTGATGGCTCAGAGCCTGGAGCCTGTTTCCGATTCTGTGTCTCCCTCTCTCTCTGCCCCTCCCCTGTTCATGTTCTGTCTCTCTCTGTCCCCAAAATAAATTAAAAAGTTGAAAAAAAAATTAAAAAAAAACAAACAAACCCAAAATTCAACTGAGTAAGTTTTAAAGAACTGACTGGCTTTCTTTAATGATTCATGAAATGGGAAGCATCCCATCTAACAGATCGAAGGGAGCTCTGAGGAGCTGTATAAAATGAAAGGCTTGTTCGGCACAGGGGAGGAGGAGCATAGAAGCAACACCAGGCAAAAACAAAAACAAAAACAAAAAAAACCAAAAACAGGTTGGTTACGGCCAGGTGACTTTCCTTCAGGGGATGGCAGGGGTCTATCATGCAGATGATCCGGTGGCTCCTGATTGACTCGTTTGAGAGGGGGGAGCCCATGCTGTAATTAAGTCTCAGTTTGGTGACATGCGCTTAGCATAAGCGATGCCATTTTGGGCCTGTTGCCCTGTTTTTAATGGTTGCTTCATAGCAAATAACAGCAAGTTGAGTAGCTTTAAACAACCCAGTTTATTATCTCATCATTTGTCACCAGGAGTCCAGGCACAGCCTTATGGGGTCCTCCGCTCAAGCTCTCACTCAAAGCAGAAGTGAGGGTGTCAACCAGGCTGTTCTCACCGACGGGCTCACCTGGGGAAGAATCCGCTTCCAAACTCACTCAGGCTGTTGGCAGAACTCACTTCCTCGCATCTGTACGGTTTGGTGGGAGGTGGGGAGGAGATTCCGGCTGTGAACCAGACACTATCCTCAGCTCCCAGGGGCCACCTGCAGTTCCCTGCCATAGGTGGCTTGAAACATGGTTCTTTGCTCCTTCAAGGCCAGCAGGAGATCCTCTTACTATCGTGCGAAACCAGAGTCTGATTTAATGTGATGTAATCATAAGAGTGATAACCTCTTACCTTGCCAAGTTCTACTAGGTTAAGAGCAAGTCCTAGGTCCCGTCCGCACTCAAAGGACATAACACAAGGGGACAGACACCACGGGGCTGTCGAACAGCCTCTGTCCGTACTCACTGCGTAGATAAGCCCACTCCTTCTCACGTCCTGAAATGTCACCTCTATCCTAATGACGCTCGTATTTGTGTCTCCAGCCTGGACCTCATCCCTGGACTCCGAACGCACGTACTCAGCTGCCTGCTTGGCATTCCTGTCTGGGTTCAACCGCCATCTCAAGAGTAATACTTCCAAAGCCAACCACCCCTGTTTCCCATCAAACCTGCCTCTCCTGTAGTCTTTCCCATCTTAGCAAATGGCACCTTTGCTGTTCCAGTGCCTCGGGCCAAAGAATCGTAGAATCATCCCAATTCTTACCTTCTCCATACACTCCGCACTTAATTTATCTACAAATCCTGCGAGTTTGCCCTTCAAAATACACCCAGAATCTCACCACTTCTCCCCATTCTCACATCTACCACTCCGGTCCTTCCACCACTCTACTCACCCTAGATCGGTGGTCCTCGACCAGGAGGGTTTTGTCCACCGAGGAGGGGACTTTGACAATCTTGGAGACCGTATTAGTTGTCACAACTGGGGGAAAGGGTGCTGCTGGCATCTAGTGGTCAGAGGCCAGGAGTCCTGCTAAATAAACATCCTGCGGTGCACAGAATAGCCCCCACGACAAAAAAATCTATGTGGCCCAAAATGTCAACAGTACAGAGGTCATGAAACCCTCCATCTACGTTCATGCGAATAACCTCCTGACTGGTTTCCCTGCCTTCACCCTTGCTCCCCACCCCACAAGTCTGTTGTGCACACAGTAGCCTGCATAATTCTTTTCTAATCTAAGTCAAGCCAAGCCTCTTCAAAGCCATCCAACAGCTTCTCGTCTGGCACAAAGTTAAAGACAAATCCTTCTCGGGGCCTTTGAGACTCAACACGACCCCACTGCCTCCCTTACGTGCCTCTTACCACTTGCCTTCTTGCTCTTTTTCTTTGTCCAGCATTATTGGTCTCTGTTCCATTCTTTAAACGCACCGGGTGTGCTCCTACCTTGGGCCTACTGTTTGCTTTGTCTGGAACGTTCTTGTCCAGACAGCACAATTGCTTGCTCCTCAATTTCCTCCAGGTCTTTGCTCAAACCAGAGTCTTCTCTGACACACTCCTCTATGAAATACCAATAAAAAATAAATACGAATCTGCTCCCTTAAGCCCCCAGCCTCCGTGTCCCCTCACCCAGCTTTACTTTTCTTCCTAGTCCTTGTCAACATCTCACATGTGTGTGTGTTTATTTGCTTATCTTCCGACTCAGCCGCTAAAGTGGAAGCTCCATGGGGGCAGCAAATTTATTTTTTCTATTGTTAACTATTCTACAGAGCAGCGAAAGTGAACTTTTAAAAATGCAAAAGGAGGACACCTGGGTGACTCAGTCAGTTGAGCATGTGACTCTTGACTTCGGCTCAGGTCATGACCTCACGGTTCCTGGGATCGAGCCCTGTGTATCTCTTTTTCTCTCTCTCTCTCTTTCTTTCTCTCTCTCAAAATAAATAAATACACTTAAAAAAAAATTCAAAAATAATCCCATCACCACCTTCCACTCGCCAGGGTAAAACCCTTCAGTCACTTTCCATTTCACTCAAGCCCCAGTTGACAGTCTACAGACCAGGGCAGATCAAGATTTCAGAGTTTTTTTTTTTTTTTTTAATGTTTTGTTGTTTATTTTTGACAGAGAGAGAGGCAGAGCACGAACAGGGAGGGGCAGAGAGATACAGACACGCACACACACACACACACACACACACACGCACACACACAGAATCGGAAGCAGCTCCAGGCTCCGAGCTGTCAGCACAGAGCCCGACGCGGGGCTCGAACTCACGAACCGTGAGATCGTGACCTGAGCCGAAGTCAGACTCTCAACCGACTGAGCCACCCAGGCACCCCAAGATTTCAGAGTTCTTAATCACGGAAAAGATTATGATGTCATCGCCACCAGAGATAATTTTTAAAAATTTAAATATTAGATCCCGAAGTAAGTGTGTTAAGAGCCTAACAATTTTGGATTTCACGAAATCGCATTAATCTTAAACCTGTGTGTGTTTAATCTTTCCACTGCCCCTTCTTCCCTCCTGCTTCCGGCACTCCCCGCACCCTGCCAGAACTACCGTTAACTAGCCTTCCAAGCTGTCTTCCCATCTCCAGCCATACACCTTTCTTCCTTCCCTCCCCACACCAATCTATGCTCTACACTTCTTCCAAAATGATCACTCTAAAACACCCATCTCATTATGTCCATCTCTTATTGAAAATAGCACCTGCTAAGGATGTCCAAGTTTCCCTAGTGTAGGACTTTTGCAAGACTCTTTGATGGCAAGTGACAGCAATCCAAAGCGAAGTGGATGGAACGAAAGGGAAAAACAAACAAACCAACCAAACAAAACAGGGATTTCCAGGTCCGCATAGGGAAGGATACTGTGGTTCATCAAATCAAAAGAGCTGAAGAGTTGGAATTTCAGAGTCAAGAACTAGGGACTGGAAATCAGCAGAACACATGTTCTTTCTGTCCATGTCTCATGTTTACTTGTCTTCATGTGGCTGCTTTCTTCTTTGGTCAGAGTCTCTTCGAGTGTTAGGGAGGAAGGCCGTTGCCAAGTCCTGAATCCCCACCAGCAAGGCCGGTAACGTCACTAAAAAGATAACCTCTCCTTCCTGCCATTTACATATCAATCCCCAGGAGATTCTGATTGGTCCGTCTTTGAGTCAGGTGGACCCACCACTGTGTGTGTTTATGTGTGTGGTCCCCAGACCCCGTAAAGCATGGAAGAAATTACCCAGAGTCAATGCAATGCTGTCCCCAGACAAAGGAAGATGAGAAAGCACAGTGGTCAGATGCAACATAATGGCCACTAGCTTCCACTGCTTACCGAACATGGCACATAACGACCTTACAGATCTGGTGCCTAACGATCTCTCCAACTCCACTTTTATCCACTCCTCCCTCATGTTCCATGTTCTTTTTTTTTTAATGTTTTTTTTTTTTTTTTTTTTAAAGCAAAGGTGCTTTTTTTTTTTTTCAATGTTTATTTATTTTTGGGACAGAGAGAAACAGAGCATGAACGGGGGAGGGGCAGAGAGAGAGGGAGACACAGAATCAGAAACTGGCTCCAGGCTCCGAGCCATCCGCCCAGAGCCCGACGCGGGGCTCGAACTCACAGACCGTGAGATCGTGACCTGGCTGAAGTCGGACGCTTAACCGACTGCGCCACCCAGGCGCCCCAATGTTTATTTTTGAGAGACAGAACGTGAGCGGGGAAGGAGCAGAGAGAGAGGGAGACACAGACTCCAAAGCAGGCTCCATCCAGGCTCTGAGCTGTCAGCACAGAGCCCGAAGCGGGGCTCGAACTCACGATCCGTGAGATCATGACCTGAGCCAAAGTCGGACGCTTAACCGGCTGAGCCACCCAGGTGCCCCTTGGGTTCCGTATTCTAACGACAGTGAACTGCTGTGAATTCTTGGATGCCTTTGGCTCTCTCTTACCTCCAGGAGGTCACACCTACTGCTCTCTGTACCTAAAACACTTTTTGCTGGCTTGTTTTACAAATATAATCCTTCCATGGCGTGCCTGGGTGACTCAGTCAGTTGAGCATTCTGACTTCAGTTCAGGTTGTGATCTCGTGGGTCGTGGGTTTGAGCCCCACATAGGGCTCTACGCTGACAGCTCAGAGCCTAGAGCCTGTTTCAGATTCTGTGTCTCCTTCTCTCTCTGTCCCCCGCCTGCTCCCTCTCCTCTCTCTCTCTCTCTTTCTCTCAAAAATAAACATTAAAATCTTAAAAAAAAAAAAATACTCCCTGACATTCTTCAGTACTCTCCTCATACATCACCTCCTCCAGGAAGTCGGTTTTGGTTTATGGATTGTTTATTATTTAGGGATAGTAAGGCCAACAGATCAGGAGATACCTTTCATTGAAAAGACCCTTGGTTACTAACAGACCCCATAAGGAGGGAGCATGCCAAGTCACCGGGGAGGGATGGGACAAGACACAGGACAGCAGCAGCGTCTGTCAGGATGGGGCTGGGGATAGAGCCTTTATTGTGGTTTCTGCAGGTAGAATGGGGAAAGCAGGGGCAGCAGGTTAGGACCGGCTGGTTTGAATACTTTCGGCAGGTGCTGGGGCACAGGGGCTGTCCCTGCCGCTACTTGGCTCTGGTATGATCTGGTCCCTGAATGTGCGAGCTCCATAGGAGAGGCGGTTAGGGATCCGACTCTGGATTCATTGCTTTGCGTTTAAAAAGCACCCCCCCCCCCCGCCCCAGGTGAGTTGTTTACTCCGTCTAGTAATTGACCAACCCTGGGAGGGGCAGTCCTTCCGGGGTCAGCAAGGCCCCAGATTGTCAAAGCATCAGAAAACAGAAAATAAAAGACTTGGTCACTAGTCTTCCCCGACATTTTTTTCAACCTCTTCCCCTAAATCAGATTTATGCAGCTCTTCTCTGCGATCCTGTAATCACTTGTACAAAACTCTGTCACAGCAAGGTGGAGGTGCCAGCAACAGCTCCAGCGAACTTTGACCTTCGAATTCCTTCTAGGGAAGTGGCTGAGAAGTTTAAGCTGCCTGAGTTTAGATTTAATGGGTATATGACCTCACTTTATGCTGATAGCCTATAAGACTGCACATTGAGTCGTCGCTCACGCGTCTTTAAAATATTTTTTCATCATGTATTTTATTAAAGTGATGAAGACAACACTCTCGATGTGCTATATCCTGAATTTCGACACAGTACCGGCCGCCCCCACATTGACTCATGCGGCCACCGTTCATTCATCTTCGTACAGAAGCTATCTCTTTTCTCTGCATCGTGGTGCATATATTTGACCTTCACAATACGCAGTTCATTAGCAATATTTAAACTCTGAGATGCCCTTTCAAACCGTTCAGGCCTGTGGATATCTGCATATAAACCTGTAAAATCTTACGCCAAGATGCTACTTGTGCACTTGGTTTGTGCCAGTGGGCATAGCTCGATTCGTGTTCGTCCCTGAGGTCTTCATGCTTTCAATGGGACGCGATAGCCAGCTATACGATAGCAAGTGAGGGACTAACACATCACGGTGTACATTTCAGCTACTCTCCGTTTAGGGACGTGAACATGCATTTGGTATTCTGAGGGATTCAGCTTTGAAGCAAAGATTTTTATCATTCTTTTCTTCGAGCTTTTGGGTCACTTGAATTAAGGAGTGCCCTGAGATTGTCATGAGTCAGCATTTATCTGCAGTTACTTATCTGTATAATCAAAATTTTCTGAAGAAACACAAGTAAACACAAAAGAAAGCACAGCTATAGTTTGGATTCTGACTCAAACTGTCGACCACAACTCCCGATTCCACATTTTATCACCTCAGGGTTCTCGTTCGTTGACTATTTTAAGTAAATATATTTTATACATTTGCAGTTATATAATGAATTTATAGTAATAAAATGTACTTTTATTGCTTTTCTATTAATGGATTTTGGTTAATTCCCCCCCCCCCCACTTTTAAAAATAGAATTTATTTAAGTTCTGCTATGGACTGAATGTTTGCATCCTCCCTTCAAAATTCATATGCTGGAACCCTAATCTCCAGTGCAATGATATTTAAAGATAGAGTCCTTGGGAGGTAATTAGGTCACAAGGGTGTGGCCTTAATAATGGGACTAGTGCCCTTGTGAGAAGAGACAAGAGAGAGCCAAATTCCTCTTTCTCTGATCTCTACTATTAGTGTTGAATTATATTCCATTGTATGGATGCGCCATACTTTATCTATCCATTTCCCTACTGAAGGACATCTTGGGTAGTTCCAAGTTTTGGCAATTATGAATAAAGCTGCTAGAAATATTTCTGTGTAGGTTTTTGCGTGGACATGTTTTCAGCTCATTTGGGCAAATACTGAGAAGCACGATTGCTGAATCTGATGATAAGAATATGTTTAGTTTTGTAAGAAACTGCAAAATCGTCTTTCGAAGTGGTGGTACCATTTTGTATTCCCACTGGCAATGAATGAAGGTCCCTATTACACATTCTTGCCAGAATTTGACGTTGTAAGTGTTTTGATTTTTTGCCACTCTGACAGGTGTGCAATGGTGCTGTAGTTTCAATTTGCACTTCTTAATGACACGTGATGTTGGTCATCTTTTCATTTGCTATTTGCCATCTGTAGACCTTCTGTGGTGACGTGTCTGTTCAGGTCTTTTGCCCATTTTCTAATAAGGTTGCTGTTTTCTTATCGTTGAGTTTTAAGGTTCTTTGTATATGTTGGATATCAACTCTTTTATCAGATATGTGTTTTGGAAACATATTCTCCCATTCTGTGGCTTATCTTCTTATTCTCTCGATCAATTGGTATTTTTGCTCAAAAAAAAAAGGGGGGGGATGCCATTGATTTCAAAAGTCAAAAAGTGCTGTTTTGGTAGTTTTCCAGACTATAGGTGAATCTCCTTGTTTCATTGATAAAGTTTCATTAGAAGTTAAGTGTTCACATGGGGTGCCTGGGGGGCATCTGACTCTTGATCTCAGCTCAGGTCTTGATCTCAGGGTAGTGAGTTCAAGCCCTGCATTGGGCTACATTCTGAGAGTAAAAAAAAAGAAAAGAAAAAAGTTAAGTGTTCACAAAAGACATACAGCAAATAGTCGCAAAACCGTGACTAGAACATATGTCCCTAACTACCATGTGATGATTCTTTCTTCTATTTTCTTCTATGAAACACTTTCTTGGTTCTTTTTTCTTACAAGATGATGAGACACAATCATGAGTGCCAGGATTCACCCCTAAATTAATCTATGGCCTTCCTTTTGCATAATCCTCTAGCTGTTGGGATTTCTGCTCAATAGATTTTCAAGGTGACAGAGAGACTCAAGCAGACTTAGGGCTTCTGTCCCTTTTTTTTTTTTTTTTTACATTTATTTATTTTTGAGAGACAGAGCACAAGTGGAGGAGGGGCAGAGAGAGAGGGAGACACAGAATCCGAAGCAGGCTCCAGGCGCTGAACTGTCTACACAGAGCCTGACACGGGGCTTGAACTCACAAACCGTGAGATCATGACCTGAGCCGAAGCCGGACGCTTTACCAACTGAGCCTCCCAGGCACCCCTTCTGTCACTTTAATAAAAACTTTTTAGGGGCGCCTGGTCTGGCTCAGTCGGTTGAGCGTCCAACTTCAGCTCAGGTCACAATCTCGCGGTCCGTGAGTTCGAGCCCCGCGTCGGGCTCTGCGCTGACAGCTCGGAGCCCGGAGCCTGCTTCGGATTCTGTGTCTCCTTCTCTCTCTGCCCCTCCCCCGTTCATGCTCTGTCTCTCTGTGTCTCAAAAATAAATAAACGTTAAAAAAAAAATGTAAAAAAAAAAAAACTTTTTAGAAAGTATTTCCTTGAGTTAAAATTGGCATTGTCAGACAGATGTGTGAGTCTGAAGCTATTGTTTCTGAACCCTCACTTATTTCACTGATATTTATTGGAGTCTGCTTCAATAAATATTTAATACTCAATATGAGTATCAGTTATTATATAACAAAATATTACTATATGTATTAATATGTAATAACATAATGCAGAATTATAAAAAAATATATGATATTAATATAAGTATGACACACTAAATATAATATGTGGAATATAATCATCATATTATATTATCATATCAATAACTAAATGCAACAAATAAATAGGTAGGCAGGTCCTATACAAGACACAAGAGACAAACAGTAGCAAAGAGGAAGTTCTCCCGGCCCTTCTGACGTTATATATTTTTTCCTATGATATTAAAGACAGTTATTTTGTGAATTGGTGGGCCAAAATAACTGATTTGTGTGTAAGCCCCTCCTAAAAGGGTTCCCAATCTGTCATTTACTTTGAATACTGTACATTTGACTCAAAATCATGGAAAATGGAAAGAACAGCTCTAGTCTGGCGTGAGCTAGACACAAAATAAAGTGAAATGGCGTGACTTACAGAAAATGCTTACAGAAATTTATTGGGAGGCTCGGTCCTTGAGAGAACGCAGGGGCAAACCGAAGGCACTGAGGGTATTTGTGGGTGTTTCGGAAGGAGTGTCCATTCAAGGACTTTGGTTCGGGTATTACTGTGCCTTCCAGACTTTCAAAAAGCAGAGACCGGGAGTGAACTGGACCGTGTGAAAGGATTGCGGACTTCATCAGCGATTCAGGATGTGGGGCCAGGACGTGAGGGTGATCTGGCTGCGACGTCTGTCACCCCATTGATCGCCAGGGTTGATTTGGCTGATCTGGCTGGCTAGGCAGGTGTCCCCTTCCTCCCTCACCACTCCGTGTGTGTCCCTCCAGAAGCTGTGCGCTAAGTCGAACAGGACGACCTTCCCTGATAGAGGAGGACAGTTCTTCGGTCAAGGGTATACGAGTTAGAACCTCCAAACAAGCTCTCACGGATGCAGGGCCAGAGGTGCGAATGTTGTCAGTGAGGCAAGGAGCTGGGGAAGGTGGCCTAAGTGTTACATATCCCGGATAAGCCATTTGGGGGTTGCTGGCAAGTTTCGGTTTCTGAAGATGGAAACATCAACTTACATTTTAAGTCCTTAAAAAGACGCTAAAAAGCTAAGCGAGTATCCATCCATCATTTGACAGTGAGTCAGGTGTTTTCACCTAAGTAGAGCTCCCCCTACCCCACATCCGCCCTTCCCTATGGTCACTGAGGTTTGCTGGGATTGCGCGTGGAGATACGCAGAAACAGAGCAGAGTGTCCCAAAGGGAAGGGGACAGCAACTCTCCGTGTTCTTTTTTTATTTTTATTTTTGAATCTTCATTTATGTATTTATTTACTTTGAGGGGGAGGGGAGGGGAGAGAGAGGGAGAGAGAGAATCCCAAGCAGGGATCGACACGGGGCTCGATCTCACAACAGTGAGCTCATGACCTGAGCTGAAATCAAGAGTGAGACTCCACTGGCGGACCCACCCAAGTGCCCCAGCTCTGCTTGTTCTAAGACTGACATCAAGTAATGGAGACCATCTTTTTCAAAAAGGAAGTCAACGTAATCCCACTTGGGCCTGAGGTGACATTCCCACGGGGACTTCCGTCCCTATAGCCGGGCCGTAAGCCTCAGGGAAGACCACAGGTACCACCGAAATCGAAGAAGTGGTTCACCATCTGAGTCGCGATGTCAAGATTTTTTTTTTTTTTTTGAATCCACAGTTAGAAAAAGTCTCTTCCTTTTAATCTTCTAGAAGCCAGGCCTAGGAGGAGCCAGTCCCTAGGAGGGACTCCAGAGGGGTGCTTCTTCCCTAGTGTGGGGGGAACGTTCTTCTTGTCATGAAAGTTGGGTCAAGACGCTTAGTGTCTGGGTGGAGGAAGGTACGGTGGTGGGGGTGCGGAGTTGGCTGGACAGAAGAGGCCGAGGCAGGCTCCTGGCTCCATACGGCCTGTGTGTGGCATACAGATGACCCAGCGTTCCTCCAGCTTCTCACGAGGAGCGGGACAAAACCAAAAACCAAGGGTTGAGGGGCAACAGGATGCAGGGACTTGATGATAGGAGCCAGTCTCCAGCAGGGGGAGCCCACGAGACCCGCCCCAGGGCCGTCCGCAAGCCAGCGCTGTGAGGAAAGACCTCCAGCGCCACAGGATACAGCGGGAAACCAAAGGCTTTGCGCCCCACTGCCTCCAGTCCCAACCCACCGACACCCAGACCCATGATGGGGAGGAGGATGAGGTGTTTAACCCCACCTAGGGAGGGAGCTGCACTTGGAATGGTCTGCAACATTCTATGTAAACGAGAAGGTGCTGAGATGCGGGAAGTTTCCCAACTCACTCTCCCTACAAGGCAGGGCTCCACCAGGAAGAATGGACAAGACAATGGAGAAGCCATGTTATCTTTCTCCCACTGATGGCAGCATGCACCCTCTCCCTCCACCGAGTGGGGGCAAACACAGACATGTGCCAGAGTCACTCTGATAATCAAGCCCCCGAACCTGCGTGGGGCAATGAGGCTGTGAGAGAAAAATCGCTGTGGGAAGGCAAGGAAGCCGACTTCGTTCTGGGTCGTGTGGCAGCTGACACAGAATCGCTCTGTCTGCCATCCCAGCAGGCTGTGGTAAAACGAATTGAGAGACCCATGTCAGAACGAGCAGCCTAAGTGTCCGTCTCCAGGTGAACGGATACGCAAAATGTGGTAAATCCATACAATGCAATATTGTTCAGCCGGACAGAGGAAGAAGCATGGCTAACGTGTCTCACGGTTCATGCTGGTTCTCGGCTGGGACCTCAGCCAGGGCGAGCCTGAAACCCTGCATGGGCCCACCAATGTGATGTTTCCTACTGTCTGCCCTCCCAAAGGACAAGTGTCCAATGTCAGAGCACGGGGGACAGGAGTGGTCTGAGTTAGCTCTTATACTAAGAGTAGCTTCGGAAACTTCTGAAGACCCATCTCGTCTCCCGGTAAGACTCCCTGCCATGTGGCCATAAAGAAACACCTATGACATTTATCCCGTGACCCACGTATTACTTTCTAGAATGCTGAACGTTCAGCAAAGCTAGTGAGTGGTCGACTTATTTGCGAGCTTGGGTTGATGCTTCTTGCCTTTAAAAGCCAACTACTGTAATGGCTCCCGTAGATGGGTACAGCCTTTTACAAGTTTCAAAGCCCTTTTAGTTCTTCCCCTATCATTTTATTATTTTAGCTTCTGAAAATAATGCGTATCCGTCACCATTCTTTTTTTTTTTTTTAATGTTTATTTATTTTTGAGACAGAGAGAGACAGAGCATGAACGGGGGAGGGGCAGAGAGAGAGGGAGACACAGAATCGGAAGCAGGCTCCGGGCTCTGAGCCGTCAGCCCAGAGCCCGACGCGGGACTCGAACTCACGGACCGCGAGATCGTGACCTGAGCCGAAGTCGGACGCTCAACCGACTGAGCCACCCAGGCGCCCCATCGTTCTAACTAGTTTGGGCAGCAAAGGACTTTATTAAAACATTATCAGGGGCCTCGAAGAGCCTGCAGGGGGCCAAGGCCAAGTTTTGGGGCTGTACCACCCCAGGACTGCCCAGGGGAGATACCGCAGTGACACCCCAACAGTGCACCCTGGATGGAGCCACGACGACAGCGGCTCAGATAACTGTGGTCCTTTGCCTCCACCCTTAGAAGCAGATCCCATTGGTGCTTCTTGCCCTCCCACCAAAGCTTCATGCGGGTAAGTCTGATCGGCGGAGCTCAGGTCACTAAGCTTGCATCGGGGACAAGGTAGAGTGAGAAAGTGCTTTTCTGGCTTCTCTTCTGGGGACAAAAGGTACCGTGGGAAAATTCCTCAGATGTAGGAAGAGTGTCCAAGGGATGCTGGCGGTCACAGATGATGACAAACACGATGAAGTGTCGCCAGACCAGCAGAGGCGGGGTTTTAAGGCCTTGAAATGGTCATTGTTGAGTTCTTGATGATTACAGACAATCATTTACTGTGGATTCACAAGAGAGCTGACAAAAGAGCACCAGTTTAGATTTCTCTAGCCAATAACGTCCGTGTACTGACCCTGTGAGAGTTCTTTGAAAGACCTGGCCCGCTTTGGTTGCCACAGTCTCCCGGTTGATTCTTTCAAACCCCGTTTGAAGCAGAGCTCAAAGCTCTGTACTCACTGGGTGGCTGCATAATTGTTTTAATTCGTTTATTAAACATAATTCTCTCTCCTCGCTTCTGCCTTGCTCCTTTGATACACGCTCTGCAGCCGGGTCCCTAATGGATATGATTAGTGCTTCCCACCGTGTGCGGCGTGGGAGGGATGGGGTGTTACATCGCTAAGCCAGGGACACGTCTCCATTTTATGTGGCAGGGACTCAGGCTGTTTCTTCTGACACGCGGGCGAAGTCAGCGAGAGAATTCTTTAATAGTTTCATGCGAGCTCATTCTGCTCGTCACACGCCAAAGGGGAGCTGGAGACCAGGGAGGAAGATAGAGGGCACAGAACAGGTGAGGCACCTTGTGTCAAACGACTGTCCCCTCACCGCCCCCACCACCAGGTGGTACCAACGGGACCAGGGAAGGTACCAACGAATCATCCTTCTGGGTTCTAACCCAGACAATAGATACAGCTGAATGCAATCAAATGTGATGGGTCAACATGGCTTAGGCTTAAGACTGAAACAGGACTCCTCGCTTCCTGCACCCTGGATTGAGAAGTGACTCCCAGGGAGTAGTCTACCCAGCCCAATGCACCTTTGCTTGCCCCAATGATATGAAGATTTTTGTCCTGCATTTTCTTTTGGAGGTCTTCTGGTTTCAGCCTTTATGTTTAAGCCCATGATTCGTTTCTAGTTAATTTTTGGATATGGTGTGAGGTTAACGGCGATGATTTGTCTTCCCATGCATCCAGTCAATGAGAGAAATGCTTTCCAGCCAGTCCCCGAGAAGAGCAAGTCTGGATCTTTCCCAGTGCATTCCTGGCAGTGGTCCAACATAGCTTCTCTTCTGAGCAGGCCAGTGGTAACCGATCGAGTAACTGGAAGAAAATCCTCAAATTTAATAATATCCCCTACTGGGTTTCTAATCAGTTTCAATGGTGGTTCGTGCGTTTTATCCATTTCCCCTTTTCAAACTGATTCCCGTAGACCACATCAATTCACCTGTTTAAATCAAGCCTGAGAAAATTATAAGGCAACAAGTTAAAGTACACACAAGAGTCATATTGGGGCGCCTGGGTGGCTCAGTGGGTTAAGCGTCTGACTTCGGCTCAGGTCATGATCTCACGGTTCATGGGTTCGAGCCCCACATCTGGCTCTGTGCTGACAGCTCAGAGCCTGGAGCCTGCTTCAGATTCCGTGTCTCCTTCTCTCTCTGCCCCTCCCCTACTCGCACTCTGTCTCTGTCTCTCAAAAATAAATAAACATTCAAAAAAATCAAAAAGAGGGGCGCCTGGGTGGCTCAGTCGGTTGAGCGTCCGACTTCGGCTCAGGTCATGCTCTCACAGCTCGTGAGTTCGAGCCTCGCATAGGGCTCTGTGCTGACCGCTCAGCGCCTGGAGCCTGTTTCAGATTCTGTGTCTCCCTCTCTCTCTGTCCCAACCCACTTGCATTCTGTCTCTGTCTCTCTCTCTCTCAAAATAAATAAATAAATAAATAAACATTAAAAAAATTTTTTTAAAAAATCAAAAAGTTTCATTAAGTACTGAACTTTTATTCTTAACCCCATGGCTGGACAAAAGCTCTATTTTTTTTTTTTTTTTAGCAGAAATAGAGCAGGCACTGGTGACTTGGTTGGTTGAGCCTCTGACTCTTGATTCTGGCTCAGGTCATGATCCCAGGGTCGTGGGATCGAGCCCCATATTGGGCTCCCCACTGAGCGTGGAGCCTGCTTAAGATCCCCTCTCTCTTTCTCCCTCTGCCCCTCTCTCCATTCATGGTCTCTCTCTCTCTCTCCAAAACAATAAATGAAAAAAAGAAAAAGAAATAGAGCAGGCACCCTTTTCCCATCCTATGCAATGGTGTGCGTAGAAGCCATGTCCAAATAAATCCTAGAACCTAGATGTCATAGAGAAGAGAACAGCCATCAGTTTGATGAACCGCTGGAAATGGGGATCTTTGCAGCTTTGACTTATAACACTTGACTGGTACATTCTTGGATAGCAGTTCATTATTGTTGTGTATAAGATTACTTAGAGGGTTTCCCCTGAGGAGCAGAAGTGTGTTGTAGCTGTTTTAGGAAGAGTCTAGAAATTCCGCTCTTAAAAACACCAGGCCTCTAGCCTTCCTTTCGGCCGGAACTGCCATCTTCCAGTAATTCGCCAAAATGACCCACACAAAGGGAAAGAGGAGAGGTACTCGCTGTATGTCCTCTCGGCCTTTCAGAAAACACGGAGTTGTTCCTTTGGCAACATACATGCGAATCTACAAGAAAGGTGATATTGCAGACATCCAGGGAATGGGCACTGCTCACAAAGGAACGCCCCACAAATGTTCCCATGGCAAAACTGGAAGAGTCTCCGACGTTACCCAGCATGCTGTTGGCATTGCCGTAAAGAAACAACAAGTTGAGGGCAAGAGTCTTGCCAAGAGAATTAATGCACGTGCTGAGCCCGTCAAGCACGCAAAGAGCCGAGACAGCTTCCTGAAGCATGTGAAGGAAAGCGATCAGAGAAAGAAGGAAGCCAAGGAGAAAGATACTCGGGTGCAACGGAAGCGCCAGCCGGCCCCACCCAGCGAAGCACACTTCGTGAGAACCGGCGGAGAGGAGCCTGAGCTGCTGGAACCCATGCCCTATGACTTCACGGCATGAGAAATGTAAAATAAATAAATAAATAAAAGACTTCAAGACTGTAAGAAACAAACAAGAAAACCCACCCGGCATAGGAGTATCGAGGAGAGGCTGTGATGCTTTTGAGTGCTCAGGGAGAGCTCCCGGAGGATTTGGTGCCTGATGCGATCATTGAGCCCCGAAGAGGGCATGACAGAAGGGATGGCTCGGGGAGCGAGGGCACAGAAGGAGAGCGGCGTGCCTGCGGCGGGTGGCGATTAGACTGGCGGGTGGGGCACGGAGAGACTGTGGTCCCGGCAAGCAGCCCGGAGACAGGCAGCCCCCCTAAATCCTGAAGGTACACACACCCTATTTCCCTGGCTAGGATATCACGATGATGAGATGCGTGAGTATTTTGTACGGTACCGAATGGGAATTTTGCCTGTCAAACCGTGACATAGCTTTCATGGTAAGACGCGTCCCAATTTCAAAGACGTTAAAAGGTGTGGTAAAAGCGTGGTCGGTCAGTGTGGTAGCCAGCCTCTGGGGTGACCGCAAAGATTTCCACGTCCTGGTATCAGCACCCTGGGCTGTACCCTCCCCCATTCGGCGGGGCGGACCAGACTTTCTTATGCCGAAGGCAGCTGCAACGATTTGGGGGCATGAGAGCTAGGTGATAATAACAAGGTTTGGGAAGACGGAAACCGATCAGGGCTTGCGACAGGAATTTGAGCTGGAGAAGTTATGAACGCCGTGGCTTATTTCCAGCAGGAGGACGTCAGTTTCGACTTAGCAGAATCCTCATTTTCTTGTCCTTCAGGCCACCTGCCGGGCTCAGCATGGAGGCGAGCCCGGCTTCTCCATTCCCAGTGCCTTGCTATCACCTCACTCCAGTTAGAAATTTCTCTTCCCGTTGCCACGCCCTCCCTCATAACAGTCCTTCCATGGACCCATTCCAGCAGCTGAAGTCCGTCTGGGGCAAGTATGCTGAGAGCCCAGGGCCAAAGCAGGACCAGGCTCTGGGAGAGGATACGGTGCGTGCTAAGTCCCTGCAGAGGGAGGACAGGGCAGGAGGAGGTCCTGAAGGAGGAGTCAAACAGCTGACTCTAGATGAAAGTCTACAAGAACAAAAGCTCCCTACAGATAAATTGCACATAATCTGATTCGGCTCATACTTTCGCTAATAAGGCACGGAGCCTCGGCTTAAACACGCGATCCGTGGAAGGGTCTCGACTTCTGGTCCCCAGTCCCCCAGGCCAGCCTAGTAGCACCTGCAGACCACCTCTGCCTCCATAAGAAGAAAACTCAGTGTCCACCCGCACTGAAGTCGAACATCCATGGAGGGGGGAGACAGCACCTGGTTCCTTAGAAAGCAGACTCCCACTGGGGTGTTTTGCTCACTTTTTTGATGAGTTAAAATAGGAGAACTCAGCATGAGAACTTGGAGGAGAACTCCCGCATTCACCTGGACAAAAATCGTTTTTATACGTGGGCGAAGGAGAAAAGGATTCAAGTCTGGTTTACTTTCTGTGACTATACTCAGGGGGAAGTTAGCAGGTGAACTCTACGTATTTTTATAAGTCCGATTTAAGAGAGTCAGAAGATTAATGTTATCGGTTCGAGACTATTTGTGTAATTAGCGAGCGCTGGTACAGATTCCTTCACCTTGCCTTAGGAACTGTCACAATCCTAAACAAGGGGAAGAAATCCACTCGCTTGCATTTTGTAATCAATTTCCTTCTACGCACGCCTTTTCTCCCTTCCTTAGGAAGTCACACGGGTGACTGTGGTACGTCCCACCACCTAGGAAGAAAGCAAAACTCACTTTGTGTGTTAGTCACACAACCTGATTGAAAGACCTGTTTACAAAATTAATAGCAGAGTTTTATTTAGCAACCTGCACATTTTATTAAGCGTCATTTTCTTCGCTGTACGTTTCACACAGACCAGCTCTGCGGGGTTCCCTCTCTGGCAATATGGCAATCTAATTGCCCAAATCGCCCTTCTGGCTAAAAATAACTATAAAAGGGTTGAAAATCAAAGTCTTCCTCAAAGTGCTGATGAGCTGGCAAGACATCAAGACTTGGACAGTGTTGCATCCACACGACTCCTGCCACAGAATGCTACGGCACCAGTGACAGTCACAACAAAGTTTATTGCAATGAGAGGCAAGGCCGACCGATCGGGACCAACACTCTTGATAAGAGTGCGGCCTCGAACAGCCGGGGTGCAGAGTTTTTATGGCCGATCACATCCTTTTATCATCACTTGGGAACAGAACAGAGAAACAGTTCCCAGACAAGTTAGAAACCGTTGCCGGATGAGGTGATTATTGTAGACTTTCTGCCCCTAAGGTGCAACCAGTGGATCTCCTTGACCCTGCCTCTGATGCTCTTTTCTTTGAGCTTTTGTTTCCTTCATTGGTGAAGCCCGATTTACAAGAGTAGGACGCATAATTTACAAGAGGAAAGCAAGGAAGACCCCTTCCCACAAAGCTGGGACCCCAGAGAACCACACCTTCCGTGTAAGCTTGACCTGGAAATACACCCAGCAATCCCTGCCACCACACCGCAGCACCACAGGGAAAATCACCCAGTTCCTTGGTGCGCAGCAGCAGACGGGGAGACCACACCCGCGGGAAGTTGTATCGACAGACCAGACCTTGCACACATCTGCAGCAGCGTCACACGGCCCAGGGGGAAACAACCCTGGAGGTAAAATGCACGCTAAGAGTCTCCTGGGCATCTGACAAAGCATGTGAAAATCTGCTTGAATTCCAGAAGAATTAGGAGCTCTTAACTCTCAAAGAACTTCCTATTTCCAAGGAAAACAAGCAGCTCACAGAAAAATATCATAGATGTTCAAGGAAACACGGTAGCGTGAGCGAGAGCCATCAGAAGCAAACAGTAGAAATGGACCTGCAAAGATCTCAGATCCTGGAATTACCAGCCGCAGAATTAAAATGACCATGTTTCCGATGTTAAAAAATAAACAGGGGCGCCTGGGTGGCTCAGTCGGTTAAGCGTCCGACTTCGGCTCAGGTCGCGATCTCGAGGTCCGTGAGTTCGAGCCCCGCGTCGGGCTCTGTGCTGCCAGCTCAGAGCCCGGAGCCTGCTTCGGATTCTGTGTCTCCCTCTCTCTCTCTGCCCCTCCCCCACTCATGCTCTGTCTCTCTGTCTCTCAAAATAAATAAAAAATCATTAAACAATTTTTAGAAAATAAAATAAACTTTAACAGTTTGAAAAAGAACGAAGTTGCATGTCTAGAAAGAAACGTAGTAATCGCAGTAGAGTTGAACGCACGAATTTAACCCCACATTAGACATGACTGAAGAGAGAATTGGTGAAGAGGAAAGCAGATCTTAAGGAGTTACTAAATGTCCCACAGAAAGAGGAAGAAATGGGGCATTTGAAAGCAAAGTTATGAAGCCATAACGTGACGGGGGTGTAACAAAAACATGAGAAGGGAAGCAAAGAGATAAGACAGAAGAGATGAAGCAAAGGCAATATTTAGTGACATAATGACTAAAATTTTTCGAGAACTTTCAAGAGACACAAATCCACAGACAGAGGTCCGACAAATGCCTAACATAATGGAACTACAGAAAAACAATGACGGGAAGGAGGTCTTAAAAGGGATCGGAGGGTACCTTCAAAGGAATAACCATCAGATCAGCTGAATCTCGATGGCAACCGTAGAAGCCGGACAAAAACAAAATGTTTTCAATGTGCTGACAGAAAATCACTACATGTGCACAGCCACAGAGACACACACCTCCCGCCAAAATGTATTTCAAAGATGAAGGCTAAGTAAAGACATTTTTAGGCTAATAAAAACTGAGCTTGCCGCCAACAGACCCTGGAGAATTTAGGGAAATTTTAAAGCGTGTTCTTTAAGTAGGAGGAAGGTGATACTAGATGCGGGGAATAAAGGGCAAAGAGACTGATAATTATAGGGACACCTGGGTGGCTCAGTTGGTTGAGCATCTGACTCTTGATTTTGGCTCAGGTCAGGATCTCACAGCTCTTGAGATCGAGCCCCAAATATGGCTCGGTGCTAACAGCAGGGAGCCTGCTTGGGATTCTCTCTCTCTCCCTCTCTGCCCCTCCCCCACTCGTGCTCCCACGTTCTCTCTCTCAAAAATAAACAAATAAACAAAAAAGAGAAAATGATAATTATATGGGTAAATTTTTTTTTTTAATTTTTTATGTTTATTTATTTGAAAGAGAGAGAGAACAGGGAAGGGGCAGAGCGAGAGGGAGACACAGAATCCGAAGCAGGCTCCAGGCTCTGAGCTGTCAGCACAGAGCCTGATGCGGGGCTCAAACCCACGAACTGTGAGATCATGACCTGAGCCGAAGTCGGACGCTTAACCGACTGAGCCACCTGGGCACCCCTATGGATAAATATTTGTAAGGGGTGCTTAACAGTGATGTTTTGCGGGTCTAAATATGATGTAAAATTAAAATACATAAAAACAATAGCATGAAATTCAGTGTGTGACAAATGGAGTTTAAGTATTCTGAAATCCTTGAAATGACTGGAAGGAGATAAAAATATTTATTAACTCTAGGCTTTGATATATTAAATAAGCATTAAGGAAACAGCAGAAGAATAAAAAGAATGTATTATTTCTACAGTCAAAGGAAAACTTAGAGGAAAAATCATATTAGAAAAAAAAAGGGAGGGTTCCCGGCTGACTCAGCCAGTAAAGCATATAACTCTTGATCTCTGTGAAACATTTTGAAAGTGATATAGAAAAATATCTTTATGACTTGAGGAAAGACAAGAATTTGGATGTAAATTAAAAAAAATTAAATTAAAAAAATTAAATTAAAAAAAGAATTTACTAAAGAAAAAGCAGAAGCCGTAACTTAAACAAACTCAACAATTTGAAAATTAAATTTTTTTTCAAATCAAAGACTCAGACTAAAGAGACAGACAACCTTTGAGAATATATTTGCTACACATCTAGTCAGTGAATGATTAGTGTATGGAAAAAAATATATGTATTATTGAACATTTTCATATCTTTGGGAAAATGTCTATTCAAGTCCTTTGCCCATTTTTAAATTGGGGTGTTTGTGTTACTGTTCTTATTGAACTGAAGAAGTTTCTTACATATTCTGGATATTAATCCCTTATCAGACATACGACTTACCAATACTTGACAGGTTTTTTGTTTTTGTTTTTTTCCAGGAAACAAAACCCAAAATGCTCTGAAAATGTATTACCATTCAACTAAACTCCTATACTCAAACTGAAAGAAATGATGTATGAAAGAAGGGAAGAGAGACCAGATACAAAAAAACTGGATTTCCCTGCTTCCATTTACCTCTTTTCTTAGAGCAGCTTTTCTAGATTTTCCTCCCTCATTTTATCAGAAATGATTCACACATGAGCAAAAGTCTCTGTTCCATAACCTAACTGATCTTCCTGACCTACGATGCTGGAAGCAGAGAAACTGATGATAAGAAAAATAATATGGCAGTAGGACTATTTATGGAACCAGTTTACGGAACACATATGATTTGTCCGTGTACCAGGTTAGGCACCACGCCTATAAGGCACAGGTATTATTATCCCCATTTCACAGGCAAGGAGAATGGGACTCAGAAATGATAAGCCTTTTGCCCAAGGTCACGGGGCTGTAGGCAGAGAAGTCAGAATTCCATCTTGATTCCAAATCCTGCGTTCTCAAGTACTGAGCGGTACTATCATCTTGGTGCCCAGAAAGAGGAAAATCCTACTGAACATTGGCTGTCCACCCATTAAGAAGGTCTCTCTGTTGGTCTACCTACTGGGGAAGGCATGCACTTTGACCTTGCCCTGCTGTTCCACGGCCAGTAACAATGACCAACACTAATGAGATAGAGTGCTATACGCTTTACGTCTATTATCTCATTCAATCTTCCAAATGACCTTATGAGGGAGTTGCTAATACTATTTCCTTTCATTGAAGAGGAAGCTAAGGTTTCGTTACGTTAGATCATTGGCTGACAAGTGCAAGGGAGATGTATACCCAAGCTGCCTGATGTCCAAGTCCACGCTGAGAGCCAGGGGACGGAGCCGGTGAAGACGGGTGGGGGCTGGATCTTGCCAGTGGCCCCCTTCAGCAGAGCAAGAGGTAACAAATCCATCCACCCAGCCCTTCTGTAGTTTTGTCTGCAGCTGCGAAGCAGGAAGGAGGGCACATATCCAGTCATTAGGATCTAACACTGATGTAGCCAGGGCCCCATGTTACATCAATCAGCATCATTTCCCCCAGGCTTTGGGTTCTGTGCCAATCCTGGGACAGGCCTCTCCGGGAACAGACGGTGGGATTCTTAGATGCTTCCACTTGAGCTGTGATAGGCACATCAACATGGAGGCCAGATGCAGACCCTGAGTTGGGCTAATTTATTGCCAAGACACGGAGCTAATTGGCACAGATGGTCAGCTCTTGTTTCAAGAGGGGAAGGTCATCCCTTCTCAGAATGCCTGGCGGTAGCATAAGGTTAGGGTCAGCCTGGGGGAGCTTGGAGGGACAACATGGCTGCCTTTCATCCCGTTTCTCTTACGACTTCCTGCAAATCCCTGGGATGCGTGTTGGAAAGCACTAGAAAACTAAAGCCCACCAGGAGAGACTCAAGGATGAAAGAATAAGATCGTGGTGATCGTGGTGGAGAATGCTTAGTCACTCTCTTGAATTCTTGACCTCTACATGTTACCTTTAAAACTCTTTGTTTCAATATCTTTAATATTAGCTTTTAGTAGCCACGCTGTTCATTTGGACATTTATTTCCCATTGTCTGCCCTCTACATTCTAAGGTAAGAGAGTCCAGATGGAATTGTCATTTTTCAAACCCTGGGAGCTATTGACCAGAGCTATTGACGGAGAGCGCTGGGCAGGTCACTTCTGATCTGTTCACTCCAGTCCATCACCCCCCCACCCACATTCTCCCCCCAAACTATAACATGCAATAACTAATGCCTTCAAAACACAGATGCTTTGAAGATTATGATGCTGCATTGGAGAAAAATACGAAACCCATGATCTCCCTATGACTGAAAGTTGTTAATGTCTTAGAGAGGTTTAGGAGTCTAAAGTAAAAGTTGAGGGATGCACCCAAATCACTCTTAGCTCTCTCTCTAACCCACAAATCCTCGGTTCACGGAAAAAGTCCTCCCACAAAATCACTGGAAATGCCATTCTGGCGTTGCTGCCGAAGCTCCCCGTGTCACACGGATCAGAAGCGGGTTAAGCGGTATTTAAAGAATCAGATGTGTGATGTTGAGAATCAGCTTATGACAGTTCATGTTAAGAGGTGAAGTATTCTCACCTTCTTTCATTTGCAGACTTAATGATCTCAGGGTCAAATTTGAAGCATCTGTAATTCTGTGCAAGTGCAGTTTATAAAACTCTTTGCACATTCTTAGGTAAAGGCAGGCCATAAATAACATTCTAGAAAACCTAGGTAAAGAATGCCTTACAAAGGCAAACTTGTATAGTTTGCACAAGATTGAAATGGTGCAGGTGGGTGGCTTTGTAAGGAAAAGGCGCCATGATGCATCAGGGTGCTTGGGGAAAGTTCTAACGCAGCAACATTGTGGGGGTCCGAACAAGCTCTGTCTGCCAGCATCCTTCTCAATCCTGGTACCCCTGGTGCCTTGATGTGGACACCCAGACTGTCCCTTTCTCTCTCTCAATGTTACCTTCGGGAATTCTGACAACATTCTCCCTATATTTAAACAGACGTTTTGAAGCCAAGCGATCCTAGTTTCTAATTTCATCAGTAATTAAAATCCTTGAGGGGCGCCTGGGTGGCGCAGTCGGTTAAGCGTCCGACTTCAGCCAGGTCACGATCTCACGGTCCGGGAGTTCGAGCCCCGCGTCGGGCTCTGGGCTGACGGCTCAGAGCCTGGAGCCTGTTTCCGATTCTGTGTCTCCCTCTCTCTCTGCCCCTCCCCCGTTCATGCTCTGTCTCTCTCTGTCCCAAAAATAAATAAACGTTGAAAAAAAATTTTTTTTTAAAAATAAAATCCTTGAGAGTACTTAAGAAGCTCTTTTATAAAAAAAAAAAAAACAACTTCAGCCAGGTCACGATCTCGCGGTCCATGAGTTCGAGCCCCGAGTCGGGCTCTGGGCTGATGGCTCAGAGCCTGGAGCCTGTTTCCGATCCTGTGTCTCCCTCTCTCTCTGCCCCTCCCCCGTTCATGCTCTGTCTCTCTCTGTCCCAAAAATAAATAAACGTTGAAAAAAAAAAAAAAATTTAAAACAAAAAACAAAAAACAAAAAACAAAAAACATGGTGTGATATAAACATATGATATC
Source organism: Prionailurus viverrinus (assembly GCF_022837055.1). Lineage (NCBI taxonomy): Eukaryota > Metazoa > Chordata > Mammalia > Carnivora > Felidae > Prionailurus > Prionailurus viverrinus. The sequence continues at coordinate 17,596,018 of NC_062571.1, forward strand.
CATTTTAACAGCTGTTGTATTATTATTTGCCGAAAGGCTGGTTAATCAGACCAAGAGCCTTTTAATCCGAATGTGAGTGAATCTAAGAAACAAAAGAGATGAACGTAGGGGAGGGGGAGAAAAGGAAGAGAGAGAGAGAGGCAGACAAGTCATAAAAGAGTCCTAACTATAGAGAACAAACTGAGGGTTGCTCGAGGGAGTTGGGAGGGCACGTGTTGGGATGAGCGCCAGATGTTGTATGTAAGCGATGAATCACTAAATTCTCCTGAAACCAATGTTACTCTATGTGTTAACTAGAATCTAAACAAAAACTTGAAACCAACAAACAAAAAGGCCGAACAACAACAACAACAACAACCCCGAATACGAGTTAGAAAGGGGAAACACCTACCTGGATAGAACTGTTATGGAAAAAAGGCAGTTATAGCAAGGAAATGGGTACCTGGTGATTCACATGAGAAGACACTAAGGAAGAGAGCTGGATGTAAGACTTAACGACCGCGGATGTTTATTACATAGAATTTGCGGAGTAAATAAAGTGCACTGAGTTGTAACAGTGAGTCGTAAATCTGATGATCCTGGAAGATTGGGACGATACTGTTTACAATGGAACCCAGGACGCAGGGGCTTGTTCTTGGCAGAAGAAGCTGTTGAACAACAGCATGGATTTCTACTGTGTGTCTAGAAATCTGGATCTGGAAATAGGGTCTCGGCGGGGCATAGAGGTAAGGATCCGAGAAAAGAAATGACAAAAGCAATACCCCAGGGGCATATTCTGCAGGCCACCTGATCAGGCAGAGGAAATGGGTAGTAAAGTTCTAACGCAGGGGCGCCTGGCTGGCTGGTTCAGTTGACAGAACGTGCAACTCTTGATCTTGGGGGCATGAGTTCGAGCCCCACATGTGGGGAGCCTACTTTAAAAAAAAAAAGTTCTAATGCAGTATGTGACGGCCAGTGATCCTTTAGCCGAAACTGCAAAATCCACAAAGCTCTGAAAAGCTCAGTTGGTAGCAAAACCTGACTCGACGTGAAGCTTTTTACATTCTTTTGGTGGTGGTGGTGGTGCTCATTTTAGTAACTTTTAGTTACGCAAAATACACACACCCTCATTTTAATTCTAATATCTTTGATTCCTAGCTGTGATGGTTAATTTTTTGTGTTAACCTTACCGGCCACAGGGTGCACAGATTAAACATTATTTCTGTGTGTCTGTGGGGGTATTTTTGGATGAGATAGCATTTGATCTGGTGGATTCGGTAAAGCAGTTTGCCCTCCCCAGTGTGGGTGGGCATCGTTCAGTCTGTTGAAAGCCTGAACAGAACAAAAGGTGGAGGAAGAAGGAAATTCACTCATTTTATTTTCTGCCTCACTGCTTGTGCTGGGACTTCTCAACTCACCTTCTCCAGCTCCTGGCCTGGGACTCACCATCGGCTCTGCTGGTTCTCAGGCCAAATCTCTGTGATAATTAGACTGGCTCCCTGGGTCTCCAGCTTGCAGATGGCAGATGGTGGGACTATTCAACCTCTCGTGAGCCAGTGTGTGTGTGTGTGTGTATGCGTGTGTGTGTGTATACAAATACATATTATACATATTTGTATACGTACTTTGTATATGTACCTAATGCACTTTCCCATGGATTAATCTGCCGATTGTATACGTAAGTAAACTTCTTTTGTTGAGGCAGAAACACATGTAAAAAGTGTACAAGTCATCAGCACAGCTCAAGTGAATTATCTCAAAGTGGACACAGGCGTGTAAACCAGAACAGAGGTCAAGAAATAGAATTACCAACGCCCCAAACACTTCCTTTGTGTCACTTTCTGGTCCTTGTCCTCACCTGCCTCCCCAAAGGAGAGGGTACAATTTCTGAACCAGTTAGCTATCGTCACAAGAATGCAAAGAACAAACCATTCCAAAATACAAGGCCTCTTTGAAGACAGCAGTCACTCTTGCCATGGATGTGCGGTTTAGCTAATTTCACTTGGGTTCATTTATGTGTCTGGAGATCAGTTGATTTGGACCGGGCTTAGCGGGGCCACTGCCCTAACAGCTAACATAATAGTTAAGATTTATTTCTCTTAGTGCTTTCTGTAGATGAACTCATACAGCAAGTATTCTTTTATGCCTACCTCATTTCGTCCAATATTATTTTTTTGAGGTTTGTCCAGCAGTGTGTCTCGTAATAACTTGGAAGAGCTGGTTGTTAAGTTTTGAAAGCCAGTTGTCAAACAGAACTTACTGAAAGTTAAATTATGGGGTGCCTGGGCGGCTCAGTCAAATGTCCGACTTCAGCTCAGTTCATGATCTCACAGTTCATGAGTTTGAGCCCTAGGTCGGGCTCTGTGTTGACAGCTCAGAGCCTGGAGCCTGCTTCGGATTCCGTGTCTCCCTGTCTCTCTAACCCTGCCCCGCTCACACTCTGTGTCTGTCTTTCACGGTCCGTGAGTTCGAGCCCCGCTTCAGGCTCTGGGCTGACGGCTCAGAGCCTGGAGCCTGCTTCCGATTCTGTGTCTCCCTCTCTCGCTCTGCCCCTCCCCCGTTCATGCTCTGTCTCTCTCTGTCCCAAAAATAAATAAACGTTAAAAAAATAAATAAAAAATAAATAAACATTAAAAGTTAAATTATAAAAACTCATTATGAAACAAATTGCACTAAAAACAGAGGTACAGAGGTAATAAATACTCAAAACTCCCTGCTTCCTAATGATTCAACCACACTTTACCATTACGTCTGCTGTTGGGGTTATTCATATCAATTGTAACTGCGTGTAATAAGCATTGTAGAAAGGAGCAGTATTGTGTATTTCTTCCCAATCTTGTGTTCAACAGTGTCACATTAGTGGCTTGAAATTGACCACAGTGGGAGTATTCACATCACAGAAATTAGCAAATGCTATAAATTAGGGCTTCATTGTAGTGTTCGGTTGATTGTTTGGACTTAAGAGAGGGATGGAGAAAACGCCGATTAAGAGAGCAGGTTAAACATAGAGGCGCCGGGGTGGCTCATTCGGTTAAGCATCTGACTCTTGATTTCAGCTCAGGTCATGATCTCACAGTTGTGAGATCGCGCCCCACCTCGGACTCCGCACTGGGTGTGGAGCCTGCTTGAGATTCTCTCTCTCCTCCTTTTTCCCCTCTTACCACACTTGCTCATGCTCACGTTCTGTCTCTCTCTCAAAAAAAGAGAGAGAGAGAGAGAGCAGTTTAAACATAAAAGTCTGTTGTGTCTATAGCCATTACATTGTGAAAAACACACACACAAAACTGAGGAAATACTCTTCCGGTATTCAAAACTGTTATCCAGTTCAGTATAGAGGATGGTCAGTCATTGACAAGTGAGGGAAGTCTTGACAAAAATTTTTATTTCCTTTTGTCTCGTTTTTTAATGTCAGTAAAACGATCAACTAACATTCATGATGAACTGATTTGTTCATCAGTTGCATCCACAGGCCGGCCACGGACACAAGGGGTCAGCCGAAAATCAACAAAATTGACCGAGAATCGATCGGAAATACAGAATTTCCAATAAATATTATAGATTTTATTATTTGTGGATTGTGTCCTATATATCCTTTGTAATAGTAAAATTTATAATAAGTATAGATATATGTAGATTTTTTTTCCCCAGAAAGATAGTTGTTAGACATTTACCAGTGTGCCTCTGAATTCATCTACATGACATATTTTGCAAGGAGCAGTAATTCATTTATTTCCACTTGCTGCATGGTATTATACTGCCTGATTATTCTGCCATGTTTTTATCCATCCTACTGTTGATTAATGTTTGGATGACATTAATCCAAACAAATAATGCTCTTGAAACATTCTTGTTTCAAGTACACATCTGTACTCATTTCTATTATGTATGATATTAGCTGCTTATTGCTTGTACTATAAATTAGCACAAATTTAGTGCCTTAAAACAACAAAAGTTGGGGCGCCTGGGTGGCTCCGTCGGTTAAGCGTCCGACTTCAGCTCAGGTCACGATCTCACGGTCCGTGAGTTCGAGCCCCACGTCGGGCTCTGGGCTGACGGCCCAGAGCCTGGAGCCTGCTTCTGATTCTGTGTCTCCCTCTCTCTCTCTGACCCTCCCCCGTTCATGCTCTGTCTCTCTCTGTCTCAAAAATAAATAAACGTTAAAAAAAAAAATTAAAAAAAAACAACAAAAGTTTATTATGTTACAATTCTGGAGATCAGAAGCCCAAAATGGGTTTCATTGGGCTAAAATCAAGGTTTGGGCAGGAATGCATTGCTTCTGGGGAGTCCAGGGGACAATCTGTCAGCCTCTTGCAGCTTCTAGATACCTCCCATGTTTCCTTGACCTATGGCCCCTTTCAGCCAGCAATCCAATCCCTGCTTCAATAGTCACAGCTCTTCCTCCAAATCTGACCCCCTGCTCCCTCCTGTAAGGACCCATGTATTAGACTGAGCCCATGTGGATAATCCAGGATAATCCCCCCATCTCACGATCCTCAATTTACTCACAGCTGCAAAGTCCCTGTTGCCATGTAAGGTAACCTAATCACCGGTATCGGAGATTAGGACTTGCACATCTTTGGAGGGGTGGGGAGGGGGGGGCGGTTCTTTATTCTGCTTGACGCAGACATATTCTAAAAGTGAAATTGCTATGTTAACTAACTAACATTTAAATTAAAAGAAAGTAAATAAAAGTGAAATTTCTGCCCCGTAAAATATGCCTATATTCAGCTTTAGATAATACTGCCCCGTCGTGGTCCCAATTTACCTTCTGGAAAAATATCAGAGTATTTCGGTTACACTGCATTTTTGCTTGATAGGGTCAGTCTTCTTCATTTGGGTCGTTTCAGTGGATTAGTATCAGAACCTTACTGTAGTTTTAGCATTTTCCTTATGACTAGAGCAGATTTTCATAGGCTTATCGACTCTTCGAATGTCCTCTACTGTGAAGTTCTTGGTTGAGTCCACTCTGCCCATTTTGATATTGGTTTGATATTGGGTTGTTTGATCTTTTATTTTCTTTTGCCGTCATCTCAAATACTCTTTATATGAAAATAGAACTCATTTAGTTAATCACTCTGTTCTCATTTCCTTTTTTGAATGCGAGTATAATTAACATATAGTGTTGGGGCGCCTGGGTGGCTCAGTCGGTTGAGCGTCTGACTTCGGCTCAGGTCATGATCTTGCGGTTCTTGAGTTTGAGCCCCGCATCGGGCTGTCTGCTGTTAGCACAGAGCCCCCTTCGGATCCTCTGTCTCCCTCTCTCTCTGCCCCGCCCCTGCTCTCTCCCTCTCTTTCAAAAATAAACAAACGTGAAAAGAAAAAAGATAAAAACATTCTTTCCCTTCATCTTTGCATTATTGTGTGTGTGTTTATTTTTAACTGAGTACTGGACTCTGAGCATAAAAATTCTGAGGGATAATTTGAGGCTTTGAATGATTTAATCTTTTTCCAGGAAGGATTAGTTTTTATGCTGCAGACAGATCAGGGCAGATTATCCCAATCCAATCAAGGGTGGAGCTGATTGGAAGCGAGACCTTCACTCTTGGGAAAGCAGGTATATTTCCAGGTTTCCCTTCCTTCCGTGCTATAGCCCTCTGGGGTCCCAAATGCACCCCCTGGTGGTTTACCAGGGACTCTCCTTTTTGGTGGGTCATAATATTTGTCTCTCCGGCCCCATGGAAGCACTGGAAACTTTGCTCAGTTTCTCAGCCTTTTCGCTGCTTTTTCTTTTAGCCTCCCAGCCTCCTAGCTGTGAGTTTAGAACTAACAAAGGACTCCAGAAGAAAAGTATGGGTCAAGGTCAACTCGCTCCAAAGGACACGGTAGCCTCCAGCCAAAACAGAGGTTTATGGTGGTCAGGTGATGATTGGAGTCTAACAGTGAGCCCATTCTGTGCCTACTTCTCCAGTTCCTGAATACTTGGCAACAAGGGACATTGTAGTAGGAAATGCTAAGCAGAAATCCCTGGGATTTCCCCTCCTTACCACAATAGTAAGCCAGAAGCAATACTGTACTCCTGGTGGATTACAGAGATTACTACCACCGTCGAAGGCTTGAAAGGGGAGGGATCGCTATCACACCCCCACTTAACTCACCAATCTGGCCTGTGTAGAAGCCACGTGGACCCTCGAGAAGGACTGGGGATCATCCTAAACTAAATCAAGTGGTAAGACTCCACATGGAGCTGCCGAACCCAGGGTAACATCATTACTGCAGCAAATCAGCATAACTCCGGGCACTTGGTCTGCCATTATTGGGCCAATGGTGTGACGTCACAGTGTTGTCTCGGGGCCACATCGGTTGCCCTGCTTTCTGCCATAATGTAGTCTGCAGGGATCCTCATCATCTTGACATTCCACAAAACATCACACAGACCCACCACACTGATGACAGTATGCTGATCGGCTGAAGTGATCGATCCCAATTAGCTGGGTAAATTGGGCTGCTGCTGTACAACAGAGGCACACAGGACTCTGTCTGGGAGCCAGGGGGCTTCACTGAATCTTCTCTTAGTACTATGTGGCCAACAGTAAAGATTAATGGAAAAGTACATAGCAACAACAACAACAACAACAACAAAAAGGCAAGACAACCGGGGCCCTTTGAGAATGAAGATCTGGGTCACTATACCAGGTAAAGGGTCCTGAGAAGCTGAGGTGTTAGCAGGGAGGGCAAGAAAAATATGAAGTGGGCAGTGGAAGAAGATAGCCGAAGATAGCACAACCATGTGACCACTTATAGAAATGAATTCTGTGGAAGCTTTGCGTATTTTTTCTGCACTTGTTATGTGCCTATGTTTTTTGGCATCTACCAGCCCTCTTCTTCTCTTGTATCCTTCTCACTTTAATTTTTTATACAAGTTGTTGGAAGTCAGCTTTATCATTTAGTCTTTAGGTAACAGAACGTTCCATGGGACGATGACTAAATTTGAAGATTTAGCCAGCGGTGGATACAAGAACTCTTGGGAGTCTGTGTCTTCTCTTGAGGGAAAGGTGAGAACTTCCCTTACAAGGAGGAATACCATATCTTCCTACCGAGAAACACTGAGTTGTTTTGGTTTTGTATGAAAGTCACACGTGGGCAAAAGGGTGCATGAGGAAGCCAAGTAGTCCCAAGGCTGAGGCGGCCGGGTACCCACTTCTAGCCTCTCAGCTCCACATTCACCCTTCAGTACCTGCTCGGCAGTAATGGACACAGCTCTTGAAGCTTTCCTCTTTTTACGGTGACTGTGATGTTAAGCTTTGTCAGTAGAGGGCACTGGAAGAAAGCCTTTCTCCTTAGTTCCAGTTGCTGGGTGTTGCTTTTGCGTGTTCCTCCCACACTGCCCACCAAGGTGTTCCTGGGGAAACATCAGTGGTGCTCTGCCCCAGCCACATGCCCCGAGCATGAGCCCCTTGGAGACTTTGCTATTCTGGTTGGGTCCCAGGGATCATCTTTGTGTCCTTCCTGACACAGACACTGCACGACAGGCCTGGAGACTGCTGTGGGGCCTCAATTCCCTCTGTGTGCTCACCTCCAGCCTCGGCTCACTTGTGCCCAGAGACCTGTTTTCTGCTTACCTGGGGACTGTGGGCTGGCTCTGGTCCAGGAGCCCAGCCGACTTCTCTGCCATCCGGGGACTGCAACCACACCTTCTCCAATGACGAGGCCCCCTTCCATGTTTGCCTCTCCAAGGGGACTCTCCCTCAGCCCCTGGGGGACCCTCTTCCATTTTCTTCACATCGTTGTAGTTACTTTCCTGAAATAGTTTAATAATCCTTTATACTAAACGCCCTGATTTTACATTTTATTTATTTTTGAGAGACAGAGAGAGGCAGAACACAAGTGGGGGAGGGGCAGAGAGAGAAGGAGACACAGAATCTGAAACAGGCTCCAGGCTCCGAGCTGTCAGCACAGAGCCCGACGCGGGGCTCAAATTCACAAACCGCGAGATCATGACCTGAGCCGAAGTCAGACGCTTAACTGACTGAGCCACCCAGACGCCCTTAAACGTCCTGATTTTAAATTACTAGGTGGTTTCTGTCTTGGTGATTGGACCCAAACTGATGTGCCGGGTGATAATGAAGGGAAGCCCCAAAATATTAGCAGGCAGGTGACCGACCAATCAATTAGTTCAGACTGGAACAGGAAGCCAGAGGCCTGTGGAAGGGATGTGGCTAGAACAGATAGATTTTCTCATCACACAGATAACGTAATTGAAAGGCTGTGGAGGGCATGGGAAAAATTGTCTACCCATACATAGAATCATAAGAATATTAAAATTTATTTGATGAGGTGGAAAATTTTTCTGTGAGGCTGTTGGAAAAGTGAGAACCTGAGCTACAGGTACCTCACAGCCTAAGCGAAAATGAAAATCATGCAACTGTTTAACCCAGAATTAACAATTAATTATACAGGAGAGGAGGGGCCCCCGGGGGGCTCAGCTGGTCCAGTGTCCAACTCGATCTCCGCTTGGGTCGTGATCTCATGGTTCATGAGACCGAGCCCTGTGTTGGGCTCTGCGACGACACTGTGGAGCCTGCTTGGGATTCTCTCTCTCTCTCCCCTCTCTCTCTCTCCCTCTCTGCCCCTCCCCCGCTTCCTCTCTGTCTCAAAATAAATAAACCTAAAAACATTATAGAGGAGAGGAAATACAGTCATAATATGCTACCTGGATGTGGAGTTAATAATATTTATGAAGTAGGGGGCGCCTGGGTGGCTCAGTCGGTTAAGCGTCCAACTTCGGCTCAGGTCACGATCTCGCGGTCTGTGAGTTCGAGCCCCGTGTCGGGCTCTGTGCCGACAGCTCGGAGCCTGGAGCCTGCTTCAGATTCTGTGTCTTCCTCTCTCTCTGCCCCACTCCTGCTCATGCTCTGTCGCTCTGTCTCTCAAAAATAAATACACATTAAAAAACATTTTTTTTAAAAACCCAATATTTATGAAGTAATAATTACAATGATTCGATCCATGTGGTCGAAAGGGAGGGGGAAGGAAGCACAGGTGTCGATAAAGCGATCTAAGAAGCTAAGTCTTCCGTCTAATATAAAAAACAGATTATACTTATAATTGATAAAATTTCGGTCTAAGCATAAAAAAACAGAAACATAAAGTTAAGCATCTTAACTTAAGCATAAAACAAATAACAGTGGGTGCTCATTTTAGGCAGAGACTACCCCTGATCATTTTCTGTTACAAATGATTCAGCGTTATTTGACATTTTAACGATGTGCACATCTTATGCAAACTTATTTCAGAAGCAATATTGATTTGGGAGGACAGATGAGAACGTTCTTGGGTCAGGAGACGGTAAAGAGGAGGCACTCTTACAGGTTTGAAAGGTTTCCCGATAGAATTCTAACAATGCATTTGCAATTGATCTTGGAAGAAAAGGGGGTGGTACCTAGCGAATAAACCCCCACGTGCAGAGGGCATAGCACTGAGCCAACGGTTCTGAAGACAGCATGCAAACAATGGAAACATGGCCGGTGCCACGCACAAAGGGAAAAGAACAGTCCAGACACGTGGGAGTAACAGCAGGAAGCAGGTCTCAGCGCCAGAGGGTTTGTTCAGGAGAATAAAATAGCTGAGGCAAACCCAAGGGACCTTTAAAGCTTGTTTCGTTTTATTTAATAACGTGGGCGTTGTAAGATCAATTCTTCGATAAGAGCTGCCATTCAAGAGGACATGTGCCCAGAGATCACAGGAAACGTGAACTGGTGACAACAACACGGAACACGACTCCCCCCGCTGTTGGTAAGAACCGGGCAAAGGGGCCCTTCCGTTTTGGAAAGGTTAAGTCCATGCATCTGAAACTTTAACGTGCAGATCACCCGAGGTCCTGTTGACATGCGGATGTGTCTTCGGAAAGTCTGGGATGGAGTTGGAGATTCTGAATTTGTAATGTGTTCCCCGATGGTGCCACTCTCTTAATATCAAGAGTCTAAGCCACTCTGGGTCAGCCCTGCAACCAATCACTTAAAAAAAAACAAGCATGAGGCATTGACTGGGAAGGTCCAGAGCCTGGGAAACACACATGTGCACGTCACACAACGCTGGTTCCCGCCAAGTGCGGTGGGGAAGCTCCGACCGGACGTGCCCCGCCTCTCAAGAACCCAGTCTTGTCAGAAGAGGAGAGAAAGTTGAGACACTCCACCAAGAGTCTTTACAAACTCCTTCCCATCGAGGAAGACCACACAGATGAGAAAATCACCATCCCCCGCAGTGCTGTCAATGGTGATGGCTGCACGGGGTCAGCGAGAACCAGTTACTTAGAAGATTTTTCTTTCCCCTCGATGGCCTTGCTCGACAGGTAGGTCCGGAAAGGGCACCAGGAATTTGACGATTTCTCTCGACATGCTTATGGGCTGTGCAAAGAAATATGGATTATATGCTGTTTATAATTAAGTGGAGAAGTCACTGGTTTAATAACCATACCCGAGTGTATTGATTCATTGACGGATGTCCGCTTCAAGGGAGGTTTTAAAGGAGCTGTGGGCACAGCTCTTTCATGTTCAACAGCATCCGTCACGATCGGTGTGAAACGGGATGTGAAAGGTGTACAGAGGGACTCCCCTGCAAAGTCACAGAAAGACCGACCCACACAGACTTAGGCAAAAAAGGAACGTATTGGCTCGTTAATTTTCTCAGTTTTTTTTTTTATTATGGTGAGATGCACGTAATGAAGAATTTACTATCTTAACCATTTCTAAACTGTACCCCTTCCACGGTATTTCGTACGTTCGTAAGGTTGTGCTGCCATCGCCCCGTCTCCAGAACTCTTTGCATCTGGTAAGACTGAAACTCCATGCTCCTGAAACACTAACTCCCCATTCCTTCCTCTCCCCCAAGACCCTGGAAAGCACCACTTTCTGTTCTATCTTTATGATTTTGACTACTCTAAGGATAAGTGGAATCACACAATAGTTGGTTTTTCGTGACTGGCTTATTTCCCTCAGCATAATGTCCTCAAGGTTCATCCATGTTTGGTTTTGGGTTTTTTTTTTAAGTTTATTTATTTATTTATTTATTTTTTTTTCAACGTTTTTAATTTATTTTTGGGACAGAGAGAGACAGAGCATGAACGGGGGAGGGTCAGAGAGAGAGGGAGACACAGAATCGGAAACAGGCTCCAGGCTCTGAGCCATCAGCCCAGAGCCCGACGCGGGGCTCGAACTCACAGACCACAAGATCATGACCTGGCTGAAGTCGGACGCTTAACCGACTGCACCACCCAGGCGCCCCTAAAGTTTATTTATTTTGAGAGAGAAGAGGGAGAGAGAGAGAGCGCGCACAAGCAGGGGAGGGGCGGAGAGAGAGAGAGAGAGGGAGAGAGAGAATCCCAAGCAGGCTCCGCACTGTCGGTGCGGAGCCCGATACGGGGCTTGAAATCACAAACCCGTGAGATCGTGACCTGAGCCAAAACCAAGAGTCGGACGTTTAACCGACGAAGGCACCCAGGCGCCCCGAGATTCATCCATGTTGTTAGCCTGTGTCCGAATTTCCTTTCTTCTCAAGGCTGAACAAGATTCCGTTAGGCATATAGACCACATTTCGCTTGTCCATTACCCATCAGCGGACACTTGGATTGCTTCTGGTAGAGTGGGCAGTTTGACATGAACTGGAGAGAATGGCGGTGATAAATATGTGACACATGAGGAGCCTGAGGGCACAGCATCCTGACTTTGTGGCTTTTAAGCGTCTTGGCCTTATGGCTTCCCCCACCCCGGGGCTAACAGACCAAGAGCCACAGACGCGGAACACAGATGCGCCCTCCTCTTCAACCGCTACCCCAGGGTAACCTATAGCTTCATTAGAATGTATTTTCATTGTGGTTTCAACCTCCCCTTCCCCACCTCTGCAGCACTGGGTGAGATGGCCACGAGGGTTCCAGCAAGAACTTTGTGGGGCCAAGCTCCCCACCTCCCAACCAGTAGGAGGTGTCCCTTTGATGACCAGAAACAACCTCAGTGGGAGACCGCCCTAGCTATGACCCACAACCTATGTGAACATGAAAAGAAAAGACATCTGTGGGGCGCCTGGGTGGCTCAGTTGGTTAAGCGTCCGACTTCGGCTCAGGTCATGATCTCGCGGTTGGTGGGTTCGAGCCCCACGTCGGGCTCTGTGCTGCCAGCTCGGAGCCTGGAGCCTGCTTCGGATTCTGTGTCTCCCTCTCTCTCTGCCCCTCCCCTGCTCATGCTCTGTCTCTCTCTGTCTCAAAAATAAATTAATTAATTTTAAAAACATTTAAAAAAAAAAAAAAAGAAAAGTTAAGACATCCCTAAACCCGGTGCAGTGGCCACTTTTGAAACCTGCCCACTCTCCCACCTTGGGAGTGTACCGTCTTTAATAAACTGCTTTGTGCTCTCTACCTTCCTCCTGGTCATCTTTGCTCCAGCACAGATCCTCATGGAACTCTCTCGAGGGGAATCCAAGGACGGAGGCCGCCATCAGCACAACACAGCCTCTCCCACCGGTAACACTGCCACCTTTGGCTCTTGTGATTCATGCCGCTACGAATGTCTACCCAGAAGCGTAATTGCTAGATCGCATGGTATTTCTATTTTTAATTTTGGGGGGGTAAATACCACTCTGTATGGCCACGGTATACCCAGTGACTATACCCAGTGGAACCTAATAAAGTGGTTAACTCTGGAAATCAGATTCTCTCCCTCCCCCAGGGCCTTCTGGCTTTTCTTATCGATTTTACTTCCTGCTTTTGATTTTTCTTTTCTTGTTGTAGGCTGTCTTTGTGCTGAGGACCAGCCTGAAATGTAAACTTCGGGTCTTCTCAGAGATCTTTTCCAAGCCTTTCCCTGGGCAAGTACAATCACTTTCTGATTTTCCCCGTGTATGTAGTTGCTTCTGAATGTTCCAGTCTTTAACATCTGGCTCCCAAAAGGAGAAATAGGGAAAAATGAAGGGAGGGGTAGCAACGGCACCAGCTTTTTAAATCTCCAAGAAGTCACTTGAGCCAGATAGGGTCCCGGGGGGATCACTTGCCGCAGTGAGGACAGGTACAAAGCAATGACTGCCTGCTTCTTTGTCTGCACGTCTGTGATCAGAAGCAGCAACCAGCAACCTGATATTTGGAGTACTGGGTCCTTTTTGTCCCCCCTGGCTCCCACAGGCTCTGAACAGGTGGCTCCAGAAACACACCCATGACTGCCTTCTGCAGGGTGGAGGGGGGGGGATGGGTAACGCTCCGGTGAAATTAACTGCAATTTACCATTCACGGCTTCGCGGGAAGTTGCGATCTTTCAATAGTCTGCAGAGTTCCAAAAGAGGTATAATCTGGCAAATTCTGCCAGTGCAATTGTCTTGACGGGAAGACAGATGTCTGGTGCTTTTTACTCCGACACCTTCCCAGACTCCACCCTATTTGGCTTATTACTAATTATTATTATTATTCCCAACGTGATAAGTGTGCTCTTTAATCCCCATCACCTAGTTTACCCATCCCTCCACCCCCACCCCCATAATCATCCGTTTGTGCTCTGTAGTTTAGAGTCTGTTTCTTGGTTTCTCTGTCTCTCTCTCTTTTCCCCCTTTGGTCATTTGTTTGTTTCTTAAATTCCACACATGAGTGAAATCATATGATATTTGTCTTCCTCTGACTTATTTAGCTCAGCCTTATGCTCTCTGGCTACATCCCTGCTGCTGCACATGGCAAGATTACATTCTCTTTTATGGCTGAGTAACATTCCATTGTGTATGTGTGAGTGTGTATACATAAGTAAATACACACACATACTTGGTGAAGTTTGGAAGTATCGGGTTCGAGAGCAAACGGCTAAGAAAGAATTCTGGAGATGTTTTTGCTGCAAAAAGGTGATTTTATTACAGCACGGGGACCGAACCCGTGGGCAGAAAGAGCTGCCCTGCAATTGTGAGGAATGACTGACTATTCTTTTAAGTTTGTGGAGGGAGTGGGGACAGAGATAGGGTAAAGGTCTAAGGAATTTTGAAGCAAGGCTTTTAGGACCTTGAGGGGCGAGCTGTTATTAAGATAAGGTGAATGGGGTGCCTGGGTGGCTCAGTCGGTTGAACGTCCAACTTCAGCTCGGGTCATGATCTCACAGCTTGTGAGTTCGAGCCCCGCATTGGGCTCTGTGCTGACGGCTCGGAGCCTGGAGCCTGTTTCAGATTCTGTGTCTTCCTCTCTCTCTGCCCCACCCCTGCTCACGCTCTGTCTCTCTCTATCAAAAATAAATAAACATTTAAAACAATGTTTACAAGATAAGGTTACTCTTAGTCTTTAATAAAATATAGATATCAAGGCACGAAGGCAGCAACGTGAGTTGCTTGGGGAAGGTCACGCTCTGCCTGTTTCAGGGGCCTGTGGGCTGCAAGCTGGAAGGACATTTCATTTAAGCTACATTTCTCTTGCCTTTGCTTTCCTCATCAATACGTACCACTTCTTTATCCATAGTTTGGCTTTATCCATAGTTTGGCTTTATCCATAGCCAACTTCCATAGTTTGGCTCTTGTAAATAACGCTGCCATAAACACAGGGGTGCACGTATCCCTTCGAATCAGTGTTTCTGTGTTTTGGGGGTACATACCCAGCAGTGCAATTACTGGATGGTAAAGTAGTTCTACTTTTAACTCTTTGGGAAACCTCCATACCCTTTTCCACAGCAGCTGCACCGATTTGCATTCCCGCCAACGGTGCACGAGGGTTCCTTTTTCTCTGTATCCTCGCCAACCCTTGTTGTGTCTTGTGGTTTTTATTTTGGCCATTCGGACAGCTGTGAGGTGACATTGGCCTTGTTAATTTTAAAGTCCGGAGCTAGGGGAGGTTCTAGGAAGCTTGGGAAGTCCGGCTGGTTCTCGCACGAGCCCCGGCTCTCTGCAAATAAACAGAGCACGGAGTGAACGATATGGGTGTTGGGAAAGAAGGATGTGTAGGTACAATCGGGGTATAAAAGAAAGTGAAATCAGATCCACTTGGCAAGAAGTTCAGGAAAAACTTTTTTCTTTTTTTTTTTTTTTCAACGTTTATTTATTTTTGGGACAGAGAGAGACAGAGCATGAACGGGGGAGGGGCAGAGAGAGAGGGAGACACAGAATCGGAAACAGGCTCCAGGCTCTGAGCCATCAGCCCAGAGCCTGATGCGGGGCTCGAACTCCCGGACCGCGAGATCGTGACCTGGCTGAAGTCGGACGCTTAACCGACTGCGCCACCCAGGCGCCCCGGGAAAAACTTTTTTCTATGAAAAAATTGTACAAGAGTCTTGACTGAGACTTGCAACATGGATATACAATCTTCAAGAAGCCAGAGGGCCCAGCAGAGTAAGAACTACTTAAAACTCAGACAGGGACGCCTGGGTGGCTCAGTCAGTTAAGCGTCCGATTTCAGCTCAGGTCGCGATTCGGCAGTTTCTGAGTTCGAGCCCCGCGTCCGGCTCTGTGCTGACAGCTCAGAGCCTGGAGCCTGCTTTGGAATCTGTGTCTCCTTCCCTCCCTCCCCCTCTCAAAAATAAATAAACATTTAAAAAAAAAAAGCTCAGAGGCAGTCCTCATGTTTTCAACCATAGAGTCCTCCAGGGTTCTGTGAAATATTTGTAAAACATATAGAGTGTCATCGGGATGTCTGACACCTAGTAAACACTCAGTAGATGTAAGTTGTGGCCACTGTCGCTTTTGGCTTGCCGTTATTATGGTCACCTCCGATCTCCTTGAAACACGCCTCTGCTCCAGCCAGCTCAGCCTTCCTATCTCGCTAGTGGCCTGGCGGACAGCGACGCCCTACCTTCTACATATCATCCTCTATCACACGAGACTCTGAGACACGTGTTCTCCTCCACGCCCGTCACACAAAATCCAACTCTACCTCCTCCCACGGTTCTCCAACGCCCCCGTCAAGGTCAGATGAAACCAAGGTGCGTAAAGCGGCTCACCCAGCAGAAAACCTTCCTCCAAGAGATCTGTCTACTTCAAAAATCACATAGGATTACTTCTCGGGGGTCAGATGTCTCATAAATGCTGTGGTCTGGGGCACTTTCTTTCGGGCAAGGAGGTAATGCTCACAAAATGGGCCTCTTGTTCTCAGTCCCAAGGCGTTCAAGAACCTTGAAAGCGCTCTTCCGGCTCAGCCCCGGGTGACGCACGGCTCACTCTCGTGTCCCTCTTTTTCTTCCTACTTCCGTGAGGACATCTGTGCCCGTTCCCCTCTGGGAGTTGTTATTCGTAGCTCTAATGTGGCTGATTGTTTCTCTGTCCAGAGATTTGAAATACACAAAACATCCATACATACCGTAAATGTTTACCCTCTGGGGAGAAACTGTCTGCCATTTAACCTTAGGTAAGTCCGGTGGTCCCAAACCCCAGACAGGGAGGGAAGACCCAGGCTTGAAGTGGGTTTGCTTCGTGCTCTGGGGGAGAAGAGGTTGGGCTGTAGAGTTTTGCAAACAAAGTTCTAGGGTCTTGGTTTAGGATACTGGGATTATCTATCTGAAATCTACATTTATCCGCGGGCACGCACAAAATAAGTTTAGAGTCCCAACGTAGCTAGAAATCTCAGCTCCATGTTAAGGAGCCAACCTTAACTTCCATCCCAAAGGGTGAGGTGGTGCTAGAATCCAAGCTTACTTACCCCAGCAGACTAGTGGCACCTCTCTGTCTCTCTGTCTCTGTCTGTGTGTCTCTCTCTCTCACACACACGCCCCTCTAGACATAGCCTTCATTTCCTTTCAGCCTATGGTTATTTTTCAATTTAACATTGATAGTGGTCCTATGAGCCAGTAACTTGACTTATCTCCAAAGAACCCAAAATGACAGATGGAAAATAAAGATAGATAACACACCCAGCTAGGCTCATATTCTCTAAAAGCAGAAAAACGGTGGGTTTCGACTGTAGCCACATGAGTGGCAGGAACGTGTCCACACCCTGAGTTGCCTGTCGCCCTGTTTCCAGTCCCTTCTCTCGCAGGGACTGAATCTGAATTTTTGGTGCATGAAATTCACTGAGTTTATCTTTACTCATTTGATAAGTTTTTAAGCTTGCAAATGAAAAATCATCGCTTCCCAGTGAAGTTATAGTTCCATAAGAAGCCCTTATTCATTTTTAGAATTCTGATATTTTGGAATTTGTGGGCTATGTGTTTCTTTACTGACGGTAATCCAAAAATAGCTACGCATGTTCTAAACAGAGCAGGTATTCGTGGATGCTTATTACTGAGGATGATTGCAGTTGTGTTTCTGGAGCACAGTGGGAAGGGTTGGAAACTTCCTTGGCCCGAAGAAAGACACACGGGACCTTGAGAGAACAAAGAAGAAATGTGTTTCTCTCCTGTATTCTCTAAATAGTAGAGGGCACCATCATTCACCCAGTTACCAAAGCCAGACAGCCAGAAATCAGAATAGTTGCTGAGCGAATCCCTGATTCGTCTCTATTCACGCCACAGGCACTGAATCACTGGCGTTCATTGATTCTACCATTGCATAATGGTCCAGTTCACCCCTCTGTTATATCTCTTGCCCCTGCCTCTTGGAGTTAGGCTCTTTCCCCTCTCTCTCTTGAAGACAAGGGCAGTCAACCTTCTTGAGCATTGTCTGTGTACCAAGCACTGTGGTCTGTGCAAGGCATACAAAAAAATACGAAGAAGAAGACATGAATTTATGCATCCAAAGGAAAAGAAAAAAGTACTTAAAACATTACTCAGGTATTTAATATGTGCCAGGTGCCGTGTTAGATGCCAGGGGTGGAGGGAGTGAGGGGACAAGCGCCACAACGTTTCTCTCCTCTTTTTAAGAACAATAAACCCTCCTCCCCAAAGCAAGCAAACAAACCTGCAAAACCCAGCCTCAACTCGCTTGGGCTCACAGAATCCAGGGAAAGTCTCAGCAGGCAAAAAGCAAGAAGGGTAGGTTGTATCCAAGCCTCAGGAATGCAAATACCCCGCACAAGATTTTCCACCTCCTTTCTCTACGTGTTGGCTTCATTTGGAAGCCTCCGCGTGGCAGCCGCATTCTCTAGAGTCTCATCGTCTACGCCCCTCTACCCCAGTCCTTCCTTAGGTGACCCAGTTTGGGGCTTGGAGTAGGTCTCTAACTGGCCTCGCTTGCCCTGAATGCCCACCCCCGGCAAATGAACTGTGACTCAGGGGGCAGAGGAGCACAGCAGTTCCTGGACAGCCACACACGGGGGTGGGCGGGGGGCCAGCTCCTAGCAGAAGAGGAGGGGGACGTGGTGGACACAGACGTCCGTCACACTGGGGACCCAGAGGGCTATAATGCCGTGTGGTGGGTGCGATGGGATGGGTGTTCCAGGACACCAGGGGGTAACGAACGAAGGAAAACCCGGGGTGGCGAGGTCTGAACCAAGAACCGAGCTGGACATTTTTGCAGAACGTCCATGTGGAGATCAGGGGAGGTTTGGACTGAAGATAAGGACCTGGAGTCATCAAAGCCGACGTCCTCAGATATTAGCTGACTCTGGGGGGGTAATGAAATTAGCAAGAGGGCAGAGGAAGCAGGGAGGAGATAACTACCTGTCAGTCTAGTGTTGGGAGAGCCCAGACCTAATTTCCATATGAAACCCTGTAAAAGTGCTTCCTCATGATTACTTTTCAGAGAAAGCAGAACTTTGACATTTTAGTGGCTAATAACCATTCCCGGAGTTCTCCTTGAATCCCTTTATTCAATAAAGTAGGCGATTCAATTGGGAAAAAAAAAAAAATGCACTTTTATGAAGCTCGGTGAAGTTATTTTTATTTTTGGATGACAAAAAAGAAATCTCAGCCTTAAGCCAGAATCTAGGCTGAAGGAGGTGACTCCCAGTGGTCCACTGGAGTCCAGGAACTGGGGGTGGGGGGGGTGGGCACAAGGGCCTGGGGGGGGGGGTGATGACGTTATCGGCAACGGAGCGTGAAATAACCCGAGGTCCAGCCAAGACCCTCTCTCGAGACACAGTGAGGGGCTGTGGAAAAGCTAATCGAAGGAGGATTTTTAAAAAAGGGGGGGAGGCATAGGAGTGTGGGAGGGACAGGGTGTGTTAGTCACACTTCTTTTGCGCTCCCCTGAGACTGTGTGGCTCTGCTGAGGAATGGAAATAAACTGAGGGGGGCGCCCAGTGGCTCAGTCGGTTAAGCTTCGACTTTGGCTCCAGTCATGATTGCGCAGTTCATGAGTGCGAGCCCCGCGTTGGGCTCTGTGCTGACAGCTCAGAGCCCGGAGCCTGCTTCAGATCCTGTGTTTTCCTCTCTCTCTGCCTCTCTCCCACTCATGCTCTCTCTCTCAAAAATAAAATAAACATTGAAAGAAAGAAATGGAAACAAACTGAACTGACCGATAGTAATCACTACTGTGCAAACCATACATTCCCAAGGGTCTCTCCAGGTAATAAATGCTTCCCCACCCGGAAACTGGGGAGCCTTGTGGATTACCTCGGGAACTATCCTGGTCTTCGGTATAAGCGGAATTATGACTGGTGTTTCAGAGGTTATATCCCAAAGGGCGAACCTTGGTTCCCTCAGATGGAAAGCCTTCCCAGAGGACCCCGGATTTACTAGAAAACAGCCTCAGGTTGAGGGACAAATTTCCTGTCGTCATATCCACAACTCTGTCCCTGGTCGCCTTGAAGCAGCACGTACATTCGCTAACCAATGCCATGTTCCAGCCGAGAACACCCATCAGGCTGGGTGTAGCCAGCGGTATTTGGTGGTCAATTTTCTCAGCGTTCTCCTGGAGGTAAACTTCCTATTTTCCAGACTGATGGGTTGCGGGCTGTCACTCTAAAGAGACGTGACAACTTGTCGCAGGCAAGTCTGGCATGTTCAGCAACCCACAGTGACAGGATGGTTGCACTCAGACGCTGGGCAGACGTTTTGCTCATAACTGAGCGCCGTGGGGCGCTCGCTCTGAGAAGGTCCCCTCCCCCAAGGGACAGCAGGGAGCAGCAGCCTTGCCCCTCCCCTGGCTGGTTACTAAGGGCTTCTGGAAAGACCTAGTGAAGGTCTGGCATCCGGATCCTTTGAGATGCCTTAGACTTTTCCTACATATGTGGTCGTGAGAACAGAAAATTGAGGGGGACTGTGTGTGGCTTCCATTGGGAGCTTGAAGTCCACTTCAGAAAAAGGACAAAGTGTTTCTAAGGAACATTCTCACCCTCCCTTCACCCCTCTAATTTCAATATGCAGAAGGTGAAGGACAGAGAAGTCCAGGTGTCGCACAGTGGGTGTCAAGGGAACAGAGGGAGCAATGGCCCCGACTGGGGGCTGGTGGGCAGGGGCTGGGTACTCTTGAACTTCGGCAGAGGCCCGGGCACCCACTGATTGCTGAGATGCGCCAGCCCGTCGGTGACCTGGGAAACCAAGAGGCACGTGGGCCGTAGGGGAGACAACGTCAGGCACGTTACACCTTGCAGCCTGAGGGCCACATCCTTCTCTTCTCCTCAGCCATCGTTCTCTTCCATGGGGAGGGCTGGGTGTGGAAGGGACACTGGCAGGCCAAGCTACGATCCAGTCACTTCACACAGTGTGACCAAGAATGTGCCAAGAAATGTGCCAGGCAGTGGAATGTCCTGGCGGCCATTCCCGTGGAAATTACATGTCAGTGGGGCGATTTGCTTCCAAGCCCCAAATAAATAAGTACATTAAATAATCATGAATCACAGTAGGTTATGAAGGAAATAAACAGGGTGTGGTGGAGAATAATGGGGGGGGGGTGTCTCTTAGAGATCTCCAAAGGGTTGTGGAGACAGAATGAGAGGGAGCACACTGTGCAAGAGAGAAAGGGGAGGGGAGGGGAGGGGAGAGGGAAGGAGAGAGCAGCAGATGCAGGTGAGAAGAGAGTGGGAACAGAGCCCTTGGTGAGGTCGCAGAGAAGAAAGCAGTGACTGATGGAGAGGGAGCTGGGGTAGGAGTGGTTAAGATGATGCTGGATAGACGGGGGCCGGGTCGTGCAGGACCTTGGAGCCAGGGTGAGAAGTTTGGGTTTCATTGTAAAGGCAATGGGATGCTGCTGAAAGAGGGCCAGGCTGGAGAGAAACTCCTTATGGTGCATGAAACAGAACATAAGAAAAAAAACCAGGGAGATGGCAAGGGCTGGTGTAAAAATGGCTTCGTGTTGATATCTCAATGACTTGAGACGCTGCTCACTTCTTCTGGTTTCTGGTGCCTCTTTTATTCTTTGCACCGGTGGCTCTCAATCCTGGCTCATCAGAATCACTTGCTGGAGCTCTGAAACATTTACTGATTTTGCCCACCCTTTACCAATTAGGTCGGAGTCCCCATCACGGTGGACAGATAAAGGAAGAACTGGAGTAAAACACCGTAACTTAGGTAAGACAAAGGTTTAGCATCCGTGAACTAGACAAACACCTTGTCTTTAGAGTCCGTAAGAACGGGGTTTTTAAAACCTAATAGATGAGATCCTTCATAGAGAAGAAACAGATATGGCCAGCAAGGTTCAAAAGACACTCAATTCCTCCAGTGATTGGGGAAATGCAAAACGAAATGGCAATACGGGGCTGGTTTTCACCCCCAAGATGGATTTTTAGAAGGAAAAGGATCACAACGGGTAAGGAGGCATGGGAACTGGTGTGTTTAGATCCTGTGGAGGCATAAATTGGTCCAGCACTTTTATTTTATTTTTTAATATTTATTTATTTATTGTGTGTGTGTGTGTGTGTGTGAGAGAGAGAGAGAGAGAGAGAGAGAATCCCAAGCAGGCTCCAAACTGTCAGTGTGGAGCCTGACGCGGGGCTCGAACCCATGAACCGGGAGATCAGGAGCCAAAATCAAGAGTCGACGCTTAACCGACTAAGCCACCCAGGCGCCCCGGTTCAGCACTGTTGAAAGAGTTGGCAATACTCATTGAATGACAGAGAGCATATGCCCACCAATCTAATCTAGTCATTGCCCTCTGGGTCTCTCCTCTACAGAAATACGTGTGTGTTGCACTTAGAGATACGCGGACAAGTGCGGCATAGCAGGTGTTTTTTCTGAAGGAACCCCCCACATCCCCATTAAGAGAGAAATGGCATAATGACTTAGGGAATAAAAAAAACTGCTCGTTTTGTTTGAAAAAGGAGATGTTGATGTAAAGAGACTGGCAGAGAAGCATGTCTCGGATAGTCTTCCGTGAAAAAAGCCAGCTAGAGAATATTATGTACAGTGGGACCCCTTTGTGTGATCCCGTTATATTCGCGTGTGTGTCCTCGGCGCCTGGGGGCCCCAGTCAGTTAAGCATCTGACTTCAGCTCAGGTCGTGATCTCACGGTTTGTGAGCTCGAGCCCCGCGTCAGGCTCTGTGCTGACAGCTCGGAGCCTGGAGCCTGCTTTGGATTCTGTGTCTCCCTCTCTCTCTCTGCCCCTCCCACATTCTCATTCTGTCTCTCTCAAAAATAAATAAACATCAAAAAAAATTTTTTTTAAAGAATAAAAAAAAAAAAAAAAAAGAATCAAGAGCCAGCACGAACTTTCCCGCCGTCTGAAAAGAGCAGAAGGTAAGGGTTTGGAAGCAGAGGAAAACCTGATACTGCCCCAGGGGTAGCAAACATCAGCAAGGAAGGAGTCCCATGGGCCCTGCGGGGCTCGACCCGGGGAGTGGGTACCTCAGTGTGCCAAAGATGCCAGTGCTCCTGAGACACAGAATCGGCGGAGCCACTGGATCTGAGAGGACCCCTGGGCTCACGATGGGGGATGTCCTCCTTGGCTGGCACGGGATCCCGGGATCCCTGTGTCATTCTTGGGGCGAGGAAGCCCCAGTGACGGAGGATGGGGGCTTGGAGTCAGATTTAAATTTGATTTAAAAAAAAAAAATAAAGGAATGTAACATTTCAAGTGACCTCTGATTTGGGAGGAAGAGGTCTCTACATGTTTCCAAATACCCGGAGAAAAGACCAGAGGGTATATGTTTACTGCTGGTAGCTCATAGCGGTCACCCCGGGGAGAGGAGAGAAAGGAGAGAAATTGCTTGAACAGGAAGGCGGGGACTCTCCCCCTTCCTGTTTTACTCTCCCCCTTCTCTGTTTGAATTTTTGACATTGAACATCTATCACTTTTGTGTGTGTGTGTGTGTGTGTGTGTGTGTTGTGTGTGTGTGTTTTACAGTTGAGAGTTTTCCAGTTCTGCACAGTCCCAAGTTACCCCAACAGGCTGCCTGGCCCTGGAGACACTCCTGACGCCGTCTCTTGGGGCCCTGAGTCCTGAGATTCATTTCAGCTCTTCTCTAGCGCCCCATGTGTCTCTCCGGGGTCTCTGGTCCCCTGTCCTCGGCTGCTTTCTGTGCCCACACCTGCCACGACAGCACCAACCGCAGCCACCACCGCTTGGCATCCTCTCGGTGTCTACTCTGAGCCACAGAGACTTGACTGGCTTGTGTTGGCAACCTCTCTCCCTGGGTCTAGTCAAGTTAGTTAACAGCTGCTTTCTCCCGCTTGGGGGAAAACATCATCTGCACAGGCACTTCTGGAAAGCAGTCGTGGGAAAAATACGGGATTGGGAGCTTTGATATCAGGACCCCAAAGATCAGAAGTCAGGGCCCTTTGGGGCTTGGAGTAACTTAAGGAAGGCAGCTATCAGCCATCATATAACCTCCTCTGGCTCCCAGTCTCAGAGAGGATTATGTGATATCACTTGTTGGGGTGGACATATCATTGGACCTAGGGTTTGGATGCTTGAGGAGGTATTCTGAAGTCAAGTGCGTACGAAAGAGAAAGCCTACTCTTTATTTCCTCTCCAAATACCACGTCACTATGAACAGCGTAAGCACCCGCACTGCCCGACGCCGTGCTAACAGCCTTGGGAAGGATCGGAGAGGGTGGCCTGGGAACTCCGCCTTTCACTTAAAAGCGTTTGTTGTGGGAGATTCCTTCCCAGCTTCTCCTGGGGAACCCTTGCTTTCTGGGGATATTCAGCCTGCCCCCTTGGCATTTGAGTCTGCCTTGTAGCAAATTTGCAGAATTACAGGGATCCCACATTACCAAACAAGGGAAAGGGTCAACATCCTTTGCAGAGGCAGGGTCTGTGACGGGGGCGCATTTACGGAGGAGGAATGAAACCGACAGGACTGGAGCACGTTCAAGTCTGGAACAGCTGTGAGGGCGGATTTTGCTGCCCCGTTTCTGAGGGGGCCAGCCTCAGTAGCATCAGATTTTTTTTTTAAGTTTCTTTATTTATTTTGAGAGAGAGCACATGCGCAGGAGAGGGGGGAGAGGAGGCACGGAGAGAGAGAATCCCAAGCAGGCTCTGCGCTGACGGCGTGCAGCCCGACGAGGGGCTTGAACTCACGGACCTGAGCCGAGATCAGGAGTCAGATTCTCAACTGGCTGAGCCACCCAGGAGCCCCAGCATCAGACAGACTTATGGTTGGCCTCTACCTCCTAGCAGGTGTGTAACCTCCAGACGGTTCCTCAACTCCCACAACCTCCGTTATCTTAGCCTCCTGAGATAGGTCGTGGGTACGCTTCTGGGGTGTTTGAGGGTTAATGAAGAACAAAGAGCCTCCGTGCCTACGTCTTTGATTGCAGTATTGAAACAAGAAAGCACCGATTGTTTCCTTCAAATCCCTGATGGGCTGGAAGGCTCCCGCCATCCGTCTTTCTTTCTTCATTTTGTTTTATTGTGGCCGATATATACAACCGACAATTTTCTAATTTGACCCTTTATGTGTACATTTCAGCGGCATCAGGTACATCGTTGGCCCCTGTCACCGCCGTCCGCCTCCAGGACTTCTTCTCAAACTGTAATTATGTACCAGTCAACGAGGATCCCCCTGCCCCGTCTCAGCCCCTGGCCTCCACCATTCCACTGGCGTCTCTGAATTCGGCTCCTCTTGGAAACTCATGTAGGCGGAATAGCACAGCATGCACCCTTTTGTGATGGGTTTATTTCACTCAGCACAATGTCCTCCGAGTTCATCCAGCTTGTACCGCGTGTCAGAAATTTTCTCCAGCCACTTTTGCAAGGAGAAGCTCCCTCCCCTCCGCATTAGCTCTCTGTTTCCCTTGAGCAGTCAGGAAAGAGTTGTGGAGGAGGAGGGTGGCTGATCCGTGCAGGCCTGTCCTTTTTTGCCAGTTGTGAAAGGGTTACCTTGGCAACGAATCACTTCTCTAACGTGAGACGGAGCGTCCACGGAGCCCGCAATCGGGGGGGGGGGGGGGGGGGGGGGAGGGACACTGACGCAATAATTACAAACACAGCTGAACTCTTGGAGGGAAAAGATCATGTCTTCACAAAAGCAGAGACCAAAGGGGCCTGACCTCCACCGGGCCCCCCCCCCCCCCCCCGAAAAGGTTTCCCTGGGGAAATTAACACGTAAATGGAGACCAGAAATATGAGTAGGCTTTGCGCTGGCAGCTTGGGGAAGGGACCCGCAGCCTGAGGCAGCTCAGCGAGCCCCCCCACGCCTGCCCCGGGCACCCGAGAATACTCATCCACTTCTTAGATCAGCGATTCCAAATCCTCCGGGAACAAAGGCCACCTTACCTTGCCCGCCACAGACGGAGGCCAAGGTAGGAATAACACTTGGCTGGAAAACCTCTTCCTGAGGTTTGAGGTTTAGTCTGTGCTGCCCCTGGCTCCATATGTTTCAGAGGAGGGGCTCCGGGCTGGTTGCCACCAAGGCAGGGACCTGGAGGGACTGTGCTAGAGGACAGCCTGGATCAGGGGCGCTCAGACGGGGATGCATGTGACTGGCCAGGAGGCCCCTGGGGACGTGGAGAAGAGGGTCCGGCTCTCGGGGAAGACGGGAGCCACGGAGTAAGAACAGAGTCTGGAGGTCAGGGCGCAGGGGGCGGGGTAGACTTGAGTATAACTAGAAAGTCAAAGAGGAAGCCACCCACCTGAGAGACGGGCTGTGCCTGGTGGGACACGGGTGCCCTGGCCTCACAATATTATCCTTGGGGGGCGAGATTAGGCTCGCTCACAGCAGTGCACGCAGGCACCCTGGCCGCTCGGTCAAGACTGACGCAGGCCTGGAGGGGGCTCATCTTTGATTCTGCAGGATTCGGAGGCCGGCTGAACAGCATGGAAGTGATGAAAGAGAAGGAGGGAGGGCAACGTATTTCACGGTTATCTGGGGGGCTATTGGGAGGAAGATGGTCTGTGCTGGCGGTAAAACAACATTGTGGTCAGGGGTCTCCGAGACCACCCTCGAGATAAGTGGAAAGACCACACCTTTAGCCAGAAGGTGTGCCCGCGATTCGCCAGAGGGACTTAACGGAACCCGGCAAAGCTGTTAACGGTCACGGTTATGGTTCACTGCGGTGAAAAGATGCAGATTCAAAGCAGCAAAGGGAAAAGGCGTGAGGGGATGAGGTCCTGGAGGAGCCAGATTCAAGCTTTCAGGTGTGCTCTGTCCCCGAGCTGTGCAGACAGCAGTTACTTCTGCCAGCGATGACCGGTGACAGGGCGCATGGGGCACTGACAGGGGGGGCTGGTCACGTCAGTGTGGGACACCCACATGGCCGACCTTAGTTCTCCGTCTCCAGGACTCAAACTGATATGGCATGGCCCAAGGTCCCCACCACAAATCCTGCTGTTACTGCCATGGACTATCTGCTGTGGCCAAAGCTCTGGGTATACAAAAGTAGTCTTACCAGGCGGCGTATCCGAAGGGGCTTAGAACCCGTCTCCAAGGAACCACTCAAGGGCTAGTTTCTTTAGAATGTGCGAGGTTCGAGCCCCCCACCCCACCCCAGACCTGCTGAACGGCCACAAGCATGAACAGCCAAGTCAAGAGACTGAAGAAAAACCTCCACCAGAAAAAGGAAGAATTCTCATCATCACTTTCAAAATTTTGCTTTGCCTCACCCTTGAATCCTGGCCCTTTCAGGCCTCCAGAATGCCAATCACAAGTTCCATGTGACTTCGGCCAGGTGCCCTCACCACCCGTGCCCTCCCCTTGGCCGGGAACTGGGCAGGCTGGGGGGGGGGGGCAGGGAGGCATGAAATCCACCAGGATCAGATATTTTAGGCCCCCGCTAGGAAGTCACCATGAAACTAGCCTGGCTCTGCAGGGATGCATATGGAAATCTGTGGGTTTCTCCCAGGGTTCATTCCAGCATTTGCCACACCCACACAGATGGTGTGAGCGAGGTGTTTTATCCCCCACCCCGTAATCACCGTGAAGCTGAGATACGCACTGTCTGGCCACCTCGCCCAGCATGCTCTCCCGTCTCCCTCCCCCCACCCCCACCAAATAACGCTTATTTTAGGATGAAACAGATTTCTTCATTAACTTACAGGCCTCAGCATTTTACCAAACTGTTTCTAGTTGCAACTTCTTAAAGGCATCTAACCAAAGAGAAATTATCTTCCCTGGGAAAGGTTTCAAATATATCCAAGCAAAACAAAAAGGGTTTTAGACGGAATGAAAAGTAACTTTACCCACCCCACCCCCCACAAGGTGATTTTTACCAACAAGCCGTGTATCTCCTCGTGACAGGAGGCCACTTTACAGTGAGGTCCTTTTCGGTAGCAAACATGCCCATGAGTCTGCCATGGACTTTATCCTTTCTTTCAGGTCGAGCTTTCTAGAGATGCCGTAAGGGTTAAATTGTAGTGTAGGGCTAACCTGTAGCTTGAGAGATAGCAGCTTTGTGTTGACACTGTAGCTTGAAACATAACAGCTTTGTTTTGACACTGAAGGTTAAGAGATAACAGCCTTGCTTCACTCTTGTAAATTACGCTTCCTACTCTTGTAAATTAGGCTTCACCAATCAAGGAAACAAAAGTTCAAAGAAAAGAGCATCAGAGGCAGGGTCAAGGAGATCCACTGGTTGCGACTTAACGACTTAACGGCAGAAAGTCTAAAATAATCACCCCATCCGAGAACTGTTTCTAACTCATCTGGGAACTATTTCTTTGTTCTGTTCCCGGGTGATGATAAAACGATGTGATCGGCTCTAAAAACTCTGCACCCCTGCACCCCGGCTGTTCGGGGCCGCACTCTGATCAAAAGTGTTGGTCCCAACCGGTCGTTGCAATAAACTTTGTTGTGACTGTCACCGGTGCCCGTAGCATTCTGTTTCGGGTGTCGTGTGGATGCAACAGTGCGATGCCATCATTCACACTAATGACTGCTGTTACAGGAATATCTGGGCTTTTGGTATTTATCAAATCATTTTGCCTGTTCTGTTCCATCTAAAAGCCGGGGCCACAGGTCAGCACTGAGTGGAGAGGATATTCAGCAGGTGCACACGAGGCTGGCGTGCTGGTCCGGGTCGGTATGCCCGGTGACTGCTCACGCCAGCTGATTGTTAAATACTTTGAATGTCACATCAAATTTCACGTGGGAAGTGCGAGCATGGGAGGCCCTGAGTCATACCCTATTTGGTGGAGCATATTATAAATGGATAACAAGATTTTCTTAACCAAAAGTGTGCAGAACAAAAGGCTTAATTCTGGGCACCATCGGCAGATCCCAGAACAGTAACACATCCGAGCGCTTTCATGAAGCTAATCTTAGTATTTATGATGGCCTACTTATTCCCGTTTTGTTTTAGAATCTTTGTTCACCACTCACAAAAATGTATATACCCGCAGCATTTGTTGTGTGATCAGGGTGCAATTTCCTCCAGGACACGTTGCTAATCAGGGCTTTAAGTTATAAAGGGCAGAAGGCTCTGGGTATCTCCCCCCCCCACCCCACCCCCACCCCCCGTGAAGTGAATACTTTTCTGTACCAGCCTTTCTCAAACCCATGCTCAGTAGGATGACAGGTAAACCGAAGAGAAAATTCACGCCCAAAAGTGTTTGCAACCCAGAGCCCCGTGTCACGGCCGGCTCACATCTGCCCACGCCCCAGACCTTGACTCTGCGGGTACTGGTCACATGCCTCTGCCTCAGATCCCAACACCAAGAGGGGTCTCCTTGGCTGTGACTACCCCTTTTCTTCGGCAAGGGGGGATCCCGGCAGTCCTCGCCTCCACTGCAGACACCCACAGCCTTGGCCACTGAAGACCGGGAGGCTGTCCGCAGCTGATCGAGCTACCCCAAGTCTAGACTGCTGAGTTCCTCTGGACAGGGGCCCCCAGGCTCCCCCCCGAGGCGGGACCACATGGACCTAACAGGCCTATACAGAACTTCCCAGCCACAGCAGAAGGACGCACATCCTTCTCAAACACGCACGAAACATTCTTCAGGATAGGTCACACGGCTGATCTCAAAACGAGCCTTGACGAATTTAAGATCTAAATCATTCCGAGCAGGTGTTTGGACCACCTGGAATGAAACCACAAGTCCAGTGGGAAAACTCACAAATACGCAGGAACGAAATACCACACTCTTGAAGGGTCACTGGGTCAAAGAGGAAATGGAAAGGGAATTTAAAAAGTAGCTCCAGACAATGGAAAACAGAAACACATGTATCAAAGCCTAGGGGATGCGAGGAAAGTGTTCTCCAGCCCCCGCCCCGACAAAAACATTCCACCATCAAGATACAGGAACATTTCTACATTCCTAATTCCCGGAAAACAACTCCAGGCTTTCACCAAGGATGCCCCACGAAGGGCCATCTGCAGGCTGGCCCTGGCCGAATGTGGGTTTGACAGATACAGTTGCCCCCTCTGTATCTTTTATCTCTTTCCCTCCTATCAGGGACCGGACTCATCAAATCCTGCTGGAAGGATCTGGTATCAGACCATTCACGTCAGTATGAATGTAAAGCCATAAGCCCCTGCTGGTTCCAGGTGTATCTTCACCCCCAAGCAAGTCCTCAAACTGCAACTGAATGGTTCTTACCCCTGGAAAGGAAATCCTCCGTGATCCAAATGCACAGCTTTCCCAGCCCCGCCGAAAATGGCTCGGACAAGACCATTAGTAAACAGGATGATACTTTAAAACACAGAGACTGGCTTCCCTTCTCCCGGACTTGTTTATCTTCAGCCGGGTTCACTAGCACCAGTGCTGGCCTGTGCCGGTGTGGACGAGGGAATAAGGTCAGGGGACAGATGTAGCAGATTCCCCCGTGACCTCTGACGGTCACCATGAATGTTCCCCAAGTTTCGTTTTGAAACCTACACCAAGGCCCGGCCGGACACACGTTACACCAGGGATGAACAATTTCATGCGTGAGCTCGCTCCTGCACCCGCTTCTGGTTTTCTGATTAAAAAAATTTTTTTAATGTTTATTTACTTTTGAGAGAGACAGAGTGTGAGCAGGGGAGGGGCAGAGAGAGAGGGAGACACAGAATCGGAAGCAGGCTCCAGGCTCCGAGAGGTCAGCACAGAGCCCGAGGCAGGGTTGGAACTCGTGAACCGTGGGATCAGGACCTGAGCGGAAGTCAGACACTTAACAGACTGAGCCACCCAGGTGCCCCGGTTTTCTGTCTTTTTCCGCTTGGTGGCAGAACATCCAGGCACAACGTCCGTGGTGTTTCTCTTGTGGGCTTGAGGAGAACGGGAGCTGTGTACCCCACCCCTGCCCCCCGGTGGAAAGGGCTTCCCTGGGCTTCCCTGAAGGAGCAGACAGAAGGGAGTCTGGCCGAACCCCTCCTCCTCTCCTGGGCGGAGGTCACCTCTGGTTGGAAGCGCGGCTCTCCCAGTTGTTAGCGTCTCCAATCAAGAAGGAGAAAAATGGGCAGACAGAACACGTATGTCCTGATGGTAACAGGAACAGAGGCTCAGCGATACGGGAGGGGCAGGGCCGCCGCGGGGTTGTTGACTTATTCCAAGCCAGGGTCCCTGATCGCTGGGCCCCGGATGAATTGGGCCCGTGGTCAACAATTTCCTGCATTCTGTTCATCTTTGTCAAGGGGGACGTACGCACTGTTGTTCAGAAACACAAGCCCGGATGAGCCGCTCGATGGGTGAGGGTGAGCTTTGGAGGCCAAGGAGGAGGCTGGGTCCTGAGGGGACAGCGCTGAGTCCGTGCCCCCCCCCCCCCCCCCCCCGCCCCCGTGCTCACCCCTGCTTGGACCAGTGCTTCCTGACAACAGCTAAGCGGCCGCTGTGGGCACACGTCTGCGCCAGCCCGTGTGCAACTGCATCGTGGTCCCCTTCTGTGCTTGGTGCTGTTCCCTCGGGCAAGGGAGGCCATGCGGGCACCGGAGTCCTGGGATCTGTTCCGAAGTTTCCCCAGGGAGTGTCGCTCCTGTCCCCCCACCCGCTGGCCTTTGAGGAGCTGGGCCTGCGATGCCCTCCTCTCTCCCCGTGTGCTGCCCAGCGCACCTGGCTGCCTTATCCTCATCCGGCTGCCTTATTTAATCCCAACTGGTGACGGCTATTTATAGCTGCTCTGAAGGGCAGCAGCCACTTTCCTGGGAAAGTGGATCATGGAGACATTAAAGAGTATTTTCAGAAGAGAGAGAAACGTTCTCTCACGGACTCAGGAGGTGGCTGTCCCCATGCCTCCTCCAAAAATAGGCCTCCCGGCTCGTCTGGTGCCAGTTCTCTCTCTCTCTCTGCGTATCTCATCTGCCAGCACCAGGCTGAAAGCGCGAAATCCATGAGCCACTTTGTCGCTCTTCCAAAAGGGTCACTTCCAACGTTCCAGCTCTCTTCCAAACCCAGAAAGATCCCAGTGTTCTTCCCTGAGTGGATGCCCATCTGACTGAAACGGATGGAACCAAGAGAAAGAAGAAAATGACAAAGGTCCCTTCCACTGCAAGGAACCGATGATTCTGGATGCTCTGTACCTGTGCCCTCCGTAGGAGCCCAAACCCATCTTGTTTATTTATGTCTTTAAATGGGCATCACTCTTATAACCATCTTCATTACGTGCGTTTTTAAATCCTTCTCTCTAAGCGTTACAAAATGGCTGTTCTATCCATCCCCTGAAATAACACTGTTCTCAACGTAGCAAGTAGCGAAACCCATTTTAAATATCACATCTGTAAGGTTTTCAGTCTTCTGGGAAGAGGCCCAGACGCAGAGATTTGCCTAAAGTCTCACAGATTCATGTGACGCTGAATCAGAAGGCCATGAGTCCAGACGGGTTCTCAGGCAGGAGCCAGGGAGCCCAGGCAGCCTGGGACTGGCCGGAGCAAGCGGGGCTGTGGAAACAGGGCCGAGTGTAGACATGGGGGCGGGGTACAGCTGTGACTCCACCTGGAGATTCTGGGCCAGTATGTTCCCGAAGTCCAGGGGTCCTTCCTGCACACGCATCACATTGTTAGGGTACTCAGGAATGATGTAGGTGCTGTGCCCGACACACGGGAAGCATGCGTCATGGCATTCCAGATGAGGAAATAGGTGCGTTGAGGATCCAAGAGACTGTCTACGGCCACACAGCCCCGGGATCAGAGCCAGGACCCGTGATTCACAGCCTGGGCTTTATTTTTCATGATTGATTGATCCATCGATTGATTGAGGTACCAAGCATCTCCTGTAAGAGGGGAAAACAAGACAGGTGGTCGAAAGTCCCAGGTATCAGTGAGCCCTAAGGAATGGAAGTAATAAGGAAGATTCCAAAAAGGCACCAAAACCAAGAAGGGTCTTAGCAACCCGGTATCAGCTTAGGATGGTCTCCTCTCTTTCCTCTCGTGGAGGGAGACAGTCCCCAGCCTGACTGATCTGAGGCCTCGAGGGAAGTGGAAGGGAGGCTTCCTAACTGCAGAGAAAAGGAATGGGTCCCTTCTGCCAGGAATCTTGACACACAGGGACCCTGACAAAAGTGGGGCATCAGGAACGCCTGGTCCTCAAAGTGCTGATAAGCTGGAGAAGACAAAACATGAAAGTCTAAGAGAATAATGCAAGATCGAAACATGCACGGAGGCATATGACACAGACAGCCGGAGAGGAGGATCGATCGGCATATTCAGCTTCATAAAGATAGCAAGGCTTGAGTTAGACTTTTGTGTCAGCTAGGACCTCTTGGTTACAATGCTCAGAGCCTCGATGCAAACGAACTTGAACACTAAAGGGATATTTTTTAGGACAGGGTGGTATCTTACAGACTTGTGATATAAATGAACCAAAGAGGGGCGCCTGGGTGGCTCAATCGGTTGAGCGCCCAACTTCAGCTCAAGTCATGATCTCGCGGTGGGTGGGTTCGAGCCCTGCCTTGGGCTCTGTGCTAACAGCTCGGAACTTGGAGCCTGCTTCAATTCTGTGTCTCCCTCTCTCTCTGCCCCTCCCCTGCTCACTCTCTCTCTCTCTCTCTCTCAAAAATAAATAAACATTAAAAAACCATAAATAAAATAAAAAAAAAAAGAAAACTGAACAACTAGATCCAAGAAAGAAAGGAACCAGAGGATCTGGAAGACCCCAAATAATGACTTCAATTAAGACTCTTTTTAAAAAATGTTTGCTTGTGTCTGTGTTGCCTTCATTCTTATTTATTGAAAACTGGCTTTCCCTACAAGCAGGAGACAACAATTCTCTATTTTGGGGTGCCTTTGCACCTCCCTATTTCTGGCACCTTTGTGCCTCCCTATTCTCAAAGTGTCTTTGCACCCCTCCTCCCCCCACCATTCTTAGAGTGCCAATCTGGTTTACCCAAAGTTGGGTGTAAGGATTTTATGACTTGGTATTTCTTTGTGCCTTGTTAACCCATTGATGTAAGCCCAAGGGATTCCTAAGCTTATCCCCTACACATTAGAACTGGCCACAGAAGAAAAAAGAGTCTCCCTGTAGAACACACAGATGCTGAGTGTGTTTCCCCTGCTCTCTTGTGCAACATTAGTCCAACCTCTTCCTAATGACCACATCAATAACCCCTGCAGGGATGGCGACTCTTTTCCTTGCCAGGAGTAATGGAGGTAGGAGGCCCCAAACTCCCAAGGTGGGTCACTGAGAGTGTTGGTAAGTGTGGCCACGCCTATTCAGCCTCATGGGACACATCACCCTGTAATGGTGATTGATTTAGGCCGTACGTGCTCCCTGGAGAATGACACCCAATCTCACAGGGTATCATCTACAAGCAGCATCTTCAAGAGGCATTCTCTCTCAGGCTTCTGGGTGGCACAGTATGTAACAGGACAGGTGGGTTATTTGTGACCAGGCCTTCCTTCCTTTTCTATAAAGTAAGTCCGTTGGCCTGCCGTAATGTTGATAGGATTCTTTGTAGGTGGATGAAATAAATGCTTTGTAAGTCCGCAGATAATGGCCAACGCCCCACGGACAGGCGAGGCCAACCCAGACTGATGATGTGTGTGGTCCTGGTCAAATCCAACTTTACCAAGTGGACAGCGGTCTCCTCATGTGAGGGTGCTGTGTCAGGGCTCAGGGCCGGTCTGTGCCTGGCAGGTTGGACATTCGGCAGCAATAGCAGCTAAATGAGAATTGGTGAGGGGAGGCTCTTGCTCTCGCGTCATGTATGACCTCCATCTTTGCCGTGGAGCTACTCTGTTCATATATCCCTTACCCCAGCTGTGGAGTGGTTAACATGAACTTGTAGAGTCATTCGGTCTAGCTTGTTGTTCAAACCCTCTTCCACAGTGGACACTCTTTGGTGGGCATCAGGGTGTGACATTCTTTTGTGGTTCCATCCAGATCTCCTTGTCCCTGACTTTCTAATCTTTCTCCTTCCAGGCCCTGACTAACCAGCTGGGCCACTCGTGGTTGCCCACAGATCTTTGTATATTCTTGCCTTGGGTCTCTTCTTTGTCCATAATTGGGTGACCAGCTGCGCTGCCTGGATCTCTCGATCTCTGAGAGAATTTTCCCTCCCTGCTATTTCAGGGATGCTCCCAAAGAGCGTAGCTGCCATCTTGTTTTTGACGCCCTCTGACGTAAGCTGAGCCATCCAGGAACTCGGCCCTTTCCTCTCCCCTGGTCATAAGGATCCTCCCATACAGCCCGTGGAGGTGGAGGAGAGCCAGTGCAAATGGGATGGACCCCAGGGGATATGGACCACCCGTTCACACATTTGCACAACCCACTTGTACCTTCTGACCCTACTTGTGCTTCTCTAGATGTATAATTTCCACCTTTAAAAAAGTTTTTTTTAATGCTTATTTATTTTTGAGAGAAAGAGAGTGACAGAGCGTGAATGGGGGAGGGGCAAAGAGACAGAGGGAGACACAAAATCCCAAGAAGGCTCCAGGCTCTGAGCTGTCAGCACAGAGCCCGATGCAGGGCTCGAACTCATGGACCGTGAGGTCATGACCTGAGCCAAAATCAAGAGTCGGACGCTTCACCGACTGAGCCACCCAGGGGCCCCTATAATTTCCACCTTTTGATGGATTCCTGCTGGTCCACTGGACCTTATGACTCGGTGAGTCTACAGAATCCAGTTCAGGATGGGCAATTCTAGCCGTGTGGTCACTTGATCTCCATGACCAGATGTTCCATTCGCCAAGAGCCAAGAGTGTGCCTGAATTGTGTTCTTGTGTGTGTGTGTGTGTGTGTGTGTGTGTGTGTGTTTCCCCAAATGGTGTTGCATCCTCTACTGCATGTAGCATGGCCATGTTCCAAAATCGTAGAGATCTACCTTGTGATTCTCCTAATAAGGACTAGCATAAACTCCACAAAGCAGCCATTCCCACCATGAATAACTTTAGTATCTGGGCCTTTTGAGTCACATGGTCCAAGGAGCAGAGCTACATCCATATTGCCTGGATGTGCTACAGAGCCCTTTTCTGCCTTGGGTCCTACTCAGATCTCATGGCCCTCCATGTCACCCGGCAAATGGGTTGGAGTGTGGCATTTTCTCAAGCTGCCAAAAGAACCCCAAAGGGCCTACCAAGCATTGTATTTCTTTAACAGTGGGAGGTATGGACTGCAATAAATCATCCTCTGCTTTAGAGGGTACCCATGGGTGGGAGGGGACTGGATCTCCCTCTAATTCTTTGCCCATTCTTTGGAATGAACGCCCTGCTGAGCCCTCCCGTGCCACTTTTTTTGCTCACCTGGTCGAACTAACATTATGCCATCAATATAGTGGACTAATGAGCTATCCCAGATCCCTTTGGACTATGTTCTGATAGAGAGCAGGGAGGTTAACATAACCGTGTGGCAGGACAATGAATGGAAGCTGTTATCCATCCCATGTGAATGTGAGCTCTTTCTCATCCTTGTCCCTAATAGGGGTGGCAAGAACTCACCCAGCAGCTCAATGGCCACATACTACATGCTGGAGGTTAATCCGGCGAAGACGCCACAGTCAACACAGCCGGTGCACTTGATGAGACTTGTGGTTACCTGCTGTCATTGGCCACGGTCCACCGACTTTTTGCGGAGGACGGACTCGTGAATGATATTAGGTTAACGCACAACCGTCACTCCTGCCTTCATTACGTTGTAAAGTTAGCACTCGTCTCTGACAGTCTCCGTGGAATGGGGCGTTATTTGCCACCTGCTGCCCTGGCACAAGGTGGGAGGAGTTTAGAGCTTCTTGGTCTTTCCGACGTTAACACCTTTTACCGTGCAGGTCAAGAAACCGCTCTGAGGGTTTTGCCACTCACCAGGGGCCCCAGGTATCAATGTCAATCCAGACCCTGTGTCCAACATCCTTGAAAGGACTGGCAATTCCCTTTTGCCTCAAGGCACAGTTACCTGAGTAAATGACAATAGATCCCATTGGGGAAAGTGTGATAGGATGGTTAATTTCATGTGTCACCGTGGCTAGGCTCTGGTGCCCAGATGTTTGGTCAACCACCAATCTAAATGTTACCTTTAAAAAAAAAAAGAGGGGCGCCTGGGTGGCGCAGTCGGTTAAGCGTCCGACTTCAGCCAGGTCACGATCTCGCGGTCCGTGAGTTCGAGCCCCGCGTCGGGCTCTGGGCTGATGGCTCGGAGCCTGGAGCCTGTTTCCGATTCTGTGTCTCCCTCTCTCTCTGCCCCTCCCCCGTTCATGCTCTGTCTCTCTCTGTCCCAAAAATAAATACACGTTGAAAAAAAAATTAAAAAAAAAAGATGATTAACATTGAATTCAGTAGACTTTGAGTAAAGCCGATTACTTTCCATAATGTGGGTGGGCCTCGTTCAATCAGTTGAAGACTAAGGCTGAGCGCTGAGACCGGTTTTCCGGAAGAAGAAATTCTTCTTAAGACTGCAGCCTCAACTCTCTCCTGAGTTCTCAGGCTGCTGGCCTGCTCTATGGGTTTCGGACTTGCCAGCCACCACAATTGCATGGGTGAATTCCTTAAAACCTCTCCCTTTCTCTCTCTCTCTCTCTCGGGAAAAGAAGATAGCAGGATTGGCAGAGGGAAAAGCCACCCTGTCTTGAAGTTGCGACAGACACTTAAGCAGATCCTTTAAGGAATTCTGTGTCAGCCATTCATTGGCTGCAGGGTATCCCCGGGAGGGGACATAACCCTGCGGGGAAGCTGTTCTTGGTCAGCAGCCGACGTTCCTGGACTCTTAGAGATAAATGCACGAGCCCCGAAGTGGGGATCTGGGGGTGGAAAACACATCATTCCCGATACTGCTCTTCCACGTAAAGGTGGTTGGCATAGAAAACAAACGGACATCCGCTATGACCCCAAAATGTGGACATAATCTGGCTGGGTGTAGCGGATGGCGAGGTCACTTCAACTGGGAGACACGGGCAGGTGCATGGATCTTGCTGAGGTACGAGTCACCCGCTGGGTAAACAGGGTGAGGGAAGCCCAAAAGTCGGCTTAGAGTATTTGTAATAAGAGAAAAGGCATCATCTTGTCAGTCCCTGGTTGGGAAAACCCTCCTCATATTCTAGGTCGTCCTGAAAATCCAGGATCATGGTGAGAACAAATGAGAACAGGACGGCCCCTCGGGGCTGATGCAGCTCGGTGCCCAGGGCGTGGCTGGCAAGCCAAAGGGGGCTCTATCAGCTGTTTCATGCCCTTTGTGCAGGGCAGACTCTGCAGCTGTTAGGTGGCCCCGCTCATGTGCCCCGTTCCATTTTTCTTCCAACAAGCGGCCTTTTCTACCCCTTATTCAGGGAGAACAACAGAAGCGGCAGGTAAACACCGGCGACATTCAGCCTCAGTGCCAGGGCGACAACAGGGAGAGCTGAGGACTGGGGCAAGCTGGCAATGCGGGGCTCCACTGTGCTCTGTGGGATGCGGGCTCTGTGCTGTCGCAGCCTGTGGTTTGGGACGACGCCAGAAATCTGGATTTTCCTTTCACGCAAAACCTCCTGCTTTTAAATTGCTTGCCAAGTTGTTTTAAAAAAAAAAAGAATGGTTCCGTCCAAGCGAAACATCACTGCTGGCTGTTGTTTTCCGTCCGCAAACCATCCATTTGCAATGTGTCAATTAACAGTTACCCCACCCCACCCCCCAAGCCCCGGCCCCTCCAGCAGCATCAGGGACCATGTTCACGGGAGGAGCAGGGAGCTTGTGGTGTTGTGCGATAGGAACATCTTGGTTTGGAACTGGAGCTGGAAATGTCTTTGGTTCAAAACCAAAGAAGTGAGGAAAACGTCAAATAAGATAAAGATGCTGCGGGACAAAGTGTTCTGAGCAGGGACGCTGAGAGCGGAGTGCCTCAGAACCAGAGGAAACGCTTTCTGGGAAACAGGGACATGGGCGGTAGGCATCCTGTTGAGGGTGCACTGAAGCAAAACAAAACCTTCTGGGGGATAAAATGATGAGTACTTTTTTATTTTTTAAAATCTGAACGTCAAACCTGAGAGGTCTCAATGATCATTAATAAGGGTTCTCCAGTTAGGGGGCATCCCCTGACTACCCCTTCCATTTTCTCCTGCGAGAATGAGAAGAACTGAAAACTGGCACATTCTTCTCTCTGGATGGGGTGAGGGGTATGTATCTATCAGCCTGGGACTCAAAGGCCAGAGTTCTGGAAAGGCATTAATCAGAGCTCTCTACTGAACCATAGAAAACAAGTCTGGCTACCTTAAGTTAAAAAGTGGATTTACCGGAAATACAATAGGGGAGCAGAGAATCCACAGGCCGCAAGCTTAGCAAAGGGCCAGAAAAAAAAGAGCTCTGGGGGCCAGGCAACCAGAACCCCCCACTCAGCTTATGAAGGGAGCATCCAAGCTGCTAATTAGAGTAAAATTCCTTATAAGCAGTGCATAGTTGTTTTTTTTCTAAAACCCAAGCTGACCCAATCTTTATTTTTTTAATTGAAGTATCTAGTGTTTTTATATTTAATGTAATTGCTGACATGTTTGGGATTAAGCTTATTACTTTCCAATTTTTGTTTCACCTTTTCATATTTATTTTTCTTTACTCTCTTACCTTCTTTTTCTCCTAGTTTTCCAATTTTTCTTAATGTGCTGAGTGTAATGTGAGTTTTTATGGTTGTGTTACTTTACACTTCCCTAGTTATTATGGTTGGAACACCTCTTTATACATTTCTTGGTCTTTTAGGTTTCCTTCAGTGAACTGCCTGTTCACATTCTTCCTTGAGCTTTCAACCAGGTTCTTTTTATCTACTGATTTGCCAGAGCCCCTGGTGTAAGCTGAACATCCATCCCTTCTAATAGCTTGTTGGGTACACATTCTTTTATTATTTTTAAAATGATTATCTAAATTAATATATACCCTTAACTTATTGAAGTCTCCTATAAATTATTAATTTTGTCACTTCCTGGAATGGGGAGACCTTAAAATATTTTAGCTACCTTTATCCATCTTCTGCTTTTCACGCTATTGTTATTGAGTATTTTCTTTCTTTCTTTTTTTTAGAGAGAGAGAGAGAATCTTTTTTTAAAAAAAAATTTTTTTTCAACGTTTATTTATTTTTGGGACAGAGAGAGACAGAGCATGAACGGGGGAGGGTCAGAGAGAGAGGGAGACACAGAATGGGAAACAGAGAGAGAGAGAGAGAGAGAGAGAATCTTAAGCAGGCTCCACACCCAGCATGGAGCCCAGTGCAGGTCTCGATCCCACGACCGTGGGATCATGACTTGAGCTGAAATCTAGTGTCAGACGCTCAACGAACTGAGCTATGCAGGCACCCCTTGAGTATTTTATTTCTACTTGTATATATTTAAATCCCACAAGACATTATTATTATTGTTAGAGTCAGTGTTCATTTTTATTTGTGTACATTCTTTTTCCATTGTTAACCTCTACCTGGGACCACTTGCTTCCTACCTAAAGACTCCCTGTAGTACATCCTTCAGTGTAAGGTCAGCTCAGTACATGTATATGTGTGATGTGTGTCTTAAAACATATTTGTTTTATTTTTTAAGGTTAATCTCACTGGGCTTAAGATTCTAGCTTAGTATTGTTTTCTTTCAGCAATTTGAGAATAACATTGTCTTCTACTTCCATTGGTTTTGTGATTTAAAAAAGCTGTCAGTCTTACTATTGATTCTTTCAAGGAAATCTGTCTTTTTTAAATGTGCTTTAGGACTCCCCCCCCCCAAGCAGTTCCAGCAGTATTATTTGCCTATGTGTGGCTATCTTTTTATTATTATTATTACTAATTTTATTTTTTAAATTTACATCCAAGTTAGTTAGCATAGAGGGCAACAATGATTTCAGGAGTAGATTCCTTAATTCCCCTTACCCATTTAGCTTATCCCCCCTCCCACAACCCCTCCAGTAACCCTCTGTTTGTTCTCCATATTTAAGAGTCTCTTATGTTTTGTCGCTCTCCCTGTTTTTATATTATTTTTGCTTCCCTTCCCTTACGTTCATCTGTTCAGTGTCTTAAAGTCCTCGTATGAGTGAAGTCGTGTGATATTTGTCTTTCTCTGACTGACTAATTTCACTTAGCATAATACCCTCCAGTTCCATCCATGTAGTTGCAAATGGCAAGATTTCATTCTTTTTGATTTCCAAGTAGTACTCCATTGTCTCTCTCTCTATATATATATATGCCACATCTTCTTTATCCATTCATCCATTGATGGAAATTTGGGCTCTTTCCATACTTTGGCTATTGTTGATACAATGTGCTGCTATAAACATTGGGGTGCATGTGCTCCTTCGAAATAGCACACCTGTATCCCTGGGATAAATACCTAGTAGTACAATTGCTGGGTCATAGGGTAGTTCTATTTTTAATTTTTTGAGGAGCCTCCATACTGTTTTCCAGAGTGGCTGCACCAGATTGCATTCCCCTGTGTGTGGCTATCTTTATATATATCTTGCTTGGGATACATGGAGTTTCTTAACTCTGTGATCTGATGTTATTCATCAGTTTGAAAAATCCTTGGTCATCATCTCTTAAAGTATTAAAAAATTTTTTTCTAACATTTAGTTATTTTTGAGAGAGACAGAGCATGAGCAGGAGAGGGGCAGAGAGAGAGACACAGGATCTGAAGCAGGCTCCAGGCTCCCAGCTGTCAGCACAGAGCCCGATGCGGGGCTGAAACCCACAAACCGCGAGACCATGACCTGAGCCGAAGTCGGACGCTTAACTGACTGAGCCACCCAGGTACCCCTCTTCAAGTATTTTTTATAAGTCTGTTCCCAGGGTGCCTGGGTGGCTCAGTCAATTAAGCATCCAACTCTCATTTTTGGCTCAGGTCATGATCTCACGGTTTTGTGAGTTTGAGCCTCACATGGGTCTCTGTGTTGACAGAACGGAGACTGTTTGGGATTCTCTCTCTCCCTCCCTCTGTCTTTCTCTACCCTTCCCCCGCTCGCACTGTCTCTGTCTCTCTAAAAATAAATAAACTTAGGATAAAATAAGTCCATTCCCTCATCTTCTGCAGTGACTTAATTTACATATATACTGTGAACGAAATGACTTTTGTGTCTTTCTTGTATTTTTAAAATCCACCTATCTTTTTATACTCCTATCTGGTTACTTTCTTCTGGTTTGACTTCCAATTCACTGTTTCTCTCTTCAGCTTTGTCTAAGGTTCTGTCCAGCCTATTCAAGAAGTCCTTAATTTTAATTATTATGAATTTTAGTTATAAAATTTCCATTTTATCCTTTGTAGCTTGAATTTATCTGGACTAAATTCTCCATATGGTTTTTAAACTTTTTGAACATGTAAGTCCTAGTTAAGTTAAAGTCTGATTCAAATCATTTCAATATCTTGATCACCTTTGGGAATATTTCTATTATGTGATTATTTTTTTCTCTTGGTTTTTGGTCTATTCTTGTATTTTTGCGTGCCTGGTTATTTTTAACTGAATGTCCACATTTTGTACAGCAAATGTTTTGAGGCTCAATGTGTTATCTTCTACTTAGTTATGCTTGGGCCAAGCAGGTGGGTAAAGGGCAGATGACTATAAAACAACTCAGAATTGAGCTGATCTGAAGTTGAAGGTTAGCCCTTTTGAGAACTGGTCTATTTCTGATTCACTCTTATTTCTAGGTGCAGTCCTTCAGGGTCTCATGTGAAAGTTTGGGTGTTCGTTGACGCCTCTCTTTCTTGGTCATTCTTGAACATCAACTTTTTCCTCAAGCCTCCTGTGTATGTCATAAGTTCTGCTTAGCTTCCCGGGCTCAAGTCACTGCTTTCACTTTTGGAGTAATTTATCACCTCAACGGAAGGTACAGCACCAAACAGGGCTCGTCTTTCTGTATTTCCTTTCTCTCTGGAGTTTTGGCTCCTCAAGTCCTCATTGTTTCAGTGTCTCTAATGTTAGCAAACCAATTTCTTAAAAGCATTTTCTTTCTGGCTTTTTCCTTCTTGCTCACTAAAAAGGTAGGTTTGAAACAAGCTACTCTAGGGGTGCCTGGGGGGCTGTTGGTTGGGCGTCCGACTTCGGCCCAGGTCATGATCTTGTGGTTCATGAGTTCGAGCCCTGCATCGGGCTCTGCGCTGACAGGTGGGAGCCTGGAGCCTGCTTCAGATTCTGTGTCTCTCTCTCTCTCTGCCCCTTCCTCACTCGCACTCTCTTTCTCTCTCTCTCCCTCAAAAACAAAAGCAAAAAAACCAAAAAACAAGCTACTGTACCTTTGCCAGAACTGGAAGTTCCCAGCATATTTTAAATATTAAACAGAATACCAAAAAATATCTGAAAATATTAGAATATGTTGTATGTAGAAGTGTTAGCCTTGCTCCATATAGCTTTTGTTTCAGTTATGCATTTATTTATGTATTGTGTATCAGGTGGAGATCTAAAACAATTCTTAATGTGGGTCATCATCAGGACAATCTGAAACATGTGATTTTATGCCAGACCCAAATTTAGGCTCTGTGCTTTACAGTCAGTATGACACGTGGGAAAACACACTGGCCCCGGAATAAACGACTTGGGTTTATATCCTGACTCCGTCTTTGCAGAGTTGTGTTAAATAAGCAATACACTTAAGGTCTCTGGCCTCTATTGAAGAATTTGGATAAAATGTTCTGTAATGATCTTGCCATCTTTTTTCTCTCACCTTCTCTAATTCGAAAGTTGCTTAGACTCTCTGTTTCTCACCTGCAAATGCAAGTAATAGAAATAAGAATAGCTCACACAGAGGCACATTTCTCACATTTTGAGGTCCCTGCAGCTGGTGTGCCTTCCCTGCTACCCATATTGAATTTAGTGGCCGTTTAAACACCCTTCAGAGAGATAACAATCGGTTTCGGTGTGGCAACTCAAAGTCATTATGAATGGAGAAAGGCCCGGAAAAGAAGAGTGGCGTGTGCATTGGATATTAGTGTAGGCAGCAGTGGGCTGAATCACACTACGTGAGAAGGATGTGTCCTAGAATCTCTAGCGCTGTGAGATTTCAGGTTAGAAATGACCGAAAGAGGAATCTGCAGGGGATTTGTGAAGCGGAAATGAAGCAGCCGCCATTACTGTTGGATGGTCCTTGTGGTCAGATGCAACGAAAGGTAACTACAGAAGGGCCAACAGATCCCAGATCTTTGTTTGCTCAGCTCCATTCATGTTTTTTATTCCTGCTACTGACCTTGCTGACCAACAGTGGCCATCGTCCGCCATTCAGCTGCAGATGCAATAACTATGCAGAGGCGATAGCTTCCTGCAGACTTCTCCACTGGCTCCCATCTGTGATGACCTAAAAGCTCTGACTTGTGCCTCCGTACTGGCATTTCAGGTGGGCTGGCTACAGAATCTTCTCTGATACTGCTACCCTTTCTGGACCCTTCCTTCCTCAATGTCTCCCAGAACCGTGAAAGGTCTTCTGCCAGGCTTCCTCACTGGTTTTGCTCTCCTAATTGAACCTGGACTGGTACGTGCAGCAATCCCAACATTGCACAAGTGTTCAAAATTCTCTATTTGCGTGCGAAGCAACAACCAAGCGCTTTACAGACTCTAGGAAATGAAGATGCCCACAGCGGATGAAGCTGTGCTACATTTTGTACTGAGATTTATGCAAAAGCCTTGGCTCTCTTCCGCCAACACCACAATGGAAAGTGGGAGAAATTACCAAATCCTTTTGAGTAGATGCAAGATGTGAGCAATGAGAGGCTGCAAGGACCCACGTGCGTATCCTGTGGGTCAACCCTTAAGGTAGTGACTATGGTAGTCAGAGACAGCCAAGTCCTTTGTCCTTATGCGTGCATGCTGTTTCTCGCAGCAAGAGGGGAGTCTAATTTCTCCCTCTTGAATCTGGGCGTCACCAATAGAAGGGAGTGGAAACGTTGCTCTGGGATTTCCAAGGCGACATTATAAGAAGCCTACAACTTCTTCCTTTCCAAATACTCACTCTTGGGGCACTCCTTCTGGAAACACAGTCACCATGCTGCAACAAAGTCCGACTCACATGTGGAGGCCGGTTGCAGCGTTCTAGCCAACGGCTCTGCTGAACTTCCTGCCATCAGCCCCCTCAACTCCCAGGTGTG
Source organism: Prionailurus viverrinus (assembly GCF_022837055.1). Taxonomy (NCBI): domain Eukaryota; kingdom Metazoa; phylum Chordata; class Mammalia; order Carnivora; family Felidae; genus Prionailurus; species Prionailurus viverrinus. The sequence goes on from NC_062571.1 coordinate 17,640,460, forward strand.
TGAGGGAGCCATCTTGGATGTCCAGCCCATCCAATGTCAGAGGCCTCCAGCCCCCAGCTGACCCCTGACCCCAGCGGCACCACATGAGAGGCCCCGAAGGAGAGCTACCCAGACAGATGAGTCTAGGCAACCCACAGAACCGTGAGATACCATCGCGTGATGATTGTGTTAAGCCACTGAGTTTTGAGGTAGTTTGCATTTTGGCTGTGCAGCAATAGAAAAAGGAAAACAGGGTCAAAGTTTAACTGGCAATTTTTTCCTATTTTTAACGCTAAAAATAATGTGCATCTTAAATTATTGGCCTCGTAACATTTGATGAAATGCAGTATTAGCTTTCTCACTTATTTCACAGTGTTGCTTTGAGAACCCAATCCTTTAATAAAATCTATTATTATTTTCAGAACTTCTAAGACTATAGACTTAAAATAGATTTCCTCCATGCTATTCTCCTGCCTCTGTCCTCACTTTTCGTGGACCTCTTTTCTCTACTCCCCACTGTGGCTTTCTCTAGGGACCCGATTCCATTCATGTTTTTGGCTCTCTGTTTCCTTTTCCCTTTGCCGTGGCTCTTTTCCTTCTCTTCATGAAAATGCCACCATCCGCCGGGCTCCAGCAGTCTGTAACTTCAGAATCAGGTCACAGACCCAAATTTGACAGGCTTACGCACTCCCTCATTCACACAGCATCTTCGACCTCCTTCCTGAGTCGTCACGGTGTTTCATTCACTTAGGAGTGGGCTCCCTACAGTCTTCCTGGGTGATCTCCTTATCCAAGCACACTAATATCATCTCTACTTCGAGGGACCCTGTCTTGCTGATGACAGCTATCTGCCAATGCCACCAGCCTGGACCGTCTCGGCCTTCACCATGGGACGGAGACATCTGCTGTACCCCTTCTGCTCCAGCTCACAACTACGCTTCCTATTCCCCAGCACAACTAAAAACAGGCTGCCATTTCTCTCCATACTGGTGGTTTCTCCTGCCTCTTCTCTTAATGTCAAATCGACTTTATTTTTATAAGAGTTTTAGGTTCATGGCAAAGTTGAGCAGAAAGTACAGAGAACGGCCATCTACCCCCACCCCTACACATGCACAGCCTCCCCCCCTCCTGAACGGTGCACCTGTTACCCACCTGATCGACACATCATCATCACCCAAGCCCATAGTTTACATTAGGGCTCGCCCTCTGTGTTGTGCGTTCTACGAATTTGATAAATGTATAATGACACATATCCATCATTATAGTATCATACAGATAGTTTTGTTGACCCCAAGATTCTCTGTGTGCTGCCTACTTCCCCTCAACCCCTGGTGGACCACTAATCTTTGTACTGTCTCCGTAGTTTTTGCCTTTTCCAGAATGTCATATAGTTGGAATCATACAATACGTCGCATGTTCAGATTGGCTTCTTTCACTCTGCGACATGTATTCAAAGGTTCTCCATATCCTTTCCTAGCTTTTCAAAGATAGTTCATTTCTTTTCAGTGCTGAATAATAATCCATTGTCCGGACAGACCACAATTTATCCATTCATCCGGTATCTTGGTTGCTTTCAAGTCCGCAGTTATGAATAAAACTATTATAAACATCTGTGTGCAGGTTTCTGTGCGGACATAAGTTCTCACCGCATTTGGATAAACACCAAGGAGCATCACAGCCAGATCGCGGTACAGATGTTTGTTTAGTTTTATAGAATTCCTCTGGCTCCACATCCCCATCAGCGTTAGGCGGTCAGTTTTGGGGCCTGGGCACCAATTCAAAACACATAACTATTTCCCAAAGGTCTTTCTGTTCCTTGAACCCTCCCAGAACGCACCCACAAACAGTACAGAAATTGTCCCGTGCGTCGGCCGTGGAATGCGGATGATGCCAAGGTTGCGGGAGCTCAGAGGATGGCACCCCCAACTTCAAAGGGACCAACTCCTATGCAGAAATTCCTAAGTTTGCAGAGATTTCTATCTGCCCAAAGCCAACCCTCAAGCAGGATACAAAGGCAATGATTCAGTGCTTCCCAAACCCAAGTGGCTGAGCCCTTTGCGGGGGCGTCGGTGGGGGGGGGTGGTTCCTTACACAACAGCCACATCTACTTCTGAAGAGAGTGTGCTCATGCTGTGACCTCAGGGCCAGCCAACAGCTAAGGGGACCACTTCCCAAAACTTCCTGCAAAGCCACAAACTCATGCTCAAGCACCTGAGCGGTTTATCACAATATACAGAAAGAACTAAGACACCCAAAGGGGAAAGACACACTTTCCTCCTGCTGCTGGCTTCTCTCTCCTACACATCAAATGTTGACCACATCTATTGTGAGTCACACACTTGCCCTCCCTCACCGGCTGTCCTCTAAGGGACTGGGAATTAGGATACCAATTATATTATTCGACTGGATTTGTCAAAGGGCTTAGATGGTGAAGAAAAGGCACCGGGTTTGTTTCCTTTTTTTGAATCGAGTCACATTGCACGAAACCTCTTTTGTTCCCCCAAAGCCTGCTTTTTAATCACCCCACCCCCACCCGCTCTGAGCTGCCAGGGAGAAGTGTTTTCCTGCCATTTCACGATTGTTCTCTCCCCCCTCCCACCTCCCCCAGGGAGGCTGCCCGGGCCAGCGTCTGTTTCCAGCTGCCACTCAGTTTGGCACAACTCAGCCAGCCCAATCCAGGCAGCGGGGGTGGGGATGGGGGGGTGTGTGGGGGGGGTGGTCAGGGGAGGAAGGAAGAGGGGAGGTGGGGTCACAGTGGGAGGTGGGTGTCCAAACAGATGGCAGGGGTGGGCTGGGATCGTGGGAGTATGGGCACCCTGTTCATGCCCCTTCCTACACACGGCCCTTCAATTACACACACACACACACACACACACACACACACACACACTATTGGTTTGCCCCGCGGCCATAACAAAGTACCACAGATCAGGTGGCTTCAACAGCAGACGTTTATTTCCTCATAGTTCTGGATGCCAGAAGTCCAAGATCAAGGTCAAGATCAACATCAGGGTTGGCTTCTCCTGAGGTCTCTGTTCTCGGCTTGCAGATGGCTGCCTTCACCCTGTGTCTTCGCACCGCCCTCCCTTTGTGCACATCTGGGTCCTCACCAGCAGGGCCCACCCTCACGACCTCATTTTAACTTTATTAGCTGTTTAAAGACCCTATCTCCAAATAGAGCCACATTCTGAAGCACCCTGGGTTAGAATTTCAGCATGTGGATCTGGGGGGAACACAGTTACAGCCCATACCGCACTCATGTACGTATAGACACACACACACACACACACACACACAGCGTTTCTTTCTTCCAGGATTTCGATATTGCTAAAGCCACGCAGGGAAATGTCACTTTTGAACTGCAGTCTGTCTGTGGCACCACTTTAGATGCTATACTCAGGGGGTCACCAAACTGTTCCTAACCCCAGTTAACTTGAAAGCCGAACCTGGCTCTGGGTTTTGAGGGACCGTCATGTGTTTTTCTGCACTTGTGACTCGAACACTGTGGGAATGAACAGGGTGGCCGTGTGTTTGTGTTGACGGGGTCTGGGGCGGTAGGCTACGAAGTGAGGCCTGGGACTGCTTGTCTTGAGATCACCAAAGATGCTTGTTAAAAATGTGTTCTTTTTACGGTAATAAAAGGGAACAGAGCATCGCCATACTTACCAATACCGATGAATCCCTCTTGCGTCATGCTGAGCCAAAAAAAAAAAAAAAAACAAAAAGCCAGTCACACAGTAATACATTCTGTATGATTCCATTTTTACAACAGGGCGTAACTAATCTATGATATCGAAAGGTCTAGACACGATTGTGAAGAAGGTCAAGGGGGTTCACGGTGGTAACAGTCTATTTGGGTGGTGGTGACAGACAATTTCTCGAACCACATACTTCTGGCTTGGTACGCTTTCCTTTGTGCATGTTATTCTTGAGTTTTAAGAAGTTTAGAGGAGAAAATATCTCCAGGGGCACCTGGGGGGCTCAGTCGGTTGAGCGTCTGACTTCAACTCAGGTCATCATCTTGCGGTTCCTGAGTTCGAGCCCCATGTTGGGCTCCGTGCTGACAGCTGGGAGCCTGGAGCCTGCTTTGGATGCCGTGTCTGCTTCTCTTTCTGCCCCTCCCCTGCTCGTGCTCTGACTCCGTCTCTCAAAAAATATAATAAAACGTTAAAAATCTGTTTTTTTCAGGGGCGCCTGGGTGGCGCAGTCGGTTAAGCGTCCGACTTCAGCCAGGTCACGATCTCGCGGTCCGGGAGTTCGAGCCCCGCGTCAGGCTCTGGGCTGATGGCTCAGAGCCTGGAGCCTGTTTCCCATTCTGTGTCTCCCTCTCTCTCTGCCCCTCCCCCGTTCATGCTCTGTCTCTCTCTGTCCCAAAAATAAATAAACGTTGAAAAAAAAATTTTAAAAAAAATCTGTTTTTTTCAAAAAGAAAATACCTCCGACATTTCCCCTTTTACTTCCCAAGCCACCATTTCTCTTACTTTGACTCTTATTATCATCAAGCTGCAGGGCAATCACTTCTCTTTCTTTTCCTTTAGTAAACTGAAAACTCCTGAAGTTTCCAAAAGAACTTCACCAAGGACTAGGACAATGCCAAGCAAATATCAGCAAAGAAAACTTAGAAGGAAGAAAGACCCAGGTTTATTTAGAATGATATGGCTTTTAGCACAGCTTGGGGGTCTCCTGCCCCTTTCATTTTGTCAGCCAGGGGAGGAGAAGAGGAAAGAGGGAGAGAGAGAGGGAGGAAAAGGGAGAAGAGAGGGAGGGAGGGAGGGGGGAGGAGGAGGAAGGGAAAAAAAGCCAACCTCTGGTGAATTCTGTAAAGTAGGAGAGCCTCCCGTCATGATATAAATGTGCAACACCTCACCATGCTGGATTTCAGGGGTGCACAGCAGTGCACCCCTCTGCCTTGTTAGTCTCTGACATTCCTATTTCCCTTAAACTTGGCAAAATCTTGCATTTTGCAGGTGTCCCTTGGAGCACGGATGGCAAAGCACAGGGCTCTGAAGGGTGGTTCCTGGGGGAACAACCCAGGCTGGGAGGAGGGCAAGGGGGTGGGGGGTGAGTGCCCAGGCCACACAGCTCTCTCTCCTCTCCAGACGAAGAAATGGAAACACATTCCACACTCGTGGATAGGAAGAACAAATATTGTTAAAATATGTATAGTACCCAAAGCACTCTACCCATTAAATGCAATCCCTGTCAAAATACCAAGGGCAGTTTTCACAGAGCTAGAAAAAATAATTCTAAAATTTGTATGGAACCACAAAGACCCTGAATGGCCAAAGCCATCTTGGAAATGAAAAGCAAAGCTGGGTGCATCACGATTCCAGACCTCAAGTTATATTACAAAGCTGTAGGAATCGAAGCAGTATGGTACTGGCACAAAAATAGACCCATAGATCAATAGAACAGAATAGAAAGCCCAGAAAACCCACAACTATATGGTCAATTAATCTTTGACAAAACAAGAAAGAACATCCAATGGGAAAAGGACAGTCTCTTTAACAAACGGTGTTGGGAAAACTGGACAGGAACATGTAAAAGAAAGAAACTGGGCCACTTTCTTACACGATACACAAAAATAAATTCAAAATGGGGGCACCTGTGTGGCTCAGTTAAGTGCCTGACTCTTGATTTCAGCTCAGGTCATGATCTTGCAGTTCATGGGATTGAGCCCCACGTCAAGACCCCCAGTCAGGCTCTGTGCTGACAGTTCAGAGCCTGCTTGGGATTCACTCTCTCTCTCTCGCTCTCTCTCTCCCCCTTCGCCACTCCTGCATGGTCTAAATAAATGATCTAAATGTGAGACAGGAAACCATAAAAGTCCTATAAGACAACACAGGCAGTAATCTCTTTGACATTGACCATAACAACCCTTTTCTAGATATGTCTCCTGAGGCAAGGGAAATAACAAAAATAAACTATTTGGGACAGCATCAAAATAAAAAGCTTCCACACAGCAAAGGAAACAATCAACAAAGCTAAGAGGAAACCCATAGAATGGGGCAAGATATTTGCAAATGGCATTTTCAAACATAAAACTCCACGCTCAAAAACCAGATAGTCCAATTAAACAATGGGCAGAAGACGTGAAGAGACATTTCCCCTGGGGAAATACAACTCAAAACCACACTGAACTATAACTACACACCTCTCAGAATGGCTAAAAACGACAACACAAGAAACAACAGGCGTTGGTGAGGAGGCGGAGAAAAAGGAACCCTTGTGCACCGTTGGTGGGAATGCGGAAAGGTGCGGCCACCGCGGGAAACAGTTTGGAGGTTCCTCAGAAAGTGAAAGGTAGAACTACCCTACGATCTAGCAATTTCGCTACTAGGTATTTACCCACAGGATACAAAAATACTGACCCAAAGGGATATATGCACCCCTGTGTGGATAGCAGCATTATTTACAACGGCCGTGACGTGGAAGCAGCCCAAATATCCATTGATTGATGAATGGATAAAGAAGATATGATGTGTGTGTGTAGTATGCAGCCGAAACAAACAAAAAAAAAAGAATGAGATCTTGCCACTTGCAACAGCATGGATGGATCTAGAGAAAGTCATGCTAAGTAAAACAAGTCAGTCAGAGAATGAATAATACTGTATGATTTCACTCATATGTGCAGTTTAAGAAACAAAACAAGCGAGCAAAGGGAAAAGAGAGAGAGAGGCAAACCAAGAAACAGACTGTTAATTATAAACAACAAACTGTGGTTACCAGAAGGGAGGGGGTGGGGAGTTGGGCGGAATAGGGGTGGGGATTAAGGAGGGCACATGACATGATGGGTATCAGGTGATGTATAAAATTGTTGAGTCCCTATATTGTATACCTGAAACTAATGCGACAGGATGTTAATTAACTGGAATTGAAATCAAAACTTTTAGAAATAAAAATAATTAATTAGGAAAAAAAAAATGTATGGACCCTAACAAGCCAGCCGTCCTACCCCAAACGGTATGATACTGACAGAGACAATATCCATAGCTATGTGATTTTTGCAATTGGGAAATCCTATTTTCTTTTTAAAAAATTGTTTTATTGAATTTTTTTATTGTGAAGTAGGCTTCCCATGTTTCTTTTTTTTTTTTTTTTGATTTTATGCTTTATTTTTTAAAATTTACATCCAAATTAGTTAGCATATACTGCAACAATGATTTCAGGAGTAGATTCCTTAGTGCCCCTGACCCATTTAGCCCATCCCCCCTCCCACACCCCCTCCTGTAACCCTCAGTTTGTTCTCCATATTTATGAGTCTCTTTGTTTTGTCCCCCTCCCTGTTTTTATGTTATTTTTGTTTCCCTTCCCTTATGTTCATCTGTTTTGTCTCTTAAAGTCCTCTTATCAGTGAAATCATATGGTATTGGTCTTTTTCTGACTAATCTCACTTAGCATAATACCCTCCAGTTCCATCCACATAGTTGCAAATGGCAAGGTTTCATTCTTTTTGATTGCCGAGTAATACTCCATTGTATGTATATATCACTTCTTCTTTATCCATTCATCCACGATGGACATTTGGGCTCTTTCCATACTTTGGCTATTGTCGATAGTAACGGGGTGCGGGTGTCCCTTCAAAACAGCACACCTGTATCCCGTGGAGAAATGCCTAGTCGTGCAATTGCTGTGTCGTAGCGTAGTTCTATTTTTAGTTTTTTGAGGAACCTCCATACTGTTTTCCAGAGTGGCTGCACCAGTTTGCATTCTCACCAGCAGTGCAAAAGAGATCCTCTTTCTCCTCATCCTCGCCAGCATCTGTTGTTGCCTGAGTTGTGAATGTTAGCCATTCTGACAGGTGTAAGGTGGTATCTCATTGTGGTTTTGATTTGTATTTCCGTGATGATGAGTGATGTGGAGCATTTTTTCATGTGTCGGTTGGCCATCTGGATGTCTTCTTTGGAGAAGTGTCTATTCATGTCTTTTGCCCATTGCTTCACTGAATTATTTGTTTTTTGGGTGTTGAGTTTGATAAGTTTTGTATAGATTTTGGATACTAACCCTTTATCTGATATGTCATTTGCAAATATCTTCTCCCACTCTGTCGGTTGTCTTTTAGTTTTGCTGATTGTTTCCTTTGCTGTGCAGAAGCTTTTTAATTTTCATGAGGTCCCACTAGTTCATTTTTGCTTTTATTTCCCTTGCCTCCAGAGACGTGTTGACTAAGAAGTTGCTGCGGGTTTTTGCCTGCTTTCTCCTCGAGGATTCTGATGGCTTCCTGTCTTACATTGAGGTCTTTCATCCATTTTGAGTTTATTTTTGTATCTGGTGTAAGAAAGTGGTCCAGGTTCATTCTTCTGCATGTCGCTGTCCAGTTTTCCCAGCACCACGTGCTGAAGAGACTGTCTTTATTCCATTGGATATTCTTTCCTGCTTTGTCAAAGATCAGTTGGCCATATGTTTGTGGGTCCATTTCTGGGTTCTCTATTCTGTTCCATTGATCTGAGTGTCTGTTCTTGTGCCACTACCACACTGTCTTGATGATTACAGCTTTGTAGTATAGCTTGAAGTCTGGGATTGTGATGCCTCCTGCTTTGGTTTTCTTTTTCAAGATCGCTTTGGCTATTTGGGGTCTTTTCTGGTTCCATACAAATTTTAGGATTATTTGTTCTAGCTCTGTGAAAAATGCTGGTATTATTTTGATAGGGATTGCATTGAATATGTAGATTGCTTTGGGTAGTATCGACATTTTAACAATATTTGTTCTTCCTATCCAGGAGCATGGAATCTTTTCCCATTTTTTTTGTGTCTTCTTCAATTTCTTTCATAAGCTTTCTATAGTTTTCAGTGTATAGATTTTTCACCTCTTTGGTTAGATTTATTCCTAGGTATTTTATGGTTTTTTGTGCAACTGTAAATGGGATCGATTCCTTGATTTCTCTTTCTGTCGCTTCATTGTTGGTGTATAGGAATGCAACTGATTTCTGTGCATTGATTTTATATCCTGCAACTTTGCTGAATTCATGAATCGATTCTGGCAGTTTTTTGGTGGAATCTTTTGGGTTTTCCATATAGAGTATCATGTCGTCTGTAAAGAGTGAAAGTTTGACCTCCTCCTGGCCGATTTTAATGCCTTTTATTTCTTTGTGTTGTTGGATTGCAGAGGCTAAGGCTTCCAATACTATGTTGACTAACAGTGGCGAGAGTGGACATCCCTGTCTTGTTCCTGACCTTAGGGGGAAAGCTCTCACTTTTTCCACATTCAGGATGATATTAGCGTTGGGTCATTCATATATGGCTTTTATGATCTTGAGGTATGATCCTTCTATCCCTACTTTCTTGAGGGTTTTTATCAAGAAAGTATGTTGTATTTTGTCAAATGCTTTCTCTGCATCTATGGAGAGGATCATATGGTTCTTGTCCTTTCTTTTATTGGTGTGATGAATCAGGTTAATTGTTTTGCAGATATTGAACCAGCCCTGCATCCCAGGTATAAATCCCGCTTGGTCGTGGTGAATAATTTTTTTAATGTATTGTTGGATCCGGTTGGCTAATATCTTGTTGAGGATTTTTGCATGCATGTTCATCAGGGAAATTGGTCTATAGTTCTCCTTTTTAGTGTGGTCTCTGTCTAGTTTTGGAATCAAGGTAATGCTGGCTTCATAGAAAGAGTTTGGAATTTTCCCTTCCATTTCTATTTTTTGGAACAGTTTCAAGAGAATAGGTGTTAACTCTTCCTTAAATGTTTGGTAGAATTCCCCTGGAAAGCCATCTGGCCGTGGACTCTTGTTTTTTGTTTTGTTTTGTTTTGTTTTGTTTTTTGTTTGTTTTTGTTTGTTTGTTTGTTTTGCAGATTTTTGATTACTAATTCGATTTCCTTACTGGTTATGGGTCTGTTCAAATTTTCTATTTCTTCCTGTTTCAGTTTTGGTAGTGTATATGTTTTTAGGAGTTTTCCATTTCTTCCAGATTACCCATTTTTTGGCATATAATTGCTCATAATATTCTCTTATTATTGTTTTTATTTCTGTTGTGTTGGTTGTGATCTCTCCTCTTTCATTCTTGATTTTATTTATTTGGGTCCTTTCCTTTTTCTTTTTGATCAAACTGGATAGTGGTTTATCAATTTTGTTAATTCTTTCAAAGAACCAGCTTCTGGTTTCATTGATCTGTTCTACTGGTTTTTTTGGTTTCGATAGCATTAATTTCTGCTCTAATCTTTATTATTTCCTGTCTTCTGCTGGTTTTGGGTTTTATTTGCTGTTCTTTTTCAAGCTCCTTAAGGCGTAAGGTTAGGTTGTATATCTGAGATCTTTCTTCCTTCTTTAGGAAGGCCTGGATTGCTATATACTTTCCTCTTATGACCCCTTTGCTGCGTCCCAGAGGTTTTGGGTTGTGGTGTTATCACTTACATTGACTTCCATATACTCTTTAATTTTCTTTTTAACTGCTTGGTTATCCCATTCATTCTTGTAGGATTTTCTTCAGTCTCCAAGTATTTGTTACCTTTCCAAATTTTTCTGGTGGTTGATTTTGAGTTTCATAGCATTGTGGTCTGAAAATATGCACGGTAGGATCTCCATCTTTTTGTACTTACTTAGGGCTGATTTGTGTCCCAGTATATGGTTTGTTCTGGGGGAACATTCCATGTGCACTGGAGGAGAATGTATATTCTGCTGCTTTAGGATGAAATGTTCTGCTAAGTCCATCTGGTCCAGTGTGTCATTCAAAGCCATTGTTTCCTTGTTGATTTTTTGATTAGATGATCTGTCCATAGCTGTGAGTGGGGTGTTGAAGTCTCCTACTATTATGGTATTACTATCAATGAGTTTCTTTATGTTATGATTAATTGATCTATATATTTGGGTGTTTCTACATTTGGCACGTAAATGTTTACAATTGTTAGGTCTTCTTCGTGGATAGACCCCTTGATTACGATATAATGCCCTTCTGCGTCTCTTGACACAGTCTTTATTTTAAAGTCTAGATGGTCTGATATAAGTATGGTTACTCTGGCTTTCTTTTGTTGACCATTAGCATGATAGATGGTTCTCCATCCCCTTACTTTCTATCTGAAGGTGTCTTTAGGTCTAAAGTGGGTCTCTTGTAAACTGCATATAGATGGGTCTTGTTTTCTTATCCATTCTGTTACCCTGTGTCTTTTGTTTGGAGCATTGAGTCCATTGACCTTTAGAGTGAGTACTGAAAGATATGAATTTATTGCCATTATGATGCTTGTAGAGTTGGAGTTTCTGGTGGTGTTCTCTGGTCCTTTCTAGTCTTTGTTGCTTTTGGTCTTTATTATTAGTTTCTTTTCTTTTCTTTTTTTTCATCTTTTCTCCCCTCAGAGAGTCCCCCTTAAAATTTCTTGCAGGGCTGGTTTAGTGGTCACAAACTCCTTTAATTTTTGTTTGTCTGGGAAATGTTTTATCTCTCCTTCTATTTTGAATGACAGCCTCGCTGGATAAAGAATTCTTGGCTGCATGTTTTTCTGATTCAGCACACTGAATATATCCCACCACTCCTTTCTGGCTTGCCAAGTTTCTGTGAATAGGTCTGCTGCAAACCTGATCTGTCTTCCCTTGTAGGTTAGGAAGTTTTTTTTCCCTTGCTGCTTTCATGATTCTCTCCTTGCCTGAGTATTTTGTGAATTTGACTATGATATGCCTTGTTGATGGTCGGTTTCTGTTGAATCTAATGGGGGTCCTCTGTGCTTCCTGGATTTTGATGTCTGTGTCTTTCCCCAGGTTAAGGAAGTTTTCTGCTATAATTTGCTCATGTAACCCTTCTACCCCTATTTCTCTCTCTCTTCCTCTTCTGGGACCCCTATGATTCTGATGTTGTTCCTTTTTAATGAGTCACTGATTTCTCTAATTCTTAAATCGTGCTCTTTTGCCTTAATCTCCCTTTTTTTCTGCCTTGTTATTCTCTAAGTTTGTCCTCTGTATTGCTGATTCTCTGTTATGCCTCATCCATCCTTGCTGCCATTGCATCTGTCCGTGATTGCAGCTCAGTTATAGCATTTTTTATTTCATTCTGGCTATTTTTTTTCACTTCTTTTATCTCTGCAGAAAGGGATTCTAACCTATTTTCGACTCCAGCTAGTATTCTTATTATCGTGATTCTAATTCTGGTTCAGACATCTTGCTTGTATCTGTATTGGTTAACTCCCTGGCTGTTGTTTCTTCGTGCTCTTTCTTTTGGGGTGAATTCTTTTGTTTTGTCATTTTGAAGGGAGAAAAGGAATTAATGAGGTAGAAAACTTGAAATTAAAAAAATATTAAAATTAAAGATTAAAACACACACACACACACACACACACACACACAAATCGAATAGATGATGCTAAGTCCTAGGTGTGTTTTGGTCTGGGTGTTGAAAGTGGTTTGACAGATTAGAGAAAAAAAGTAGGGGGAGAGAAAAAAAAGGAAATCCTTTGAGAATTTGAAAAAATGAATACACTGTAGTAGACTAAAATGAGATGATGGGGGTAAAATAGAATTTGAAAAAATATACAAAAAAGTAAAGAATATAGTAGAAAAAATTAAAGAAAATATTTTTAATAAAAATTAAAAATAAATATGAATTCTTTCTTTTTCTGTATTTTAGAAAAAAGAAAAGAAATGAAAAAGATAAAAAAAGATAAAAAAGATAAAAAATAAAAAAAGAAATCATTTGAAAATTTGAAAAAATGAATACACTGTACTAGACTAAAATAAAATGATGGAAGTAAAATAGAATTTGAAAAAATTTACATAAAAGCAAAAAATATAGTAATAAAAATTAAAGAAAAATATTTTTAATAGAAACTGAAAGTAAAAATGAAGTTTTTCTCTTTCTGCATTCAAGAAAAAGAAAAGAAACCAAAAAGAGAAAAGAAAAAAGAAAGAAAAAGAAGGAAATTGTTTGAAAATTTGAAAAGGTGAATACACTGAGGTAGACTAAAAAAAATGATGGAAGTAAAATAGAACTTGAAAAAATTTACACAAGAGTAAAAAATTTAGTAATAAAAATTAAAGAAAAATATTTTGATCAAAATTGAAATTAAAAATGAATTTTTTCTCTTTCTGTATTCAAGAAAAAGGATTGTAAAAGAGAAAAAGAAAAAAGAAAAAAAAAAGAAAGAAAATTGAATAGATGAACCTGCTAACAGATTGAAGTAGGGCTGAAATTGCTTCGTTTTCCCCTAGAAGTCAGTGTATGTAGCGCTTTATAGTCCGTAAACTAAGCCCGCGGTGAGACTTGTGTTCTTGAAGAGGGAAGTTGCCCAGTTGGGCGGGGTTGAGTGTAACGGCTCCGCTCTCCACTAGATGGCGGTGCTAGCCTACTGGGGTGGATTGTTGAGGTGCTCGAAGGTGCGTATGCGCATGCGTGGGAATGGTAAAAATGGCGCCACCCAGCTGCCCAGTCTGTTCTCCCGAATCAGCAATCGCGCACCCATCCTGTCTTCAGCTCTTGTCAACTCCCTGCTTCTTTACTCTTCGTGACCAGGCCCCAGGCCGCACCTCTCTCCCGAGTTCTGTCTCAGATGCAACTGTTTTCCCCAGCCCCTTACTTCCGAAGGACTGCGGCTTTGACCGGTTCCGCCCCTCTGCGGGAGGGTGTTACCGAGCAATGGCCGAATGAGCAATGACCGAGTGTCGGCTGCACCCAGGAACGTTTGCTGGACCCTGCTGCTGCCGGTGCCCCAAGACTGCAGCCAGGTGCCACCCGCCCCAGAAAAAGTTCGCGAGACAGTGTAGCAGCAGCATTTCAGGCAACACACATCTGGCACCAGGCTTCAGCCTTAAGGACCTTGTCCCAGCACCAGCGAATGTGGCCGCCTTCCGGGGTCTGCTGGGACCAGGTGGCTTCAACGGTCTCCGCCAAATGTCCTTCCAGCAGTGGAACCGTTTCTCCCCGTGTGGCCCGAGAACCTCCCGGACCACTCTGCTCCTGGGGATTCGCCCTTCCCACCAGAGCACCGCCAGGTAGGGAGCTGCGGAGTTGCAGCCTTTGCGTTCCCCTTGTTTCCAGTCTTAATGGAATTTAAACCCTCTCCTTTCTCCTTTCTCCCTTTTTAGTTTAGTCCCTGTGGCCGTTTCCAATTTTCCACTTTCTCTCCAGCTGCTTTTGGGGAGGGGTGCTTTTCCTGTATTCTGCCCCCCTCCCCAGTCTCCATCCTCTCTCTGCCCGCAAAAGCAGTTCCCTACCTTTCACGGCTTCTCGCTCCCCAAATTCACCTCTCTGTGCCGCGTCCCTGCTGAATTCTGTGGTTCAGGTTGTGCAGATTGTTGTGTGAACCCTCCAGTCAGTTTTCTAGGTGTGTAGGATGGTGTAGTGTTGGTCTGGCTGCATTTCATGGACACGAGACACAAAAAGCTTCCATGCTGTTCTGCCATCTTGGCTCCTCCCCCCCCCCCCCCATTGAATTTTAATATACATACAGAAATGCACATAATCGTAAGCATACAGCTTGAAAAATTTTACCAACAGAGCCACCTGTTCCACATCGAGGAACAGAAGCCCACTTGGGCTCCCCACCACCACCAGCCCCTCCCCCAGCAAGGGTGCCCTGCTTTCTGACACCCTCAGCTACTTTTGTACCCAGTATGACTCTGTCATGTCTGCCTTCTTCACTCACCATTGTGTTTGTGAGCATCGCCCGTGTCTGTGAATGGGGTGTGTTCATCCTTGGCCCTGTGTCGTATTCCATTGTGGGGATACACCACAAATTATTTGTCTATTCTATTGTTGGACATTTAAGTTCTTTTCAGGTCTGGCTTATTATGAATAATAATAATATGCCCATGAAGCCCTCCTCATTTTCACAGATGTCTCAAGAGAAGTGTTCAAATCCTTAACCCGTGTGGCCTGCATGGGACCAGCGCTGGCCGATCTCCTGGCCCTTGCTCTCTCCCGTGCACTGTTTTTGACTTGGGTGCATAAACAGCCAATGCCAATGCCCACCAGCCAGGAGCACGCTCTTCAGGAGTGCATCTAAGGTCACACCTCATTTACTGGGCTGGTGCCAGGTTTCCTATTCAAGGGTTTCCGGCTTTTCGTGTAACCTGTGTTTGAGTGCCGGAACCATATAAGAAAATGTGCACTGAGAGGACACCCCAAGAGTGCAAAGCGGGACTCGTCCCCAGACTGCAGCTCAGTGACACCTCCTCCGGGTGGGCAGGGAGAACTGGGAACCCCACACTGGCTAGAACAGACACATGACATTCTACCGCTGTTCTTCGGGCAGAAGGACATGCTGATGTGGTTTAACAAGCTCAGACTTTAACTTTTGTGTTTCACCCAGATAAAAATAGACTTACAGATCTTCTTCAGACTATAAAAGTAATGCCTGCAAATTTTACATTTTGAAATAAAACCGAAAAAAAGGGATAGAGAGGATATAAAACATTTATAATCCCACCAAAAGATAATTTGTTTAATCGATATATTTGGTATATTCTTCCCAATGTTTTCCTGTTTTTCTAAATGTATGTGTATACGTGTATATGTACATATATATTGAATATATTTATGTGTCTATGCATGTATATGCATATATATATACATACATACAGATATGTACATTTACGGTTTTTTTAAACAAAAATGTTGTCATCCTATACATACTATTTTGTGGCTGTGGCACTTTGTGTTTTGTTCCTCATGCTGGGAGCTGGGCCTTCTTTGGAGATGACCAGAGGTCCCTGAGACTCCTAACAGGAACTGATCTGCTAGTGGGGGCTCTGTGTTAGGCTGGAGAATCTTGTCATATAGGAGGTTGACTTTATTATGAAGCCACTGCTCCTATGAGATGCTCCTCTGTGACTCAGGGGTAAATAGACCCTTCATCTTTGCACTACTCATCCAAGAAGCCTTAGTGGAAGGATCCAAGGACAAAAATGCCTAGGGGACATGTCCACACTGGGTTCCAAAGGCATAGGGAAAAGGTTGAGGCCCACTTCGGCTCCCTACTGAGGCACCCATAACAAGGGCTTCTCCAAAAAGTGACAACTCCCTACACCTGATGGTCAAATCTCTATCTCTAAAGAAAATTGTTTTTTAGTTTGCAATCATTATAGATTCACAGGAAGTTGCAAACATCATAAGAAGAGGTCTTGCCCCTTCACTCAGTTTCCCTAAATGCTGACATCTTACATTACGATGGTGCAATATAAAAACCAGGAGACTGATGTTCTCACAATGTGTGTATGGAGATTTCCATAATAACCATCACAATCAAGATACAGAACTATTCTGTCACCAGAAAGGTCTGCCTCGTGCTAATCCCTTTTAGTCATATAAACGCCTTCAACTCCACCACCTCTATCCGGTAACAACCAATAGTCTGATCACCATGTCAATAATTTTGCCATTCTGAGAATATTATATAAATTGAATCGTACATTACTTGATCTTTTGATATTTTATTCACTCAGTAGAATGACCTTGAGATTCATCCAAGTTGTTGAGTGAATCAATAGTTTATTCCTTTTTCCTGCTGAGTAGTATTCTATGCTGTGAATGTTTTGTTAGCCATCTTGCTTCAGCGAAATGTCTCTTCATGTCTTTTGCTCAGTTTCAGACTGGATTGTTGGATTTTTACTGTTCTTTATATATTGAGGATTCATGCTCATTTTAGATACATGTTTTACAAACATTTTCTCCCAGTGCATAATTTGTCTTTTTAGCCTCTTAACAGAGTCTCAGCGAAACATAAAAGTTCCTAATTTTTATGAAATCTAATTTATAGATTTTTTCTTTTACGAATCATGCTTTCTGCCATGTTTAGACTCGATTTCCTCACCAATTTCCAAGCTCAGAAGATTTTTGTTATCTTCTACAAGTTTTATGGTTTTATGTATTTTATTGAGTTCATTTAAAATCAATTTTTGTACAAGGCGTGAGGATTAGGTTGAGGGTGTTTTATTTCGGGCCTGTGGCTCTCCGATTGCTCAAATATCATTTGTTGAAAAACAATCTTTCCTCTATTGTATTTCTTTTGAACCTTTGTCAAAATCAGTTGGCTGTGCTTATGTGGGTCTATTTCTGACTTCTCTATTTTGTTCCATTAATCTATGTGTCTACCTCTCAGCCAACAACACCGGGTACCTATTACTGTGGATGTATTGTAGTCTTTAATATTGGGTAGTGTAATTCTTTCAAAAAATTTTTTTAGCTCCAGGAACGTGGTGTGGTACAAATTGTATGCATGTTTCCTTAGATTCACACCAAAGTCAACTTTTTGAGAGGTTGTAAATGATGGTTGTAAATGATATTTAAAATGTAATTTTAGGGGCACCTGGGTGGCTCAGTCGGTTGAGCATCTGACTGCGGCTCAAGTCATGATCTCACAGTTCGTGGGTTCGAGTCCTGCTCTGTGCTGACAGCTCGGAGTCTGGAGCCTGCTTCAGATTCTGTGTCTCTCTCTCTCCCCCTCCCCCCTCTTGAACTCTGTGTGTGTGTGTCTCTCTCTCAAAAATAAATGAACATTAAAACATTTTTTATATGTAATTTTAATGAACCAAAGTTTCATTGAGAATATGTAAAAATACAATGGATTTTTATATGATTACTGTTCATCCTGTGGCCTTACTATAAACGCTTAATAATTCTAGGGTTTTTGTATTTTGGTAAATTTTTTGGAATGATTTAAGTAGACAGCCATATCATCTGATAGGTTTAGTCCTTCCTTTCCAATATGCATGGCTTTTCTTTCCATTCCTTATTGTTTTGACTAGAGCTTTCAGTATTATTTTGATTAACAGTGTTGACAGCACTCTTGCTTTATATTTAACTATCAGAGGAACACATTCAGTGTTTTCAACATTTAATATGGTGTCAGTTGTAGGTATTTGATGTGGAATAAATCAATTTTCCTCTTAATCCCTTAAATAACTACATTGATTATTCGTGGATGACAAAAGTGCTTCTTAACTGCATTCTTTTTCTTTCTCTAAGTCTCTCAGAGAAGCCACACTTTTGACTCTTACAATTTTGTTTTTAAAGTTTTGTTATTGAACTATGGTGAGCACACAATGTTATACTAGATTCAGGTGTATAACATAGTGATTTGACAATTCTATACATTTCTCAGCGCTCAGCATGATAAATGTAGCTGCCATCTGTTATCCAATGCTATTATAACCTTGAATCTATTCCCTATGCTGTACTTAAATCTGTATCTTTATATAAATGGCTTTCTTTCCCCTAACCTTTGGCGACATACTTAGAAAGCTATGCCTCATCTTCAACTTGTTCTATAATTCATCTAAATGAATTGTTACATAATTTTCGAAAAGCACTACTCTGACCTGGAGCGTATTATGCTAAGTGAAATAAGACAGAGAAAGACAAGTACCATGTGATTTCACTTATATGTGGAATCCAAAAAAAAAAAAAAAAGACAAAACAAATGGAACAAAAAAATGGAAGCAGACGCATAAATACAAAGAACCAACCGGTGGCCGCCCAAGGGGAGAAGGGTGGGGGAGATGGGTGAAATAAATGAAAGGGAATAAGAGACACAAGCTGCCAGTTCTCAAATGGGAAGTCATGGAGATGAAAAGTACAGCGTAGGAAATATAGGCAATGATATTGTGATAGCATATGGTGACAGGTGACTCTACTGACCATGGTTTAAGCGCTGTGTACTGTGCGGAATCACTATGCTGTACATCTGAAATGAATATAACATTGTATGTCAACCACACTTCAATTTTTAAAAAGTGGATTTCTGGGGCACCCGGGTGGCTCAATCAGTTAAGCGTCCGACTCGTGATTTCAGCTCAGGTCATAATGTGGTTCGTAGATCAAACCCCACAGTGGGCTCCATCCTGACAACAAGGAGCCTGCTTGGGATTCTCTCTCTCTCTCTCTCTCTCTCTCTCTCTCTCTCTGCCCCTCCTTGCCCCCCTCTCAAAATAAATAAACAAATATTACAAAAAGTGGATTTCTTTTTTTTTTTTAAAAAGTACTATTCTTTCAGAATTATTAAGTGATGGGGGTGGGTAGATGGGTCACCCTTACCCATCCCCTGCCACCCCTCCCCCAGATAAGCCTTGTCAGAGGAAAGGATGCTGGGGTGGGGTGAGGGTCAAGGTCTTCTATTGTGATTATTACTAACATTTTTTAATGTGTTCCACATAGTATCTGCAACCCTTAGTTTCCTTGCATAGAAACTTTTTTTACTGGCTTGGAAAATGTAATGCTTAGGGCACTTCTAGCTTTAAGATTCCATAAATTATATTCAGATTCTAGCTTAAAAAATATATATAAAAGCTGTTGCAGCCACCGATTAATTCTCTTCCACACAAAATGGTGAAACCCACACAAAATATGCCTTAGCAGGAGTTTGAAATCTTACTAACAACAACAAAATATGATTCTATTCTGTAGTGGCCATTAAATCAAGACGGTTGCATGAGAATACCCTGCCTCGGTCCATTCTGCTCCCAAACAGCAGTGAACAAACAGCAGCCCCCTAGGGTCCTCAGAGAGGGTGCCCCGGCCCGGCCACACAGCAACAGATACAGTGGCTGAGCTGTGACTTCATCCTGGACATGCTCCCTCTGCCATCTCCTCTCTGTCAACATTCTCTAGGATTCCTCCGTATCCTCCCTAAAAAAAAATAATTCTGTACTCCCACCATATTGATCTTTTCTCTTATTGTCTGTCTTCCGATGGTGTGACACCTGCAGTCTTGCTGACCCTGGAGGGACTGTCCCTACAGGGTTGATCAATTCCGAGATAGTGAACAACTAGCCTGAGCGCAAGCCCTTGACACACAAGCCAACCAATCCAGACCCACACGCCAACCACCTTCTCCGTGGGGATCTCACTGTCCCTCTGCCCTAATCATCCAGGACCAGAAACCAGGCAACCAGGTAAAGCCAATCTGTTGGCTTTACTACACCTAAATAATAATATAAGCCATAGGAAACACCCCACTTCCTACCTGTTCCCTGAAGGGCCTACACAGAATGGATACCGAGGCATGCTCTGTCTCTACATCCCTAAGAGAGCTTTTGACACTGACCTCTACGTGGTCATCCCGTTGACTGGGTCTGCTGAGGCAGTGAACTCAGGTTGGCTGCACTTTCGCAGCTACCACTGTTAGTGGTGGTAGGAGACCTACATAGGTCTCTTCCTGGATTGTATTCCTCACTTTTGCTTCCACAGTAAGGCCAAAGCCCCCTCTCAAGTCTTATGTGGAATTTTGCCTCTACGTTACTTACTGCTTGGAATAAGAAGACAATACATTCACCCCCTTCTTCCCTCTGCACTTGCCTTCCTGGGTTTGCAGGTCTGGACCCTCCATCTGAGCTGCAAATCCCTACTCAGTCCCTCTAGCAGGCCCACGTGATGCCTCCTTGCAGGTCCCGCCATGTGCTCTGGGCCAGGCAAATAGCACCCAACACCCATCATGGTAAAGAGGGGAGGCCCCGCAGGTGGAGTCAGCTTCCATAGGCATGTCAAGACCTCCAAGTGGCCAGCAAGACTGAAACCTTGACTCGTTAGGCCATCAGTGAGTCAGTAGCCCTCACAGAAACTCAAAGCACCAAGCACAGATCCTAGAAACACGGACTACTTGACACCCTACAGTCGGACACCTTGTTTCCATTTCTACGGCCAAAGGAACTCACACCCACCTCGTGTCTCAAGTCAACCTCTGCCCATGCTGGGGGGGTGGGGGTCAGTGCACTGAGTCACTAAAATTCTACCTTGACAAGTATGGCCCTTTACAGACCGCAGATTTCTCCCAGATGCTGTCTCATTTCATCCATAGAAACAACTGGAAAACAGTCATGCAGCGACACAAAGCAATGGTTGGTGACACTACTATAAAAGTTAAGTTTTCGGGGGCGCCTGGGTGGCGCAGTTGGTTAAGCGTCCGACTTCAGCCAGGTCACGATCTCGCGGTCCTTGAGTTCGAACCCCGCGTCGGGCTCTGGGCTGATGGCTCAGAGCCTGGAGCCTGTTTCCGATTCTGTGTCTCCCTCTCTCTCTGCCCCTCCCCCGTTCATGCTCTGTCTCTCTCTGTCCCAAAAATAAATTAAAAAACGTTGAAAAAAAAATTAAAAAAAAAAAAAGTTAAGTTTTCTGATGAGTTGGGCAAAATACTGAGGAAGAGAAAGAATTTACAGTAAAACCTGGGGTTGCGAGTAACTTGTTCCACGATGTTCCACATGATGAGGAAGAATTTCTAATTTAATTTAATTTTTTAAGTTTATTGATTTATTTTGAGAGAGAGAGAGAGAGAGAGCACAAGTGGGGGAGGAACAGAGAGAGGGAGAGAGAAAATCCCAAGCAGGCTCTGCACTGTCAGCCGGTGTCCAATGCGGGGCTCACACTCACGAACCACGAGATCATGACCTGAGCTGAAATCGAGAGTTGGATGCTTCACCAACTGAGCCACCCAGGTGCCCCTCTAATACATTTTTACTTGATAAACGAGGTGTCTTGCAATACGGGTAGTAGTTGATGCTGAATGTCACATGATCACAATTGAGCCAATGGTTCTTCTCTCTCTCTCTCTCTCTCACTGCAGAGGAGGAGGAGAAAAAGGCAGAGGAATCCTTCCCTTCAAATGAGATTAGGGAGATGTGTAAACTGTGGGAAACGGTGCAAAATTTTGTAGACAAAGCGCCACCTGAGTAAGGCTGTAGCCGTGCGAGCGATGAATCTATTTAACGACAATGCAATGTCACATTTCCTCAAAATCCTCAAAAGGAGGCAAAAGCAAGCGTCATTGGATAGGCTCCTTGTTAAAGTTTCACGGAAAGAAAAAGATTCCATTGAGCCAATAGATAGCAGTGATGTCATTACTGATAGTGAAAGTCGTCCTACACAATAATCCTCCTCTCCCGTCTCCCTCACGCCAGCCACGAAAGTTTTCAAAGGTAAGTGCAGGTGAATTTGTTTATTTTTCTTCATGTTTTGTATTTCCTTTATTATTTTCTATTATGTTACGGTATTGTAATCATTTTTATATGAATATTTTGGGGTTGTGGAATGAATCATCTGAGTTTCCATTACTTCTTCTGGGGAAATTCGCTTTGATATACCAGTGCTTTGGATTACAAGCATGTTTCCAGAACAAATTATGCTCACAAACCAAGGTTTTACTGTATGTAGTTTTAAAAATCAATCAATTCGTGGCACAAAAACAGACACATAGACCAATGGAATAGAATAGAAACCCCAGAACTAGACCCACAAACATATGGCCAACTCATCTTTGACAAAGCAGGAAAGAACATCCAATGGAAAAAAGACAGTCTCTTTAACAAATGGTGCTGGGAGAACTGGACAGCAACATGCAGAAGGTTGAAACTAGACCACTTTCTCACACCATTCACAAAAATAAACTCAAAATGGATAAAGGACCTGAATGTGAGACAGGAAACCATCAAAACCTTAGAGGAGAAAGCAGGAAAAGACCTCTCTGACCTCAGCCATAGCAATCTCTTACTCGACACATCCCCAAAGGCAAGGGAATTAAAAGCAAAAGTGAATTACTGGGACCTTATGAAGATAAAAAGCTTCTGCACAGCAAAGGAAACAACCAACAAAACTAAAAGGCAACCAACGGAATGGGAAAAGATATTTGCAAATGACATATCGGACAAAGGGCTAGTATCCAAAATCTATAAAGAGCTCACCAAACTCCACACCCGAAAAACAAATAACCCAGTGAAGAAATGGGCAGAAAACATGAATAGACACTTCTCTAAAGAAGACATCCGGATGGCCAACAGGCACATGAAAAGATGTTCAACGTCGCTCCTCATCAGGGAAATACAAATCAAAACCATACTCAGATATCACCTCACGCCAGTCAGAGTGGCCAAAATGAACAAATCAGGAGACTATAGATGCTGGAGAGGATGTGGAGAAACGGGAACCCTCTTGCACTGTTGGTGGGAATGCAAACTGGTGCAGCTGCTCTGGAAAACAGTGTGGAGGTTCTTCAGAAAATTAAAAATAGACCTACCCTATGACCCAGCAATAGCACTGCTAGGAATTTACCCAAGGGATCCAGGAGTACTGATGCATAGGGACACTTGTACCCCAATGTTTATAGCAGCACTCTCAACAATAGCCAAATGATGGAAAGAGCCTAAATGTCCATCAACTGATGAATGGATAAAGGAATTGTGGTTTATATACACAATGGAATACTACGTGGCAATGAGAAAAAATGAAATCTGGCCTTTTGTAGCAACGTGGATGGAACTGGAGAGTGTGATGCTAAGTGAAATAAGCCATACAGAGAAAGACAGATACCATATGGTTTCACTCTTATGTGGATCCTGAGAAACTTAACAGGAACCCATGGGGGAGGGGAAGGAAAAAAAAAAAAAAGAGGTTAGAGTGGGAGAGAGCCAAAGCATAAGAGACTGTTAAAAACTGAGAATAAACTGAGGGTTGATGGGGGGTGGGAGGGAGGGGAGGGTGGGTGATGGGTATTGAGGAGGGCACCTTTTGGGATGAGCACTGGGTGTTGTATGGAAACCAATTTGACAATAAATTTCATATATTAAAAAAAATAAAGAAAGAAAATTTAATCAAAAAAAATAAGATTGGACTGAATGATAGAATGCAAATATACAAGACACTGGGTCTGGAAAAAAAAAATCAATCAATTCGTAATATGACAGTGGTTATCTTCTATGCAGCCCAAGTTTTTCTCAAGATCAGAAGAGTTCTTTAATAATGACTATTGGTTATATTTGCATAATGATTTATAGTTTACAAAGTATTTCCATGTACACTCTCTTATTTAATTCTTGCCAAAAAAAAAAAAAAACTAATGCAAGATTGGTGTTTTATCCTCATTTTATGAACGAGGAAATTGAGGCCCAAGGAGTCTGCATACTTGGCTAGGCATTCATTACCGGTTTAATTAAAAGAATTGTTCTAAAGTTGGAAATGAAAAAACAAGCTCATTTATGGCCTCATTACAAAGTTCATCTCTGGTTACCTGTTTGTATGTTTGTTTTTTGAGTTTATTTATTTACTTTGAGAGAGTATGAGAGAGGGAGGGAGAGAGAGAGAGGGGAAGAGAGAATCCCAAGCAGTCTCTGTGCTGTCAGTGCAGAGCCTGATGAGAGGCTCGATCTCCCGAACCGTGAGATCATGACCTGAGCCCAAATCAAGAGTCAGAGGCTTAACCAACTGAGCCACCCAGGCGCCCCTGGCTACCTGTTTTCAATCACTCCTCTGAATTCGGTCCCTAGGACCCCTTCCCCACTGCAGTGGACCAGGCACAATCTTGGGACACTCTTGTCTGAGAAGATGGAGACACGACCCCACCCCTGATGGGAGGTGGGGGGCAGGAGAAGATGGGGAGGTGGCTCAGGCAGCAGGGGCACCATCTACAGTGTTGCCTCACTGAAACACACACCTTTGGGGAAAATCACACGACGCGCAAAACCCAGAAAATGCACAAAAGAAACCCAAGCTTCCAATAAAACCGAGTGAGAAAAGTAGTCTCGCCCCTTGCGAGTGTTTTTGGAGTATGATGTCATTACTCGGGTTAAGGGCTTGTATCCAGAGCAACTCAAACATTTGTACATTACGCATTCATCTCCTCATCCCATGACCGCTGCTGCCAGCATCATGCTTAAGATTCACAAGGGCACACACCCTCCCCGCGGGTCACAGCGAGTGGCGATGGCAGACCCCACCGTGACCAGAGAGGGAGGATGCGTGGCCTGCCTTGACTCTCCCGTGGTGGGCAGGGAAGTGGCCCATCAGGGTAGGAGCAAAGGGACAGAAAGGCTCAGGGCTGTGCTCACTCCCTGAGGCGTTGCCTCTCCAGAGTTGCTCCGGGTTCAGTGTCAGGAAAGATTTTGTGCTTTGGCTTATTTTAGTGGACGGTTCCGTTCCAGGTTGAGACCATTTCAATAGGCAGAAGAGCCTTGAGATGTTTGGACATTAATTATTTGTTCTCTGCATGCTTCCCATCCCCTCTGTGCCTGTAGCTGTGCCAGAACCTGGGTGCCGGGAGAGATGGAGGTCAGACTGGATGAGAGGGTGAAAATCAATCCGAAATTCACATTCCCCCAGGGAGAAGGGAACCTATAATTAGGGATTTTTTTTTAACAAGGTTGATTTCATGCATCACACACAGCCTGAGGCCGTTCGCAAGGTGGTTACAAGAGGGAGAGAACACACAGCCAGGGCTGTTGAGTCTTGCCCCCCACCCGCACCCCAATCCCTCCCCACCAGCCACGGGAAAGCAGCTGAGCCTCTGGAAGCAGCAAACACCCTAAATAGAAAATTTCACACGTGTGGTCGGCAGATTTTCAAAAGAAGAAATAATAAAGTACTTGTGATAGCAAATAGCCTTCCTTGTATTATTTTTCAAAGCCCGCTGGATTTAACCCCCTGTGGCTTCCGGGCTGCTCCAGTGAACTCATAAACAATAACATTATTCTACTGCCTTAAGAGGCTTTTGACCATCTTTGTAGTAAGGTTAGGAAAAATACTCTTCCCTGAAGTTGAAGGCTTTAGCGACCCCTGGTTCAATTTCAGTTTAAACAATTAAAGCAATTGTACAGTTCCAGCTGCACTATTTGTTGGGGCGGCTATAACAAAGTGCCACATCCTGGTCGGCTTAAACAACGGAATATTATTGTGTCATAGAGCTGGTGGTTCAGGTCCAAGGTCAAGGTGTAGTTGCCTTCCGAGGGCTCTCTCCTTTGCTTGTTGATGGCTGTCTTCTCCCTGTCTGTTGATGTGGTCCCTGTGTACGTCTGTATCCTAACCTATTCTTTTTTATTTATTTTATTTTATTTATTTACTTATTTTTTTTTTAAAGTTGGATAAGGTGGAGCTCCGTATGCTGAATTCGGCTGTTCATCACCTCCAAGCTCTAGTTTTTTGTTTTTTTTTTTTAATTTTTTTTTCGACGTTTTTATTTATTTTTGGGACAGAGAGAGACAGAGCATGAACGGGGGAGGGGCAGAGAGAGAGGGAGACACAGAATCGGAAACCGGCTCCAGGCTCCGAGCCATCAGCCCAGAGCCTGACGCGGGGCTCGAACTCACGGACCGCAAGATCGTGACCTGGCTGAAGTCGGACGCTTAACCGACTGCGCCACCCAGGCGCCCCCCTATTCTTTTTTAAAAAAATTTTTTAAACGTTTATTTTTGAGAGAGATCAAGAAACCGAGTGCGTGTGAGGGAGGGGCAGAGAGAGAGAGAGGGAGACACAGAATCTAAAGGAGGCTCCAGCCTCTGAGCTGTCAGCACAGAATCTGATGTGGGGCACGAACCCACCAGCCATGAGATCCTGATCTGAGCCGAAGTCGGAGACTTAAACAACTGAGCCACCCAGGTGCCCGTAATCTCCTATTATAAGGACACCGATCGTGTTGGATTAGGGCCCATCCGAAAGACCCGATTTTATACTTAATCACCTCTTTAAAGACTTTATATCCAAATACAGTCACATTCTGAGGTCCTGGGGGTTAGAACGTCAACATATATAACTTGGGAAGGGACACCCTTTGGCCGAATTCGCCAACCCTAACCTATTGTTTCACGCAATCTGTATGTTTCTCCCTCCATACAAATGGATGCCTACACAGAATCCTGCGGTTCCCCTTTGTATTATTATGAGTATTATTTGCATCTGCAAATTTCTCTTTTGCAAGTTAGCTGCATTTTTCTTTGAACTATAAAAGTGGTAAACCATAACATATTCTTGGGCGTTGGGGCTTTTCCAATTCCTCAAACATACACACAAGACGAAACAAAAGCAGAGCCCCACCTAATGGGCAGGCGGTCTGGCAGGGCTGTTGCCTGGCTGGGTGTCAGCCTGGGCTCTGCCACGTGATACCGTGCAAGCTTGGGCAATCGGGACTTGGTCTTCCCAAGCGTCGGTTCCCCCTCTTCGGAATCACGCTACCCTGTGAGGACTTAAGGACGACCCAATGAGCTAGGCAATTAAAGCGCAGGAGGTGAGAGTCACATCTTTGTAAATGGCATTTTTCTGCGAACCTTCACAGTACCGTATGGCCAAAATCGACTCCACTTCCAAAAATGCTAAATGAAGCTTTCCTGCTACTGACCAGACAGGGTTAACCTTGAGACTTGCTTAGCCGTTCATCCCCAAACATAAGGTCCTCCCCAAACTGCTGCTGTGTGAGATCGCAGTTCTTGATGCCCCTGATGCTGTGAGTCAGGGATGCCGCAGAGCACAGCGGGGATGATGTGTCTCTGCTCCCCGATGCCAGGCCTCCAGGGAGACTTCAATGGCTGCAACTGGACATGTGCACAGCCGTCTTCTCTTACTGAAAGTTGCCCTGCTGGAAACTTCCCACACCTCTGCTACCTAGACTGGGTAGACTGGAAAGTTCGGCTCAATGGGGCTCAGTGGGGGCTGGGTAGACATGGGCTCCCCATGGGGCCTGGGCTTCCCTCGGCACGGGGGCCTCAGTGTTCCCAACCCAAGTGTCCTGGTGAATGGAGCAGAGACAGCATGGCCCCTCATCACCCAGCCACTCCTGCCATTGTATAGGTTGAAAAGCAAGAGTCACGAGTCGCTCAGATTCAAGAGGAGGGGCCATAGACCCTAACTCTCCATGGGGGAAGTGTTTACAGCAATATTTAGTAAACCACCACAAGACTGTTGGGCAGAAGGAGTGAGACGGACCAGGACACTGGAGAGAGGAAAGCTGCCGCCATCTTGGCTTGGGCAGAGGTGAGGCGAGCACCCCGGCGTTGAGGAGTGTTGCCCTGCTCTCCTGGAAACTGAATGCATTGTTTTATGCCTTCCAAATACGTGCAGGGTCCTCCACCATTCGGGGCCTCGGTTTCCCCATCCATTAAATGAAGGGGTTGAAATGGTTGATCTTTAAAGTCTCCTGGGAGGCTCAGTCAGTTAAGCGTCAGACTCCTGATTTCGGCTCAGGGCATGATCTCAGCATTTGGTGAGTTCAAGCCCCGCAGTGAGCTCTGCGCTGACCACAAGGGGCCTACTTAGATTCCTCTCTCTCTCTCTCTCTCTCTCTCTCTCTCTCTTTCCACACCCCCACTCATGCTCTCTCTCTCTCTCTCAAAACAAACTTTTAAAAAGAGCCTGGGGAAATACATTGTCTCTCACATATAGATGACATGCAGGATGCATAAGCAGCCCAGTATACTTTACTACTCGATTTGAGCACTGGGTTTCCTGTGTTTGCAAAACGCCATGCTGGCTTACCTTTTCTGAGAGATTCCAGAAAGTTGCTCACTTGGACACGGTTTCCCACCGGAGCAGCGCCCCCTATAAGCACCTACTATCTACCTCACAAGCGCAACAAATACAAAACTCCGCCGTCTGTCTCAAGGATTGTCCTTTACAGGCCACGTCCCCCAGGAGGTGGGTTGGGGGGCGGGGGCAGGGTGGAAGGATCAAGCACCATGACTTCCCCAGCTTTTCCGTCCCCTCTCCCTTCCTTCTCAGCGATGCTCCCACCCCACCACTAGCATTGTGTTTATACAAGGAGCAAGACAAATGTGCATTGGATGATGCCATAGGCTTGTCACCCTACCCCTCCTCTCCTTCCCTGAGGCTCTCCCAGCCCAGCCTCCTGCTTTCCTGGTCTCAGGCTGCAAACGCCCCAGCAACTCAATTCCCGGGGCCCCCGGCTCTCACCCACAGTGAGAAGAAGCGAGAAGGCATGTACATTTCCCCCGCCACCCCGGCAGCATCCGTCACCCTGTCCGGGGCTTCCTTCGCTCTGCTGGCCACTCCTGTTTACACGGGGATAACACAGCCAGACCCTTTCTGGCATGATGCCAACACAACCACCTCGATTCTTCCAGCTCCCCATATGGATCAGCGTTGCTTGATTAAGCACATCCGTTTAAAGTCAAAGCCTCGTTAATATCCACGGTTGTAAGCCCATTTCACTTGGATAACTGCTTGCCTTATTATTTGATTTGATTTAGTCCTCTGCCCGGCTGCCATCCTAAGTCTCCTCTCCACTTAATTTAGCATCCAAACTAGATGTGTCTGTCTTGTCACACATCAGGTCTAGAGGAACACCAAGTCTGGAGAGCCCTCTGGGCTCACTTTTGCCATCTTCCAAAAATGTCCATCCTTTCTCTCCTGGGTGGAGGATATTTTAACCCTGAAAGAGGAAGGGAACAAAACAAGACACGAAAGGGCAAATAGAGACTTGTCTCCTACTCAGGCCAGGAAGGAAACTGTCCTCAGTGCGCGGAACTCAAGTCTATGCCGGGCCGGGCCTCTAACAGGGGCTGTCGCTGACACGTCACAAGATTGCTGGGACAGTCTTCCCATGGAGAGATGGGAGTGGGGGTGGGGATGGTGCTTCTCACATTCTAGTCCGATCCATACCGTTGACGTCATCTCTGCAAGGTCACAGCTCACACCTGCCATCTCTGCTGGAGTGCAGGATTCTGTCCATCTCCCTCTGGATGCCTACCCCTCTCGAACTTCTTTGGAGAACACCCCCCATGCTAGGCACTATCCTGGCGAACCTTCTCCGCCTAACCCTGGGTGTCACAGTTTTCCAGATAAGAACACGGTGGGGGGAAGACTCACTCCTGGGCTGCCCCCCTGCTTGTCTCTAGACCAGTGACTCTCAAAATTATGGGGTGGTGGAGACAGAGTGCTGTCTCCTGCTAGAGGGTTCTGATTCTCCTCCCCCGGGGCTTTCTCCCTCCCCTCAAATCTCCTTAGGAAATGATTACCAAGGGGCCACCGTTCCAGGGAGAACCTGAAGTGTCCTTCAAGAGTGTGGAGAACATGTGGGAGGATTCTGCAGGTGGTGAGGGGTGTATGAACTGGAGGGGCCTGTCTTCCTCCTTACCCTGTACTCTCTAAGGACGTACTGGGGACAATGTGTAGGAAATTAATGTCCACCCATCTCAATTCTTCTGTTGCAGATATTGAGGTGAGCTCTAAAAGTCAACGTTCTACAGGAAGGGGTGGAACACAAAAGCTCTTTCTCTTTCTCCCTTCAGATCAATGCCACAGAAATCTAGGCAATGGAGTGGCAGCGTGTGCCCCCCCCCGCCAACAAGCCTGCCCCCCCCGCCCCGAGAGACCCAAGATGGTGCTAACGACTATGCATCTATGCATCATCGCAGTGCTTTCTTTCGTCAAACAATTTTTTGGCTGTTTCATCAAAATCTAAGTGCATCCATTGAGTCTCGCCACCCATGGGGACCCCATCCGTCCCGTGTGACCCAGTGGGGAAAAAGATGGCGAGACATGCTGGTCTAGGGCATTTCGGGAGGCTCTCTTCTGACCTGCAGTGGGGGAGAGGGGCCCGCCTTGGAGCGGGGTAGAAAGACGGTGCCCCTCACCCCCACCTGCACACACAGGTTGAAAACCAAAACAAAAGGGAGGACACTTCATCTCATCACAGAATCGCCTCCGGACGACACTGAAAAGCTGCCGAAGTTGCTTCCCAGTGGTGAGGTGCAGAGAGCGTTGTATTGGGTATTGAAATGAGTCAGGGATGCTGAGACACAGCCCTGTGCTCTGCCAGAGGGTGGTCCTGAGCACCAGGTCCAAAGAACCACCAGCATCAGGTTCTTTTATTTTTATTTTTTAATGTTTATTTATTTATTTTGCGAGAGCGCGCGCGTGAGAGAGAGAGTATATGAGCAGAGGAGGGACAGAGAGAGAGGGAGACAGGGCATCCCAAGCAGGCTCCGCGCTGCCAGTGCAGAGCCCGACGTGGGGCTCAGACCCACAAACTGTGAGATCATGACCTGAGCCGAAGTCAAGAGTCAAATGCTTAACTGACTGAGCCACCCAGGCGCCCCAGTCCTGTGTATTTTCTATGGGGATGAGAGGAGGTCGCGAACCTATGTCTCACAAACACTTCAGAAGAGATTTAGGTCAATTGTCCATGCCACTAAATGAAGCTGGGTACTGATGGAGATTATGAGAAAGCCAAAACTCCGAAGCCAGAAGGCAATTTGGGATGCTTCTCTCACTGCCACCATGAGGTCTTTGATTTGACAAACGTGCACTTTATGTTTCTAAGTATTTATTTAAATTCCCATGAGTTAACATACAGTGTAATATTAATGTCAGGGGTACATATAGGGATTCAACACTTCCATACGTCACCTGGTGCTCATCAAGACAAGTGCCCTCCTTCACCCCCATCACCTACTTTACCCATCCCCCCACCCACCTCCCTCCTGGTAACCCTCAGTTTGTTCTCTATAGTTGAGTCTGGACAAATGTACTATACCCAAGAAACCACACTAAGGTTTATCCCAATGCCAAGAGGATTTGAGATTTTGCTCCATAGGAAATATGACCCTGATGGGCTGCTAGTAAACCTATGCACCTGTCAGATTACCCTCTGCCTACAACCTTCCCCCCCCCCCGCCCCCCTTACCCTGGTAGCTACCAGGGTATCCCATCTGTTCTAACACTTGCCTTTGGTCCTGAACAAGGCTTCCTGTACTGACCTTCACCACCCAGCCAGCAGGTTCTCCATTAATGACCCAGCATTGTCTAGCATCGCTGTTGCTATGGTGACAGTCACTCATGAATACACTAAAAGAAAAATAGCCCACACTCTAGCAGGTGCATAGTCCTGGCACGGCATACCGGTACTGGCTCGTAAAGTTTTCTAGTTTCCCCCAAGACTTTTCTTTCCCCCAAGACTTAAAATTAGGAACCAATGTAACTGCTAAGAACACGATTCTCCTAGCAACCAGAGAAATGCTCTTCCCTCCTGTTGGGGAAGTTAAAAATAACATTGCTTGTACCACTGTAACCGGCTGGAATCTCCAAATTATGTCCCGGAACATCCGCCTGGTCATAGCAGATAGCACCTATCGTCAAGGTGACCTTTCTAAGGCACAAATGTCATTCGGCTGCACAGAGTCATTCAGGCTTCCTCTTTCCTGAGTGGGAGAAACGTCATACTCACCTTGGGCCTTGTGAGCGGGGGCAGGGTTCCCTTCTTACCCATTCCCAGCAAGGCACCAACGTTCTAGGCATAAGCAATCGCTCGAGATTCTCTGCAGACCTTGTGCCTGCCAGCCTGGATGCCTGCCCTCTCCCCTTCCTCCCTCCCTCTTTCCCTTCCTGTTGATATAATTAACATACAATAAAATTTAAAAATCCTAAGGGATCAGTTCAATGAGTTTTGACAATTAACGTATGCAGGGCAAGATACCAAACATTTCCAGTGTTCCAGAAAGGTCTCTCGTGTCCCTCTCCAGTCAATCAACCATCCCCCAACCCAGAGGCAACCATTTTCTGACCTCTATTTCCACAGATGAGTTTTGTCTGTTCTGAAACTTCATAAATGGAATGGTATAGAAAATATTATTGGGTGTATTCTATTGTGTGAATATGGCACCATTTAAAAATCGACTTTTCTGTTGATGGACATTTGAGGTGTTTTCAGTTCGAGATTATCATGAATAAGACTCCTTAAGAATATTTTTATGCTAGCCTTTTTGTGGAAAATCATTTATTTCTCTTGGGCAAATGCCTAGAAGTGGAATTGCTGGGTCATGGGGAAGCTGTATGCTTAACTTTATTACAGACTGCCAGATGGTTCTCCAAACTGCTTGTACTGTTTGACTCTTCCATCATCGTAGACAAGAGTCCAACTTCTCCACACCCCCACTAACATTTGGTATTGTCATTGTTGTTGTTGTCTTAATTTTGCCATTCTCGGTGGGTATGTAACAGTATCTCATTGTGCTTTTAATTTGCATTTTTCTGACAACTAATAACCTGAGTATATCTGAGTACATTCTCATGTACTTACGGGCCACTTCCATATCATCTTTTGTGAAGTATCTGTCCAATGTTTTGTCCATTTAAAAAACTGAGTTGTTGGGGCGCCTGGGTGGCGCAGTCGGTTAAGCGTCCGACTTCAGCCAGGTCACGATCTCGCGGTCCGGGAGTTCGAGCCCCGCGTCAGGCTCTGGGCTCATGGCTCAGAGCCTGGAGCCTGCTTCCAATTCTGTGTCTCCCTGTCTCTCTGCCCCTCCCCCGTTCATGCTGTTTCTCTCTGTCCCAAAAATAAATGTTCAAAAAAAGAAAATTAAAAAAAAAAACTGAGTTGTTTACCTTCCCATTAATTAATTTGTTAATAATATATTCTGGATATATGTTCTGCAAATAGATTTTCCCTATCTGTGGTTTGTCTGCTCGTTTTCTGAATGGTAACTTTGATGGGCAGGAATTTTTAATTGTGAGGAAGTCCACTTCATCAGTTACTTTCTTGTTATGGTTTGTCATTTTTGTGTCTTGTCTCAACACTCTATATCTAACTGAAGGTTGCAAAGAATTTCTCTTCTATTTTCTTCTAGAAGATTTGTGGTTCTGTTTTTCTCATATAGACTTTTGATTCATCTCAAATTATTGTTTTATTTGTTCAGTGAGACAGGAGTGGCGTTATTTTTTTTCTCATAAGAATATTCAGTATTTCCAGCACTATCTGTTGAAAGATTTTCCTGTCGCCACTAAATTATTTTGGTGCCCTTGTCTAAAATGAGTTGACTGCAAAAGTATAGGTCTATTTCTGGACTCTCCCTTCTGTTCCATTGACCTGTGTGTCTATTCCTATGCAATAGCATGCTGTCTTGATTATTGGGTTTATAGCAAGTCTTGAAATCATGTAGTGTAAGTTCCTCCACACGCTTCCACTTTGTCAAGATAATTTTGGCACTTCTGGCACTTTCTCTGAATTTCCATAAAAATTTTAGGATTAGATTTTCTATTTCTTCCCCCCAAACCTGCTGTAATTTTGGTAGACACTCCATTGGAACTATAGATCAATTTAGAGCAAATTAATATTTTAAAACCTTGACTCTTCTAATCCATGAATATGGTATATCTCTCCACTTGTTTATATCTTCTTTAATTACTCTCAAAAATGCTTACAGTTTCCAGGGTAAAATTCTTGCTTATCTTTCATTAAATTCACTCCTAGATATTTGGTTTTGTAAATGCTATTGAAAGAGTATTATTTTATTTTTCAATAAAATAAAATCATTTATTACTTCACCTGTTTACTTTGGCATGTACAGTTTCAGACACCAGGCATGCCTTCCTCCTTGTCTGCATACACACTTGCTACCCCTCCTTCCAGGCATCACCCTCTGTAGGAAGCCTGACTCTGTTTTCCTGGCCTGAGTAATCTCATTTCTGTGTTATGATAAAGATCTGTGTGGTTTCATGATAATGCAAAGATTCTGCCATATTTAACTAGGTGTTTATTGTCTGTCTGCTAATTAGACCTTGAGTTCTTTGAGAGCAGCAGCTGTGTCTTCAATCTCTTTTCACAATATCAAGTGAAACAGTCAGCCTATAGACTCACTTGTTAAACAAGGACATCTTAAAGTGGTAAAGAATCTCAGATGTCGTCATGTTCAATACTCTACATGAAACTCCACTATATTGTTGCATGGCCAGAATGCAGCGAACCTGTCTGATTTGGGCTATGGTAGATATGATGCACTTTATGTGCTCTTTGTGTCCATTAACAGTAGACCCATGGAAGAGGCTTCCATTGAAACTAAGAAACATTCTGGATTCCCTACTTGCATAGTAAAGATCTAGTGCCAAATCTACTTGGATGCTATTGCCTCCCCTTTGTTCTTTGGTTGTAAGCACAGTTCAAACATTCTAATCCTTATCTATTAAACGTGTCCAATTGGTACCATTTAATGTTTTAGAAAGTTTTATCATTACATTTCCACAATTAGTATGTAATATTTACATGATTTTTTTCAAATGTTTATTTAAATTCCAGTTAACATACAATGAAATATTGGTTTTAGGAATAGAACCCAGTGATTCATCACTTACATACAACACCCAGTGCTCATCACCAGTGCCCTCCTTAATACCCATCACCCATTTAGCCCACCCCCCACCCACCTCCCTCCATCAACCCTCAGTTTGTTTTCTATCATTAATATTTGCTACTCACACCAATTCTAGGTGTGAGAAATTGTAGCTGCATGAAAACTTCTTGTTCTGCCACTCATCAGGTGTTTAATTTTGTCTCTACATACCTAAGGAGAAATGTATGAGTGTGTTCATTGTGTAAATCACACATTTATTAGGTTGATGGAAATGTGGTTGTTCATCTCTAAGAACTGGAGGGGTGCAGTGTATTAAATGCATTTTACAGTGTACTCGACAGCAGTTAGAAGTGGGGAATTAGATGCATACAATATGGATAGATCTTAAGAGCAGTGCCAATGGGGAAAAGAAATATATAACATACAAATTTTGTGTAAATTAAAAATTCATCACACATCAATAAAAACGCATCAAAGTGGCAAACTTCATTTTTGAAAAATACATTCAAGCAAAAAGATCCACCAGAATTATTTCAGGTAGAGAAGGGTGCATTGCAGGAGCAGAAATAGGGGATAAAGGAAAATCAATCCGTGAACCAAGGAAGAGTCCAGCAGGTCGCTAGCAATAATATGCCGTGAAATGAGGGGCTTGAGAGACTCAAGTTTCCATTTTTAACAGCCGAAAGAAGAGGAATTTAAAAAAGGTAAAAATCAGATTTTGAGGGGATTAAGTGAGGTAATTCATGAAAAGCACTTAGCAAGTGCCCTAGCACATGGTAACTATTGACGAATTTTATGAAGCTAATATTAGTAGACTAATCTGTGCTAAAAAGCACCCTCCATGGGGGGCGGGACCTCCATTTTGTTCATGCGAGCATCTCGAGCACCAGAGCAGCATCTGTCACGTTTGCAGGTGCTCGATAAATATTTGTTGAGGGAATAACAGGCACTGAGATACAACGATGGGCAAAAGCAATACTGCTTCCGCCCTTACAGAGCTAACAGTTTGGAAGAGAGACAAACACCAATAAAAAACATACATAAATAAATACACAATTGCAATCGTTTCTAAATGCAAGTTCTCGTGGTTCCCTGATAGCCCATAATGGGGGTATTCAAATGGGTCAGAGCGATCAGAAAAAGCTTCCTTGAGCAAGTGACCTTTGAGTCGCGGTGAGTAAGATTTAACTAGATACAAAGAGGAAGATCATTCCAGGCAGGAAACCTAGCATGTGCAATGTCCCTGTGGCAGACGAGAGCTTGGCAAATACGAGAGCCTGAAAGACAGGGCGAGGGGGCCCAGCTGGGCAGTGAGGCTGGAGAAGGAGGCGGGGCCAGACCAAGGCAAGACCTCACCAGCCATGTCAAGGAACTTGCCTTTATTTTCTGAGCCGGGGAAAGCTGATGACAGGCTGTAAGAGCAGAGAGACACAATCAGATATTTATTTTTAGAAGACGGTTCAGGCATCAGCTTTTAGTGTATGTGGCACTGGGCTACTAGTGAAAGGACAGATAAAAGTGACTAGATCGTCAACGTTGGCTGGGATTGTTAGAATTTGCGAACCATCGACATAAGACGTGGAACACAGCTATTCAATGTGGTCGATTCCTAGATGTCAAGAAAAGCCTGAATCTATCTGGAATAATGCTGCGGCTCCTGGGAGGGGCTTATGGATCATAAGATGACCAAGACTGATTAAGAGCAAAGGCCGTTCCTCTGTCTCTCCTGATACTCTCCCACTGCTTGACAACTGGAAGGATTTGGGCTTGATGAACGTTTCATTCCCAAAGTATACTTTCCAACTAGTTGGTGATGCTCCTGGCCTTGTTGATATGCAAATTCCTCACGTTGATCAACTCACCTTGGCCTCTGGTGCTGCCAACAGGCCCTGAGGCACCATCGCCTCTCACTGCCCATTTGCAGGACTTTCTTGACCACATTGGTCCAACCCACAGGCTACACACCCACCTGCCAAGAGGAGGGAGAGAGCACATGTTCTGCAATCCGTTTGTCACTCACCCAAGGGCCAAGCCAAAGAACACACTGAGCCCCTTGAGCTCTGTACCTCCCACAACCATCCACATCTGCCCACCCTTGCCACACCCACCCTGAGGCAAGGCCACACCTGGCCTCCAGAACAAAGCCCAACTCCAAGCTCTCTCAAAAATCAGATTGGGTGCATAAACTTAGGTTCTCACTTTTCTTTCTAAGGTACTTCACCCACCCCACCCTCCCCCTGAACTACACCCAGTGCAAAAAGCCATCCCTGTGAACCAAGCCATTGGCTCTCACCTTGCAACCACTCCATAAATGTTAGGTCCTTCTGTGTACGCTTCCTACAGGGGAGACCCTCACTCCTTGCCACCGGATGCCTCAGTATGCGTTCTCATAGAAGGCATCTTATGACCCTGTCAGGTTCTAAGAATCAAAACTACATGTGACATCTCCTTCTCAAAAAGGCATTCCAAAGAAGGCTGGTCGCAATAGAAAATATCAGTAACTAAGAGAGGGGTCCCCTGAATGCTGTATGGTCCATCAGATACTTCTTTTTCTTCTCTTGGGTATCAGCTAATCTTCCTCCAGTATGGAATCCATCTGACACGTTCATACATTCATACCCTGCCCCCCACCCCAGGGTGTGTCATTTTCCTCACTAACTCGGTGAACACATCAGTCATTCAGTGAATCACTTGGCAAATTTCCTAAGGACCCACTGGACACAAAGCCACCGTCGTGGACACACAACTTCTGCAGGAAGGGCATATGCCCCAAAGCTCGAGAATTAGGAGACCCCTAGTTCTGCATGGCCTCTTCAAATGCAGAGAGAAACATGTTTCAAGTCCCTGCTAACAAGGACAAGTTCCAGCCAGAGCTGACCTTCAGCTCACTCACCGGGAATCCAAGTCTCTGTCAGCCATGGGAGTCAGGGGCCAAGTTCTCTGCCAAATTACTGGTGCAGTCTGGCCTGAAATGCCCTCTCTCTACATGGGGATTCAAGTAGCTCCTGTCCCACTAACGTCAACATACTGCGTCCTACATTTCTCTACCTTGTACCCCACATTTGTCAATTTAAAAATGTTTAGGAGCTCCTTGGTGACTGAGTTCATGAAGCATCTGGCTGTTGGTTCCAGCTCAGGTCATGATTCCAGGGTCATGGGATCAAGCCTCACGTTGGGCTCTGTGTTGAGTGTGGAACCTGCTAAGATCCTTTCTCTCTCCCTCTGCCCCTCTTCTCAGCTTTTACTCTCTCTCTCTCTCTAAAAAAAATTAAAATAAAAATTAAAAATTAAAATGACTAAAGTTCACAGCAGCATTATTCACACTCAAAAGGCAGAAATAAATCAAATGTCCATCAACAGATGAATGGAATGGAATGGAATATTATTCAGCCTTAAAAAAAAGAAGGGGATTCTGGGGCCACTGGGGTGGCTCAGTCGGTTAAGCATCCAACTTGAGCTCAGGTCATGATCTCATGGTTTGCGAGTTCAAGCCCCATGGTGGTCTCTGTGCTGACAGCTCAGAGCCTGGAGCCTGCTTCGGATTCTGTGTCTCCCTCTCTCTCTGCCTCTCCCCCACTCGCACTCTGTCTCTGTCTGTCTCTCTCTCTCTCAAATAAATTTTTAAAAAAGGGGGGGATTCTGACACAGGCTATATGTATCTCACATACACAAACACATATAGAAATAGAGAGAGACCTCTATAAAGATACAGTTATATATATCATATGTATATCTTATAATGTAGATTATATATATATATATATATATATATATATATATCTCCAGCCTCTGCCCCTTGCTTGTCTGTAACTTTCTACTCCAACGCTGAGAAACCTAGCTCCCATCAACTCCCATCCACTCACTGAAATAAGTGTTCAATTCCAGGGGCACCTGGGTGGCTCAGTCAGTTGAGCTTTCGACTCTTGATTTTGGTTTTGGCCTGTCTCAGCTTTTGGCAAGCCTTCCTCACTGAGCTTGATCATTTCTAGCTTTTGATGTACAGTGAGAGACGTGTGACTCTGCCTTTCACTTGAACACTTAGAGGCCACTGTAGGGGAATTACTTGGCCTGATTTCAATATTGTGTCTCAGAGAGAGAGAGGGAGCCGTCAGAACATGCACAACATTTATCAACTAAGTTTGCCATCTGATATGGGCTTGGCGAGGCATGCCTGGATGTAACCTTTTCAGACTGACTTCTTTCACTTAGCGATATGCATTTAAGTTTCCACCGTGTCTTTTCATGGCTTGGTAGCCCATTGCTTTTTATGCATTGTCCGGATATAATATACTTTGTATATTTATCTTAAAGGACGCATTGGTTGCTCCCCAGTTTTAGTGACTATGAATAAAGACGCTATAAATATTCGTGTACGGGTTTTTGTGTGCTGAGTTGTCAACTCACTTGGGTAAATTGGCAGCGAGATTGTTGGACTGCATGGTCAAAGTACGTTTAGCTCTGAAAGAAACCACCACACTGTCTCTCAAAGCAGCTATACCCAAGTTCCCATCCCCGTCAACAAGGAACGAGAGTTCCTCATTCTCGCTAGGATGTGGGCCTGCCAGTTTTCCAGACTTGGAGCTATTCTAACGGGTGTGTAGTGGGATTTCATTCTTGTTTGAATCTGCAGTACCTTTTTATTTATTTTTGGGACAGAGAGAGACAGAGCATGAACGGGGGAGGGGCAGAGAGAGAGGGAGACACAGAATCGGAAACAGGCTCCAGGCTCCGAGCCATCAGCCCAGAGCCCGACGCGGGGCTCAAACCCACGGACCGCGAGATCATGACCTGGCTGAAGTCGGACCCTCAACCGACTGCGCCACCCAGGCGCCCCTGAATCTGCAGTACCTTTAACAACAGGTGATGTTGAGAAGCTTCTCGCATGCTTTCTTTGGCCACCTGTATGCCTTGCTTGGTGTGGTGCCTGGGTGTCCGTTCAGATCCTTTTTTCCTTTCGTAATCGAGAATTTTTAAATTTTTATTTATTTTTTTATTTGAGAGAGAGAGAGAAAGTGATAGCGGGGGAAAGAGACAGAGGAAGAGAGAGAGAGAGAGAGAGAGAGAGAGAGAGAGAGAATTCCAAGCAGGTTCCATGCTCATCAGCTCATCATGGGCCCAACATGGGGTTCAATCTCAAGACCCTGGGATCATGACCCGAGCTGAAATCAAGAGTAGGCTGCTCAACCGACTGAGCCACCCAGGCACTCCCATAATTGAGATTTTATTGGTTGTTCTGAGGGTCAGTGCACAGACATTATGAAGAATTTGTACACAATTCCTAATGCAGGTGCCAAACATATTAGGAGCCTGTAGTTCTTTTTTTTTTTTTAACATTTATTTTATTTTTGAGACAGAGAGAGACAGAGCATGAACGGGGGAGGGTCAGAGAGAGGGAGACACAGAATCTGAAACAGGCTCCAGGCTCTGAGCGGTCAGCACAGAGCCCGACGCGGGGCTCAAACTCACGGACGCGAGATCATGACCTGAGCCGAAGTCGGACGCTTAACCGACTGAGCCAGCCAGGCGCCCTGCCTGTAGTTTTTTTCTAAACCGTGGTTCTAGTGACATTCCAGCTTAAAATTTTCAGGCAAGTTTTTCCTAAGAAGACGCTAGGTCACAATATCTTCAGGGGTTGATCAACGGTTACACTGTAAGCATCGGTAATTCACATGTCACTATTATGGATCCTACACACTCAAAATATCAATGTCTCAGGGCACAGTAACAGAGTTGTTAGGCAAACTGGACTACCATGACCAGAGGTCTTAAAGAATGCACACATCAGGGCACCCAGTGGCTCAGTCCGCGAAGCATCCGACGTCAGCTCAGGTCATGACCTTGAAGTTCTTGAGTTCGAGCCCCGCATCGAGCTTTCTGCTGTCAGCCCAGAGCCTGCTTTGGATCCCTCCCCCATCTCTGCACCTCCCCCACTCTCGCACATGCTCTCTCTCTCTCTCTCAAAAATAAACATTAAAAAAGAAAAAAAAAAGAATGCACATAGTTTGAGACTCAAGAGCAAACTAAGATCAGGCAGCAGTTGCTTGGAAGAAACAATTCTCCTGAGAACAACGTGGGAATAGAAGGGTCGTTTCAAATGTTCGGGACTGACGTGCCATTCATAAGGGAGATCGAGCTACAGGTCACAGGCTGGCTTATCACTTGGCTGGCTTTGGGAAAGGCAGCCCTCCACCCCCTGTTTAATTACCGTGATAAGGGGCCGGGGTCAAATGTATCAGACATGGTGTCATAAGGGTAGGGGCCTCCCTGACTCTCATAGGGGGCACAATACACAGGCCAATTCAGGTTTTTCTTGGGCAAAGTTGATCACAGAGTTTCCCGCAATGGCCAACTCTCCTCCTTGTCGTCCCTGCTAGCAAATATCCACCTGTCCCACGACCCAGGAACATTCGTATTAGAGGCTCCCCTAAAGAAGAAGGCCACGTGAAACCGAAGGAACTTCTGGTTTGGGGACCTGTCCCCTGCCATAAAGGCAACAGCCCATCCCAGAATTCAATACCCCAACTGAGCAAAGGCATTTAATGCTGTTGCCCTCCCGCTCTTGGTCAGGGTGGAGCCTAGACACTGTAACTTGTAAAAGAAATTGTCGACAAGATCAAGAGTGAAAGAGGAAGAGGGGTCTACCGTGGGCCCGTTCACTCTGTGCCTGGGATTTCTGCTATTCTGCTCTATAAATATGCTCTGTGCCCAATGGTAAACTCAACTGACACTTGTATAGACTTTATTTTCACAGGCATTCCGCCTTCTGACATCACATGGGGTAGATATCATTACGCCCATTGTGTAGAGGAGGGAACTGATGAGGAGAAAAATTAGGTAATTCGTGCCAGGTGGCACAGCTGGTGGGTAAAACTAAAATTTAAACCACTGCTCTCTGGAAGGTCCCAGGGGAAAGTGATGCTATCATGGTCTCCTAAAGATATTTCTAACAAATGGTGTTTTGCGTGTGGGTTTGTGTGTGTGTGTGTGTGTGTGTGTGTGTGTGTGTCTCAGAAATGGCCTCTGACAAGGGTACAACGTGGGATGTAATCTGTATGTGGATGTGAGTCTCGAGGGTGCCCCAGGATTCAATCGTGTCTTATTTAAGTAGCTCACGTCTCCCAAAAGGAGGTGTGGCATTTTCGCTAAAGCAGATGCCATTTTCCGTGGATCATAGCTAGTTTTGTGCCTCTGAGAAGCCTTCAGAAATGCTCACCAGCTTTCTGCAGTCTCTTGAACAAGACGCCGTCCACAGGATAATTAATATGTCCCCTTTACCTTCTCTGCCTGTGGTCACCACGAATGTCCCTTCATGGGGTCTAAAGCAAGGTATTTATCAGAGGGAAGGAAAAAAAGTTATGTTAGCCAAGTCTGTTCCTCGTGTGTTTCCTGCTCTTCTTTGTGTGTATTTTATTTTATTTTATTATTTTTTTAACGTTTATTTATTTTTGAGACAGAGAGAGACAGAGCATGAACAGGGGAGGGGCAGAGAGAGGGAGACACAGAATCCGAAACAGGCTCCAGGCTCCGAGCGGTCAGCACAGAGCCCGACGCGGGGCTCGAACTCATGGACCATGAGATCATGACCTGAGCCGAAGTCGGACGCTTAACCGACTGAGCCACCCAGGCGCCCCTCTTTGTGTGTATTTTAAAACTCGCTTCAGGGGCGCCTGGGTGGCGCAGTCGGTTAAGCGTCCGACTTCAGCCAGGTCACGATCTCGCGGTCCGGGAGTTCGAGCCCCGCGTCGGGCTCTGGGCTGATGGCTCGGAGCCTGGAGCCTGTTTCCCATTCTGTGTCTCCCTCTCTCTCTGCCCCTCCCCTGTTCATGCTCTGTCTCTCTCTGTCCCAAAAATAAATAAACGTTGAAAAAAAAAAAAACTCGCTT
The DNA here is from genome assembly GCF_022837055.1 of Prionailurus viverrinus. Taxonomy (NCBI): domain Eukaryota; kingdom Metazoa; phylum Chordata; class Mammalia; order Carnivora; family Felidae; genus Prionailurus; species Prionailurus viverrinus. The sequence continues at coordinate 17,683,070 of NC_062571.1, forward strand.
CAGTCTTGGGCCAAAATATTTCATTGCTGTTGTGGCCCACATCTTTCTCATTTCCACTTGAGGGCTGCACTTCATGGTAAAAATCACAAGGGCAATTGTAATTACAGTGCAGACACATCTGCATTTCAAATGAACTCAATCCATTTTGGTTCTCATGATATTGGGGGATGAATAAATCATGCTCCTTAAGTTGTGAATGGCTGCAATACCGAGTGTCAGGAGAGAGAGAGAAACTGCAGGCTCCAAAATGCTCTGAGCTATTCTGGGCAGCTAAGCGGTTGCTTTGAGGGCTCGTTATCAGCCTGGATATTATTCCCTTTGGAAAATTTTGAAATGGTCCCGAAAAGTTCATCACTGCCCTGGAGGAGTTGCATCAGGTTATCTCAACCTTCGCACAAGAGCCACCCACTCTTTCCTCACTTAGAAAAGCATATCCTTCACTTGTGACAAGACAACCTGCCAGAAATGCCACCAGTAGTGATTTTTTATAAGTTGGTAATTTATTGCTTTGGTTTTCATCTAAGGGACCTGTCATGGAGGAGAGATGGAGCATGAGTAGTTTCCTGTGGGCCATGGTAGGATTGTTTGTGTTTAGTCCCTGGCCACCAAAGACTTTCTGTCAAAACCAAAAGCCAAACTTCAGCTTCTGGCAGTAAGGCAGTTTGGGCACCCTGTCCAACCCTTCGGATTGAAGTGACCATATTCAATCGTGCCTTTTAAATGCATCATTGGATGGAACCAAAGCAAGGAATCCACAGAGACTCAGAGCAAAGCAAAAGCACAAACCTTAGGAGGTAAGCAAGTGGAAAGCTAGTTTTCACTTAGAAGGTTTCTCTTGAAACATAGAAAACTTGAGGTTCTGCTTGGATACGTACACAGGTGTGAGAGGCCAGATTGAAATCTTAGAGACCATCCCAAGTAAGGAATCTGATACAGAATAGATGCATAAGACCGGGAACCCAGAGGGCTATAATTTCTTGTGTTAGGGTGAACCAGAAATAAACCTTAACTGCAGACAGTTAAAGCCAGGAAATTACCTGTCTAGACTTAACTGCTGGGGAAAAGAACAAACATTCCCCTGAGAATACATAGCTCTAAAGGAGATATTGTCCAAGTGTTGGGACTAAATTCGGATGATCTCTGTAGGCTCTAAAAACCACTTGTAGATAATTTTATTGAAAGTAGTCCCAGGTAGGGGCCCCTGGGTGGCTCAGTTAGTTAAGCATCTGACTCTCAATTTTGGCTCAGATCATGATCTCATGGTTTGTGGGTTCGAGCCCCGCCTTGGGCTCTGCACTGATAGGTCAGAGCCTGGAGCCTGCTTAGAATTCTCTCTCTCCCTCTCTCTCTGCCCCTCCTCTGCTCACACACACACACACACTCTCTCTCTCTCAAAATAAATAAGTAAACATTTTTTTAAAAATTAAAAAAAAAAAAGTAGTCCCATGTTTGCATCACATCCAGGCTACTGCAAAAAGCAAATGTGGGTCCTCTTTGAAAGAACTCAGCACTATCCCAGGACTCAAAGGCTTTTCGGGAATAATGGTCCAAGGAAATAAGGTGTCCGTGGCACAAGTCACAAAACCCACAAGGAAAGAAAGCACTATGTGCGAGAGCCAGCACGATCCACAGACAGAAAAAAAAAAAAAAAAAAAAAAGTCCTAAAAGGGATCTTGAAAATATGAGCTAGGAACAACAGATCCCACAAAATGAGTATGAAGACACTTTTTTAAAAGAACAATTGAAATGAGAAAGCAAGCAGTGCAATGAAAACCCCATGGATTAGCTAGCAGATTAGAGATGGCTAAAGAGAAATTCAGTGAACTTGAAGACAGGTGAGAAACATGTTCTACAAGGCAACTTGGTGCCACAAAGGGAAACAAAACATGAAAAAGGAGTCAGGAAACAGAGAGCCTACAATGATAGGGTGTGACAAATGTCTTAACAGACTCTCAGCATGAGGAGGACAGATCATATATATTTTTTAAATTATAGATGAAAATGTATCCAGGATAGTGGACAGACACCAATTTTCAGATTCAAGGAACAAGGTGAATTCCAAAGGGACAGCAGCTGGAAGACCTATCATATAAGGAAAAATGGCAAGCCAAGAAATTGACGAATATGTCGGTAAATCTAATGTACATTTATAATACAAGAAACATTAATAATATTAGACTTACAGGTCAAAAGCAGTGTAGAATTAAAATTCTAGACAATATAAAATTCACATCGAAAGAGTATTGGTCATTTTTAAAGTTCTTGAAGGTCCTTGTATTTTTCAAGAGGAGGTTAAAGATGCTTTTTTTTTTTTTTTTTTTTTTTTTTTAAATTTTTTTTTTTCAACGTTTATTTATTTTTGGGACAGAGAGAGACAGAGCATGAACGGGGGAGGGGCAGCGAGAGAGGGAGTCACAGAATCGGAAACAGGCTCCAGGCTCTGAGCCATCAGCCCAGAGCCCGACGCGGGGCTCGAACTCACGGACCGCGAGATCGTGACCTGGCTGAAGTCGGACGCTTAACCGACTGCGCCACCCAGGCGCCCTACTTTTAGTCTTTATAGGTGACATATGCGTACCTGAAAATCTAAGCTTTCAGAAGGCTAGAAACTACTCTTTAAAAAGTAGGAATGGTAAACTCCACACCCAAAAACCAAATAATCCAGTGAGGAAATGGGCAGAAAACATGAATAGACACTTGTCTAAAGAAGAAATCCAGATGGCCAACAGGCACATGAAAAGATGCTTAATGTCGCTCCTCATCAGGGAAATACAAATCAAAACCACACTCAGATATCACCTCACGCCAGTCAGAGTGGCTAAAATGAACAAATCAGGAGATTATAGATGCTGGAGAGGATGTGGAGAAAGGGAACCCTCTTGCACTGTTGGTGGGAATGCAAACTGGTACAGCCGCTCTGGAAAACAGTGTGGAGGTTCCTCAAAACATTAAAAATAGAACTACCCTATGACCCAGCAATAGCACTGCTAGGAATTTACCGAAGGGATACAGGAGTGCTGGTGCATAGGGGAACTTGTACCCCAATGTTTATAGCAGCACTTTCAACCATAGCCAAATGATGGAAAGAGCCTAAATGTCCATCAACGGATGAATGGATAAAGAAATTGTGGTTTATATACACAATGGAATACTACTTGGCAATGAGAAAGAATGAAATCTGGCCTTTTGTAGCAATGTGGATGGAACGGGAGAGTGTGATGCTAAGTGAAATAAGCCATACAGAGAAAGACAGATACCATATGTTTTCACTCTTATGTGGATCCTGAGAAACTTAACAGAAGACCATGGGGGAGGAGAAGGAGAAAAAAAAAAGTTACAAAGAGGGAAGGAGGCAAACCATAAGAGACTGTTAAAAACTGAGAATAAACTGAGGGTTGATGGGGGGTGGGTGGGAGGGGAGGGTGGGTGATGGGCATTGAGGAGGGCACCTGTTGGGATGAGCACTGGGTGTTGTATGGAAACCAATTTGACAATAGATTCAATATTTAAAAAAATAAAAATAAATAAAAAGTAGAAATGGTAAAGGCTATTTATTACAGTGCTGTGTATAATAGCAAAAGACTGAAAACAGGCTATATGTTCATCATTTGGTGACTGGTTGAGTACCCTATGATATAGCCATGCAGTGGAGTTCTGTGAAAAGAATGAAAATGTAATTTCCAAACAAAGTAGACAGAAAAAAATGAAATGAGTGGGTAGAAGACTTGCAATCATTCCAAAAGGAGGCAGAAAAAGGAGGAAAATAGAAAAAGTAGACAAATGTAACCATATAATATTATAGTAATGAATAGAAACCTAGCATATCAGTAACTATAATAAATGTAAAATGACTAAGCTCTACAGTTCGAAGGAAAGGGTGGAAGACTGAGTTAAAATAATGCCATGCATAGGCTGATTACAAGAGGTATACCTATAAGGTATTACCTTAAGTGATTAAAAGTCAATGAATAGGAAAATATGTACTAGTTGAATATTAACCCCCCAAAAGCTGACATAAAGAATTTAAAGAGGAAACCAATTTGACAATAAACTTCATATTAAAAAAGAGAATTTAGGGGCGCCTGGGTGGCTCAGTCGGTTAAGCGTCCGACTTCAGCCAGGTCACGATCTCGCGGTCCATGAGTTTGAGCCCCGCGTCAGGCTCTGTGCTGACAGCTCAGAGCCTGGAGCCTGTTTCGGATTCTGTGTCTCCCTCTCTCTCTCTGACCCTCTCCCATTCATGCTCTCTCTCTCTCTCTCTGTCTCAAAAATAAATAAACATTAAAAAAAATTTAAAGAAAGTAAGTTTCATTGGGGATTCACTAGAGATAAAGATAACGAGGAAAGGTTCAATGCATAAGAATGAATGCATAGGAAATTGATATTTAATTTCAAAATACGTATATCAAAAACTGACTATTGAAAAAGTGACTATTTCCTATTGAAAAAGAAATACAAAAATTCATCTTAATAGTGGGAGATTTTGATTTTAATATATCTCTCTGTAGATAATTGTAGTGGACAAACCATAACTGATAAATCGAACAAACCAAATATGAATAAATATATAGACAACATATAACGTTACACCTTGAAATTAAAGAAAACACATCCTTTACAGGCACATATGGAATGCACATGAAAATTGACCATCTGCTTTCTGCATTAAATTTAGAAGGATTGGCATTACATACATATAAGGACCACAATGCAATTATACTGGAGCACATAAACATTAGCAACTGCAAAAACCTGGAGAAAATCATACACTTAGACATTAAAAATAGTCTTTTAAACTGCTTGTTGGTCCAAAGAGATTTATAATGGAAAGGGGAAAATAGTTGGACATAAAAAATAATAAAAATATTAGATATCAAACCTACAGGAGAGCCAAAACGGTACTCTATTAGGTCAGGTATTCACATTAGGAAAAAAAAGCAAGCCTCTACGATAACGAGGTAAGCACCCAATTTTGCTTTAAGAACACAGCAGAATTAATGACAAGGAAGTAGAAGCATGGAATGATGAAAGTAGATGGTAATAATAAAGGAAACAAAGAAAAAGAAGGATCAGCAGAACCAAAAGTTAGCTCTTCAGAGAGGTTAAATGAATAGAAAACCTTGGTTGAAGCTTATGAAGAAAAAGAGAGGACAAAGTCCCCAGTGAATTCTACTGGAAAAGCAATCAAGAATACATACCTCCTGAGACCAAATGGATAAGAAGATGTGATAGATGCCAATACATTTAAACATGAATTTTAAATTCATTTAAAAATGAATGGATTGGACATTTTAAAAATGAGTACATTTTAAAAATGAATGGGCTGGACAAATTCGTTTAAAAATGCAGTTATCAAGAAAAGAGGAATAGTCTTAAACTGATTAAGGAAATTGAATCAGTAGTTTCAAAACATACCCTTGAAGAAATATTGAGTCCCATTGGCTTTACCACCAGCTTTACCAAACCTTCAGGAAGAAATAAGTACTATTAACGGCCAAAGAATATTTTAAAAAGGAAAAAAAAAATCCCCAATTCACTTTATGAGGTTGGCATGCTAAAAACCTGATAAGAATGATATGAGACAGTAGAATTCTAGATCAATCTCACTCATGAGCGTAAAGGCAAAAAGCCTCAACAGAACAAATGAAATCCTGCAATACATAAAAAGATTAATGTATCATGACCAAGAAAGTCGAGTCCTGGGATTGAAAGGCAAGTTAAGCCCACAATGAGATGTCACTTTACACCTGTCAGAACGGCTTAAATAAATAAATAAATAAATAAATAAATCACAAGAAATAACAAGGGTTGGCAAGGGTTAGAATTAAAAAGGAGTCCTTGTGCACTGTTGGTGGGAATGCAAATTGGTACAGCCACTGTGGAAAACAGCATGGAGCTTCCTCAAAAAATTAAAAATAGAATTACCATATAATACAGGAATTCCACTACTGGGTGTTTACCCAAAGAAAATGAAAACACTAATTGGAAAAGATATATGCACCTTTTTGTTTCGTGCCGCGTTATTTACAATAGTGAAGATATACAAGCAACCCAAATGTCCATTGCTGGATGAATGGATAAAGACGACATGGTGTATATACAGTATGGAATATTACTTGGCTCCGCAAGTAATGCGGAGTGAGCTCCGCATAGTCATGGTCAAAAGATGGCTGCCAAACCTCCAGATATCGTATCCACATCCAGGAAGGAAGATCTGGAAAGCCTTTCTCTGATTTATGAAGGGCAGCCCTTTCTGGGGACTTCCAACCAGGCCACCAGCACAGTTAGGTTTCCTGGAACCCCCAGCTACAAGGGAGTAAGGAGAGACAACTGGTTCTCACTAGGCTCATGGTCTCAAAGAAAACTGGGGTAAGGTCAGTTAGGGAGAGGGGGAGAGTAGATCCCGAGCAGCAGGCAGCCACTTGTCTCTGGCAGAGATAGATCTGTGTTGTCCTAGAGACACTGCTTCATCTGACAAGACAGAGAGATGACTGGGGCCCAGATCACAGCTCACGACTTGGAACAGAGGGACTCTTCCCACTTGTGAGGAAATCTGAAGCGTGCTTTTGTTAGTGCCCTAATCTAAACAAGGCAGCTGACCAGCCAGTGTGCGGTGTCATAACGAACGCAGTCACAAACTGGGCTCCTCTCTTCCCCCGATCCTGACTTCTTTGCACAGATGCTATAAGCCGGGAATTGTCTTCAAACTCTATGAGTTTTATTTGCTGCTTTCTAGACCTTGATATCCATCATAGCTTATATTTGAGGGCAGTTTTCATTTTTTAGTTATGTCCTATAAGAGTTGGTTCTTTTTTCTTTAGATTTCACTATTTCCCCTCTATTTCAATAGAATACTGAGAATGATATAAAATCATATTATGAATACCATCAAGTCTTGGAGCCTATAGGTATTACCAGTCAAATATCTATGCCAGAGAATTAAGCCAAAGCCGGGAAAGTTACTTCTTCCCATCTTCCTATCCAGATAAGGAGAGGGGACTTTTAAAAATTAACACCCTTATTTTTTTTTAATTTTAATTTTATATTTTATTTTTTAGGGCATGTTATAGCTTGCATCGTGTCCCCCAAAAAGATATGTGGAAGTCCCCCATACCTATGAATGGGACCTCAGTTGGAAATAGAATGTAGGTAGATAATCAAACTAAGATGAGGGCATTGGGGTGGGCCCAATCCAATGCGACTGGTGCCCCTATAAAATGGGGACCTTTGGACCCAAACATCACATGCACAGAACAAAGATGATAGGAAACAGGGATGTGGTGATGGAGGCAGAGATTGTACTGAGGCAGCCATAAGCCAAGAACTCCAAGAACTGCCAGCTTCCCAGAAGGACTCCCCAGAAACTAAGAAGAGGCCAGGAAGGGGACCTCTGGGTGGCTCAGTCGGTTAAGCAACCAACTCTTGATTTCAGCTCAGGTCATGGTCTCAGGATTTGCGAGTTTGACCCCTGCATCAGGCTCCGCACTGACAGTGCAGACCCTCCTTGGGATTCTCTCTCTTTCTCTCTCTCAAAATAAATAAATAAACTTTAAAAAAGAAGGATTCTGCCCAGAGTCTTAGAAGGGGCATAGCCAGCCCTCCCAGTAACTTCATTTTGGACTTCTAGCCTCCAGAATTGCGACACAATCTATTTCTGTTGTTGTAAGTCCCCCAGTTTGCGGTCCTTGGTTACAACTGCCCCAGTAAACTAATGTATAGGACAATTTTAGGTTTACAGAAAAGTGGATCTGAAAGTGGAAGGAAGGTTCCCATGTATTCCCTCATAACGTGCCCTCCCCCAACACAGTTCCCCTATTATTAACGTCTTGTATTAGTGAGGGACCTTTGTTACAAGCGATGAGCCAATATCGATACATTACTCTGAACTGAAATGCACAGATTTTATTAGGGTTCACTCCCTGTATAGGACCTGCTATGGTTTTTGTTTGGACATAAGTTTTCGACTTAACTGGATAAATACCAAGGAACACAACTGCTGGATCATATGGTAGGGGTATGTTTAGTTTTGTGAGGAACCGCCAGGCCGTCCTCCAAAGTGGCTGCACCATTTTGAATTCCTGCTCGCACTGAATGAGAAATTATGTTGCTCGTATCTTTGCCAGAATTTGGTGGTGTAGGTGCGAAGCAGCATCTAATTTGTAGTTTTAATTTGCAATTCCCTAATGACCGGAGAGGGAGAGCAGCTTTTCATATGTATATTTGCCATCACTTTAAAGCTCAGATCTTTCCAGGTTCAGATCTTCTGCTTATTTTTAAGCTGGGTTGTTTGTTTTCTCAGGGTTGAGTTTGTGTATGTTGGATACCCTTCCTTTTTAGATATGTGTTTTGCAAATATTTTCCCCTACTCTGTGGCTTGTCTTTCATTTGTTAAACAGCGTCTTTCACAGAGCAGAAGTTTTTAATTTTAATGAAGTACAACTTGTCAGGTTGTTTTTTTTTTCTTTCACTACGTTTTGTGATCCGAAAAGCCATGGCCAAGCCCAAGGTCAACTAGATTTTTTTCGGCCATCTTTTGTGAGGTTTTACAGGTTTGCATTTTACACTTAGGTGTAAGATCCGTTTTGGGTTCATTTTTGTGAAGAGTGTAAAATTTGCGTCTCGATTCATTTATTTGCATAGACATGTCCAGCTGTTCCGGCATTATTCGTTGAAAAGATGATCCTTTCCCTATTGGATTGTCTTCATTCCTTTGTCAAAGAGTAGTTGACTATCTGTGGGTCCATTTCTAGGCTTTGTATTCTGACACACGAGTCTATTTTTCTCTTCTGTTACCAGTACCATACTGTCTCGATTGTTGTAGCTTACATTAAACCTTGAAGTCCGATAATGTGAGTCGTCGAACTTTATTCAATATTGTGTTGGCTCTTCTGGGTCTTTGCCTTTCCATGTAAATGTTAAACTTTATTATTTAAATAATGTTTATTTATTTTTTAAGTTTATTTATTTATTTTGAGAGAGAGAGAGAGAGCACAAGCAGGGGAGGGACAGAGAGAGGGGGGAGAATTTGAAGTAGGATCCATGCTGTCAGTGCAGAACTGGACATGGGGCTCGAACTCATGAACTGTGAGATCGTGACATGAGCAGAAATCAAGAGTCAGACGCTTAACCGACTGAGCCACCCAGGTGCCCCTAAATGTTCAACTTTAGAGTCAGCTTGTCAATATCCACAAAATCACTCACTGGGATTTCGACTGGGATTGTATTGAATTTATCGATTAATTTGGGAAGAACTGACATCTTGACACTATTGAGTCTTCCTATCCATGAACATGGAGTCTGTCTCCATTTATTTAGTTCTGCTTTGATTTCTTTCATCAAAGCTTTGTAGTTTTCCTCATACGAATCCTGTACATACTTTGTTCTATTTACGCCTAGGTTGCATGTGTGTGTGTGCGTGTGTGTGTGTGTGTGTGTATGCTAAGGAGAGAGGATTTTTAAAAGGTATTTTAAAAAGAAAATAAAATTAGAAAGCTTGGCAATTATAGAGAAGTAAAGTAAAAGAAGAACAATTAAGCTGCAATTCAAGGCATAATTCCAAATGCAAAATACCTAAGGAACAGAATACAGTTTGCTAAAAGGCATAAAGAAAACCCTGAAGACTTCTTTAGTGAAACAAACATGCAAAACACAAGCTGAGAGCCTGAGAACACAGTTCAGGGATGAAGCTGGCTTTCTACAGAGCGGAGAAAATTCCCCCCAGCCAGCAAGGCTCTTCTTACCACCCCCCTGCCCTGCACTGCGTCCTGAAGTTGGTCCCTGCAAGGCAAGGAGAAGAGAGAAAGGTATAGGCAGCGCCCCACAAACCCCCAAATCTCTGTTCCACTGGTCAGAAAACCAAGTCAAGCCTCTGAGATATCACCTCTGCTGAGAAAACACAGGCTCTCAGACAGACTATAGGGAAATGCCCATCCCCATCCAAAATTACACATCTCCTCTCACACATGAGGATAACTAGGACAAAAGAGAGATCATTTGTCAAATGTTTGTCAAATACAACTGCTGTAAAATTTCCTCCTGAAGAGGAAGGAGTCTTTGTTGAGAAGAAGCTTCGTGGCAGAGGTTGGACCCTGAGAGCCGGGGTTTCAGAAAGCAATAAAACAAGCGAGCCGATTGAACCACTCTCTGGAAAAATGAACAGGAATTTGGGACTGTGGAGAAAATGCTGACAACACAGGGGAGAAGAGAAATACGGAAGGAAAAAAAAAGCCTGAGGCTGGGAGCAATGTGGTTTGTGTCAGAAGAACAAGCCTCCAGGGGCACCTGGGGGGGTTCAGTGGGTGAAGCGTTTGACTTTGGCTCAGGTCATGATCTCGGGGTTCGTGGGTTCGAGCCCCATGTCAGTCAGGCTAGGGGCTGATAGCTCAGAGCCTGGACCCTGCTGCAGATTCTGTGTCTCCCTCTCTCTGCCCCTCCCCTGCTTCTGCTCTCTCTCAAAAATGGATAAACAAACATTAAAAAAGAAAGAAAGAAAGAAAGAAAGAAAGAAAGAAAGAGAGAGAGAGACTCGACTTCTGTGTGGAACATCCAATTTCATGGTATTTCAAAAATAAAAAACATTAAAAAAAATTTTTTTTAATTTTTTTTCAACGTTTATTTTATTTTTGGGACAGAGAGAGACAGAGCATGAATGGGGGAGGAGCAGAGAGAGAGAGGGAGACACAGAATCGGAAACAGGCTCCAGGCTCTGAGCCATCAGTCCAGAGCCTGACGCGGGGCTCGAACTCCCGGACTGCGAGATCGTGACCTGGCTGAAGTCGGACGCTTAACCGACTGCGCCACCCAGGCGCCCCAGAAACATTAAAAAATTTTTTAAGATAAAAAGTCTCCTCTTTAAAAAATAACGACAACTGACACTGAGTGTTTCTCATGTTTCAGTCCTTACATCCAAGCAATTTATAAGCATTATCTCCTTTAACCTTAGAACCCTATGAAGTTAGGGCTCTTACATTGTCTTTATTTGCAAATAGGAAACCTAAGACTTAGAGAAAGTAATAATTTGTCCAAGGGCACTCAGCAAGTGACCAAAGTCAGTGTTTGAGCCCAGACTGCCTGACTCCAGAGCCCAAAGGTCACCTACGATGGTTTAAAGCTGTTTCTTTGGTCCACGGACAAGAATGACTCACCGTTAACTAAGAGGTCTTATGATTCACTGAAATTCTTCTTGTCAAGGTCACCAAACCACCTTCTGGCTGCAAAACCCAAGGAGCCAACTTCTGGGTCACAAAAGAAACAGAATCCAGTTTTTGAGTTTTTTTTTTTTTTTTTTTTTTTAATGACAACAGCTAATGTGAATCTTGTCCAAGCCGGATGCTTCTTTCTCCCTCCTTTGAACTTTACTTTTCTCTACAGCACTTATCACCATTTGACATTTTATATTTAACTTATTTGCCCGTTGTGTCTTCTCCAGCTAGCTGTCCCAACAGCAGACATTTTTGTTCCATTTTGTTAGTATTTGGTCAATATCTGTGGAACAAGCCCTAATATTTAACCAAGAGTGCGACATTTTGGAGATGTGTTGGTAGTTCCTGAAAAAATTAAACAAGCATCTACTCTATGTCCTGGAAATTCTACTCCTAGACATTTACCTAAAAGAAATGGAAATATATGTCCTCGTCCTCCCCCCACCATAGAGTCCTATAAAAGTCCCATATAAGACTGTGCATGATAAGTCACACAGACTTATGCAGAGTCTAAAAAACAAAACAAACAAACACAAAGAGACTTACAAATTTTTTTTTAATGTTTATTTATTTTCGAGAGAGACAGAGACAGAGTGCAAGCAGGGGAGGGGCAGGGAGAGAGGGAGACACAGAATCCAAAGCAGGCTCCAGGCTCTGAGCTGTCAGCACAGAGCCCAATGCAGGGCTCGAACTCACAAACCATGAGATCATGACCTGAGCCAAGGTCAGATGCTCAACTGACTGAGCCACCCAGGCACCCCTATAGGCTCTTAAGTACAGAGAGCAAATTGGTGGTTGCCAGAGGGGAGGTGGAGGAGGGGACAGATGAATACCCTATGGTATATCCCTTAAATGAACTAGCACTCAGCAATGAAAAGGAATCAATTACTAATATAAAAAGCATATGCATGGATCTCAAACACTTCCGTGTGTGAAAGATGCCGGACAAAAAAGACACCGACAGATCATGCGATGTATTAGTTCATTCTATATGACCTTAAAGAAAGGCAAAGCTAATCTGTGGTAGTAAATATTAGAGCTGCGGTGACCTGGGGTGCACTGGCATTGCCTGGCAGGGACCGGGGGGGAGGAGGGGGGGAGCTTTCTGGAGTCACGGAAGTGTTGTGCTCAATTGAGTTTTAGGTAGTGGTTACAGAAATGTAAACAAAGTGCCAAGATGTATCACGTGAATCCCTTAAGAATCTTAGTAACGGCACAAAATAAGTGCTCCAAAGATGTTAATTCTCTGTCTTGCTATTGAAAATAAAAGACAGGACCCCTGGGTGGCTCAGTCGGTTAAGCGTCCGACTTCGGCTCAGGTCATGGTCTCGCGGTTTGTGAGTTGGAGCCCCGCGTGGGGCTCTGCGCTGACCGCTCGGAGCCTGGAGCCTGCTTCCGATTCTGTGTCTCCCTCTCTCTCTCTGCCCCTCTCTCTGCCCCTCTATCTCTCTCTGCCCCTCTGTCTCTCTCTCTCTCAAAAATAAACATTAAAAATTAAAAATAAAATAAAAGACAATTCTTTATCCTGATCGCTTCGCTCCGACTAATTCAAGGTTTTTGCTATCTTTTATGCCCATTGGCAATTTTGCAAGCATGCCCTGTGTTCTTCAGAAATTGAAAAATACAGTCCCTAAGACCGTAAGTGCTTTTGACCTTGACACAAGGCAAAACTGGGTCAAATTGAATCGATTTAGATAATGGCAAGGTTAAAAGTCATTTCTGAAATGTATTTCCTGAACGTCAGATCTTTTTTTTTTTTTAAGGCAGTGAATGATAGAAGGGGCTAGTTGACAAAAGACTTTAAAAACTGCCATTTTGATTCTCAAAGTACATGTCTACCAAAGGTCGTGAATTTGGTTGGTGCTGTCATTTTATTAGCATGGAAAATAAAAGTCATTATTGGTTGATTTTGCATTATTGACTTTCGTAATGATTTCTGTCGCTGTGAAGCGGTGCTCCAGGGATTCTGTGTGATCGTTACATCTTTGATGGGGCTCCCTTCATCCATTTCCCTGAGGGGCATCACGACAGCCAGGTCAGCAGGATGTCAGTTCTGAGTCAGGCTGCGAGAAAGGGCCTCTCTCCCCTGCAGTGACAGCCCCGGGACTCTGGGAGGCTGTGGGTGGCAGGCAGATCTGAGGACCTGAAACCCACATCTGAGAATCTGCAGGAGGTAGGAGGACTGTGACCGCTCAGAATCTGGTCGCCCCAGGCTGACCAGAGGTGCCCTGATAACTCACCTTCGGAGGTCATATTAAAGTGACAAACCAACACAGCTCCACCCTCCAAGACTTTGACCCTCCCTGCACCTTTGTCCGGGAAATCCCTGTCCTCATAACTGACTGTGACCATCCAGCTGGAACAAGAAGTCTGTCTCCTTTATTCTCCCTTCATGATTAGACTTGATCAGAGGCTGGGAGCGGTCTGCGCGCATCTGGAAGCAGCGAGAAGCAGCAAATGTTAAACTCCACCCTTTCCGGGTTTGCACGGCCTGTGTTCCCTTCCACCTGAGCCAGCAGTCCCAGGACCCTCGGCCAACCAAAGCCCCCACGATCTGCCTTCTGCCTTCAGGTTTTCCTTGTAGACGGGCATCATTGGACGTTATTGGAATTCAAGAAGGGAAACGTGGGGCGCTACTTTCTCCCTGTCCCATCAGTGCCACATGGGGTATTTTATGGATTAAGATGAATATTATAAAGCCTCCGTGGCCCTGGGCAAATCTGTCTTTCTAAGCCTCATTTCCTCTTCTAGAAAGTGGGGATGCCATTACTTACCTTGCAGGGCTGTCCTGGGGATCGAATGAAGAAATGAATATAGTTCCTGGCACACCGCCTTCTGCGTAAGTGCTCAACAGATGGGAGGTATCGCTGAGTGTAATTAATTTTATGATAGTATCATAAAACCTCTCTCTCTCCTACTCGTAGTCCCCAGTTAGAATGTTCTCCAGGCTTCACTACTGCACTGGGTGTCTCCATCGTGTTGGTCTTCCCAGGGTGTTTTGCCTGGACGCTTCTGCACCCACTGTATCAGAGACTCTCACCTTTGCTTAGGCGTCCCTTCCAAAGAGATGGAAAAAAGGAGTCCGAGAAGATAGGATACTTTGAGAATTCTTCTGAAATCCTGAAAAGTCTTTGTTTTCTCCTATGACTCAGTTTCCTTAGCAAATCCTCAGCAAATGCAGAACCGCTTAGCACCCCTCAGGCGAGCAGAAATGTGGAAACTAACAAGTTCACGTTAGTAAAATCGTTTGGTGTCATCGGACAGAAATGTTCCAAGATGACACGGGCAATTCTACTTTTTATTTATTTTATTTATTTTGAGAGAGAGAAAAAAAGAAAATACACGAGGAGGAGGGGCAGAGAGAGGGAGAGAGAAAGAATCCCAAGCAGCCTCCCCACTGTCAGCATGGAACCCAGTGTGGGGCTCGAACTCATGAACTGTGAGAACATGACCTGAGTCGAAATCAAGAGTCGGATGCTCAACCGGCTGAGCCACCCAGGGGCCCCTTGCTTGTTGTTTTCTAATTCCTTTAGTAGGATGATCGCCACAGAATGATCATGACCTCTTCTTGTTGGAATGGTCCACAGAGAGCTGGTCCATGGTGCCCTGACTGCGGTCCACAGAAAGCCTTCAAGCAGGGGCTGTGACTCTTTGTAACTGCACCTAATTTTTGTGGATATGCGTGTTTTTGGAGAGACGTCCACTGCTTTCGTGGCTTCTCAGGGATTCAGGTCCCAACCTCCTGATCTTACACATGGAGAAGCTAAGGCCCATGGAAAATGGAGGGGGAGGGGCGTCCAAACTAATTTAAACATGGTTATATGTAAAGGAAGACTATTGAGAAAAGCCACAGCGGGGCGCCTGGGTGGCTCAGGTCGGTTAAGCATCCAACTTCGGCCCAGGGCACCATCTCATGGTTGGTAAGTTCGAGCCCCACGTCGGGCTCTGTGCTGACAGCTTGGAGCCTGGAGCTTGTTTCCGATTCTGTGTCTTCCCTCTCTCGCTGCCCCTCCCCTGCTCATGCTCTGTCTCTCTCTGTCTCAAGAATAAACATTAAAATTTTTTTTCTTAATTTTAAAAAAGAAGAAGAAGAAGAAAAGCCATAGGACCACTGCTTTATTTCCCTGTATCTTTTCAGCCTGCCTATCAGGCAAATTGTTTCCAAAACCTCCCTGCTATCCATGTACTATGTGCTCTGCCTCGGAGAGAGGGTTGCCAGATTTCCAAACAAACCAGCAGCAATGACAACAACAAAAAGGATGCCTGGTTCTATTCAAACCTCACACACACAATAGATAATGTTCAAGCGTAAATCGATCCCATATCTGAAACCCACATTTAACTGGGCAGCCCTCTGTGGGGATACCAAAGCCACAGCCCTGACCTGTATAGCACATTTAAGAGAGGGTCATCTGGGAGCAGAGACCGGGGCCCCTGAACTGGCCGACAAGTCTGGAAGGAGCCCGAGGGAAGGGCATAGATCCATGACCCAGGGGTTAGGTAGTAATTTTCCTAGGCTAAGCGGGGTGAGGGAGTCCTCTTAAAACTGAGGAAGACTGAAACTAAGGAGTCAAAATACAGTCTCCTCCTGACCTAATGGCAGCAAGAGGTATGGCAGGGGCTCCCCCTCTCCTGTGAAGGAAAGCTGGCAGAACACAAGGCTGGTATGGGGTCTCATGACACCTTGCAGGACATTAGAAGAATGCCCCTTCCATAAGGAAAAAGCCATAAATTATTGTTTCTTTTTTTTTTAATTTTTTCTTTAATGTTATTCATTTTTGAGAGACAGAGAGAGACAGAGCATGAGCGGGGAAGGGGCAGAGAGAGGGAGACACAGAATCCGAAGCAGGCTCCAGGCTCCGAGCTGTCAGCACAGAGCCCAACGCGGGGCTCGAACTCACGAACTGTGAGATCATGACCTAAGCTGGTCGGACGCTCAACCGACTGAGCCACCCAAGCGCCCCGGTTTCTTAATGATAATAATTACCAAAATAAAGTCAGTCTGTGTAAATTTTGCATATTTAATTATTAAATACAAAAGCATAGAAAATGGAAAGTTTAATCACAAATAATTAGAAACGCAAGAAACCAGACTATTACATAAGTACACGTCAACATTTTGCTTTCGTGGTGACATCGCTACGATAATTTCATTGCCTAATTGTCCCACTATCTTGCGTCCTGTAAGAATCGTTGCTAGAATTGACTGCTTTAGTTGTGATATTTTAGGCCTTACGTCTTTGGAAATAAATTTGAGTTCCGAGAAACTATACTGGCAAAGTTAAATATATCCTGAGAGCTTCAGAAGTTTGCGCAAAGGCATCTGATAAGCTATAGCTGCAAATACATTAAAAGACACTAACAGATGACAAAGTGGATTTCAGAAAGTCACCTGAGGCTTTTGGATCCTCATATGTTGATATCCCCTGGATATCACACTGCTTATATAGATCAGATCTATTTCTTTAATAAATTACACCGTGAAGCACTACATGTTCATTATAATTCTCAAATACATGGCATCTAAATCCTTGAGAAGGTCATAACACTGAGCATCTAAACCTGTCTTAAAACATGATATTGTTGTAAGAAATATAAAGCAATTTTTTTTCAAATTAATTTGTAGTATAGTTGGGCTGTCATAGGATTTGGAGATTAAAGGGTTTTCATTAGCCTTTTTCTCGTATTTCCTACATGGAGTGATTGGCGTCAATGTAAGAGACCCTACAATTTGTTTAGCATCAATAATACGTATTTGATAACTACTGACTCTTTGTTTTTCTTCAAAACACTCCTGAATCCCTTCGATGCTTTGGGGATCGCTATGTACATTGAATTTTGGTTCCTATAACTATCTGCTAATGATATTAATTCTACTTAAAATGCTGTGCCAAATCAATCCTGAGCAAATACATTTAAAAGTGGATTTTGAATTTGTTTTGAATTTTATTTTAATTCCAGTGTAGTGAACATACAGTGTTATGTTAGTTCCAGGTGTGCAATATAGTGATTCAGCAATTCCATTTATTACTCAGTGTTCTCTTTTTAAAAACAGATTTTTTTTAATGTTTATTTATTTATTTTGATAGAGAGACAGAAAGAGTGGGAGAGAGAATCCCAAGGAGGATCCTCACTGCCAGTGCAGAGCCGGATGTGGGGCTCAAACTCATTGACTGTGAGATCGTGACCTGACCTGAAACCAAGAACCAGATGCTTAGCCGACTGAGCCACCCAGACGCCCCAAGGTAAATGTACTCTTTTTTTTAAAAAATATAATTTATTCTCAAATTGGCTAACATACAGTGTGGACGGTGTAGCCTTGGCTTCAGCGGTAGATTCCCCGTGATTCATCACTTACATACAACACCCAGTGCTCCTCCTAGTAAGTGCCCTTCTCAATGCCCATCACCCATTTTTCCCCTCTCCCCTGACCCTACCCCCATCAGCCCTCCTTTTCTTCTCTGTCTTTAAGAGTCTCTTATGGTTTGCCTCCCTCTCTGTTTGAAACAGGTTTTCCCCTTCCCTTCCCCCATGGTCTTTGTTGAGTTTCTCAAATTCCACATGAGTGAGAACATACAATATCTGTCTTTCTCTATTTCACTTAGCACAATACTCTCCAGTTCCATCCATGTTGCTGCAAATGGCATGATCTTATTCTTTCTCATTGCCAAGTAGTATTCCATCGTATATATAAGCCACATCTTCTTTATCCATTCATCAGTTGATGGACATTTGGGCCCTTTCCATAATTTGGCTATTGTTGAAAGCGCTGCTATAAACATTGGGGTCCCTGTGCTCTTCTGAATCAGCACTCCTGTATCCTTTGGATAAATACCTAATAGTGCAATTGCTGGGTCGTAGGGTAGTTCTATTTTTAATTTTTTGAGGAACCTCCACAGTTTTCCAGAGTGGCTGCACCAGTTTGCATTCCCACCAGCAGTGTGAGAGGGTTCCCATTTCTTCACATCCTCACCAACATCTATCGTTAGGCACTCTGACCACTGCGAGGTGGTAGCTCAGTGTGTTTTTGATTTGTATGTTCCTGATGATGACCAATGTTGAGCATCTTTTCATGTGTCTGTTAGCCATCTGGATGTCTTTGGAAAAGCATCTATTCATGTCTTCTGCCCATGTCTTCACTGGATTATTTGTTTTTCAGGTGTTGAGGTTGGCAAATTCTTTATAGATTTTGGATACAAACCCTTTATCCGATATGTCATTTGCAAATATCTTTTCCCATTCTGTCGGTTGCTTTTTGGTTTTGTTGATTGTTTCCTTTACTGTGCAAAAGCTTTTTTTTCTTTTTTTTTAATTTTATTTTTTAAAATTTACATCCAACTTAGTTAGCATACAGTGCAACAATGATTTCAGGAGTAGATTCCTTAGTGCCCCTTACCCATTTAGCCCATCCCCCCTCCCACAATGCCTCCAGTAATCCTCAGTTTGTTCTCCATATTTATGAGTCTCTTCTGTTTTGTCCCCCTCCCTGTTTTTATATTATTTTTGTTTCCCTTCCCTTATGTTCATCTGTTTTGTCTCTTAAAGTCCTCTTATCAGTGAAATCATATGATTTTTGTCTTTCCTTGACTGACTAATTTCACTTAGCATAATACCCTCCAGTTCCATCCATGTAGTTGCAAATGGCAAGATTTCATTCTTTTTCGTTGCCAAGTAATACTCCATTGTATATATATACCACATCTTCTTTATCCATCGATGTCATCCATCGATGGACATTTGGGCTCTTTCCATACTTGGGTTATTGTTGATAGGGCTGCTGTAAACATGGGGGTGCATGTGTCCCTTCAAAACAGCACACCTGTATCCCGTGGAGAAATGCCTAGTCATGCAATTGCTGGGTCGTAGGGTAGTTCTATTTTTTGTTTTTTTGTTGTTTTTTTTTTTTTTTTTTTAATTTTTTTTTTTCAACGTTTATTTATTTTTTTGGGGACAGAGAGAGACAGAGCATGAACGGGGGAGGGGCAGAGAGAGAGGGAGACACAGAATCGGAAACAGGCTCCAGGCTCCGAGCCATCAGCCCAGAGCCCGACGCGGGGCTCGAACTCACGGACCGCGAGATCGTGACCTGGCTGAAGTCGGACGCCTAACCGACTGCGCCACCCAGGCGCCCCTATTTTTTGTTTTTTGAGGAACCTCCATACTGTTTTCCAGAGTGGCTGCACCAGCTTGCATTCCCACCAACAATTGAAAAGAGGTTCTCTTTGTCCACATCCTCGCCAACATCTGTTGTTGTCTGAGTTGTTAATGTTAGCCATTCTGACAGGTGTAAGGTGGTATCTCATTGTGGTTTTGATTTGTATTTCCCTGATGATGAGTGATGTGGAGGATTTTTTTCATGTGTGGGTTGGCCATCTGTATGTCTTCCTTGGAGAACTGTCTATTCATGTCTTTTGCCCATTGCTTCACTGGATTATTTGTTTTTTGGGTGTTGAGTTTGATAAGTTCTTTGTAGATTTTGGATACTAACCCTTTATCTGATATGTCATTTGCAAATATCTTCTCCCATTCTGCTGGTTGCCTTTTAGTTTTTCTTATTGTTTCCTTCTCTATGCAGAAGCTTTTTATCTTTATGAGGTCCCAGTAGTTCATTTTTGCTTCTATTTCCCTTGCCTTCAGAGACATGTTGAGTAAGAAGTTGCTGCAGCTGAGGTCAAAGAGGTTGTTGCCTGTTTTGTCTTCTAGGGTTTTGATGGTTTCCTGTTTCACATTTAGGTCTTTAATCCATCTTGAGTTTATTTTTGGTATGGTGTAAGAAAGTGGTCCAGTTACATTCTTCTGAATATTGCTGTCCAGTTCTCCCAGCACCATTTGCTAAAGAGACTGTCTTTTTTCCATTGGATACTGTTTTCTGCTTTGTCAAAGATTAGTTGGCCGTATATTCGTGGGTCCAGTTCTGGGCTGTCTATTCTATTCCATTGGTCTATGCGTCTGTTTTTGTGCCAATACCACACTATCTTGATGATTACAGCTTGTAGTAAAGTCCAGGACTGGGATGCCTCCCACTTCATTTTTCTTTTTCAACATTACTTTGGCTTAGAATTGTTTGTTCTAGCTTTGAGAAGAATGCCGGTGCAATTTTGACTGGGATTGCATTGAATATGTAGATTGCCTTGGGTAGTATTGACATTTTAACAATATTTATTCTCCCAATCCATGAGCAGGGAATGTTTTTCCATTTCTTTGTGTCTTCTTCTCTTAATTCCTTCTACGTATTTCACCCATCTACCCCCCACCTCCTCCATCTACACCCCCCCCTCCTCTCTGGTAACCATCAGATTTATACTTAAGAGACTAGGGTGTTGGTTCGTTGGTCTGTTTTGTTTGGTTTTTGGTTTTTGGTTTTGGTCTTTTGGTTTTTTTTGGTGTGTCCCTCTTTTATTCCCCCCCCTCCGCCGCCCACTGATCAAGCAAAAACTTTGTTCATTGTTTTGTTTCTTAAATTCCACATATGAACGAAATCATATTATACTTGTCTTTCTCTGGCTGACTTATTTTGCTTAACATTATACTCTCTAGCTCCATCCATTGTTGTTGCAAATGATAAGATTTCATTCTTTTTTGATGCCCGAATAATATTCCAGTGTGGGGCGGGGAGGGTATATCATATCTTCTTTATATTATCCATTCAATCAGTCAATGGACACTTGGGCTGCTTCCATGTCTTGGCTATTGTAAATAATGCTGCAGTAAACATAGGGGTACCTGTATCCCTTCGAATTAGGGTTTTGGTATTCTTTGGGTAAATAACAGTAGTGCAATTACTGGATTGTAGAGTAGTTCTATTTTTAATTTTTGAGGAACCTCCGCACTCTCTTCCACAGTGGCCACACCAATTTTCATTCCCACCAACGGTACATGAGGGTTCCTTTTTCTCTGCTTCCTCGTTTCTTGTGTTTTCAATTTTAGCCATTCTGACAGGTGTAAGGGGTATCTCATTGTGGTTTTGATTTGCATTTCCCAGATGATGAGTGATGTTGAGCATCTTTTCACGTGTCTGTTGGCCATCTGTGCGTCTTCTTTGGAGAAATGTCTGTTCATGTCTTCTGCCCATTTTTAATTGGATTATTTGTTTTTCGTATGT
This sequence comes from Prionailurus viverrinus, assembly GCF_022837055.1. Classification (NCBI taxonomy): domain Eukaryota; kingdom Metazoa; phylum Chordata; class Mammalia; order Carnivora; family Felidae; genus Prionailurus; species Prionailurus viverrinus. Next base: position 17,704,373 of record NC_062571.1, read on the forward strand.
GTGTTGAGCTGTATAAGTTCTTTATATGTTTTGGATACTAACCTTTATCAGCTTTGTCATTTGCAAATAACTTCTTCCATTCAGTATGTTGTCTTTTAGTTTTGTTGGTTGTTTCCTTTGCTGTACAAAGGCTTTTTGGTTTGATATAGTCCCAATAGTTTATTTTTGCTTTTGTTTCCCTTGTTTAAGGAGCCATATCTAGAAATATGCTGTTATAGCTGATGTTAGGGACATTACTGCCTGTGCTCTCTTCTAAGATTTTTATGGTTTCAGGTGTCACATTTAAATCTTTAATCCGTTTTGAGTTTATTTTTGTGTATGGTATGTAGCTGTCCAGTTTTCCCAACACCATTTGTTCAAGAGACTATCTTTTTCCCATTGCATATTCTTACTTCCTCTGTCTAAGATTAATTGACCATATAATCATAGGTTTATTTCTGGGCTCTCTATTCTATTCCATTGATCTGTGTATCTACTTTTGTACCAATACCATATTGTTTTGATTAGTACAGCTTTGTAATATAACTTGAAGTCTAGAATTGTGATACTTCCAGCTTTGTTTTTCTTTGTAAGATTGCTTTGGCTATTCAGAGTCTTTTGTGGTTCCATACAAATTTTACGATTGTTTGTTTTAGTCTGTGAAAAAATCCTCTTGGTATTTTGATAGGGATTGCATTAAATCTGTAGGTGGCTTTGGGTAGTGTGGGCATTTTAGTAATATTTGTTCTTCCAATCCATAAGTTTGGAATGTTTTTCCATTTGTTTATGTTGTCCACAAGTGGATTTTTTAAAAAAGTATATCTTTGGCTGAAATCTAGAATTTACATCTTTATTAAACGTGAAGAATTTCTAGAGGAAAATTGTGTAATTTGCTTTGCATGGTACCTAGGACATCAACTCAACCTTCCCCCTTGGTATCCAATAATGTTTCAAATTTATGTTTGGTAAATTTGTTTTCAATAGGCTCCAACATTTCCTTAAAGTTGAAAAGAGTTACATAGTTTTTGGATAGTATAAAAAATGCCTATAGTTCAAAAGACTTTGTTTGTCTGCATCATTTCTTACCAAGTTAAAAAAATGTGTGGAACTTGGGGCGCCTGGGTGGCGCAGTCGGTTGAGCATCCGACTTCAGCCAGGTCACGATCTCGCGGTCTGGGAGTTCGAGCCCCGCGTCGGGCTCTGGGCTGATGGCTCAGAGCCTGGAGCCTGTTTCCGATTCTGTGTCTCCCTCTCTCTCTGCCCCTCCCCCGTTCATGCTCTGTCTCTCTCTGTCCCAAAAATAAATAAAACGTTAAAAAAAAAAAATTAAAAAAAAAATGTGTGGAACTTGACATGGAATGTCAGAGACCGAGTAGAGTGAAAAAGAGTGTTCCTCTGTCACCTCAGCCCAGCATGGGGCCTCGGACCGGAGCAAGGTGAGGAGGGTATCCACTTGGGGTGCGATTGGAGAAGCCTACATTGGGGTAAAGTGGGAATCCCCACAGAGGGGAAGCCTAGCGAGGCATCAAAGTCTGAGCAGGAGGATGGGGTGTCCACATGAGTAGGGACAGCGCAGCACAGAGAATCTGAGCCAATGTGAGGTGAGGTGGACATCTGACAGGGGAGATACAAATTTGGGCACATACAGGGTAACTGATCAAATCGTGTAAGAATATTAAGGATAATGAGAGCCAGGTTTCTTACATTTGGTTACAAGTATGGAAGGGGAAAGAGCTAGAATTAGACCTATGTGTTGGATTGGGATTGAAAGTAATTGTATGAACTCGATATATAGATACATAGAAGTAAACACAGATGGAAATGTGTATAAGTATGCTCACAAACGCACGTGTGTGTGCATACACATACATACATATATTTAACATTGTTCACTAACTTGCTTGGAAACAATGACATCCCAATGGCAATGAGCACACCTAGGGTGCACATCTTGGCTTCTAAACTCCATTTTCCACTTAAAAGAAGCAGGAGAAGTTAACTGATTCTGGGGCTGGGCAGGAAAAGTATGAGATAAACTTGGAACATCTTGTGCGGAAGTGCTCAAAGAATGATAAATACTTAAGGACACAGAAGTCAGTGTACAGGGCCCCCTACTGGTCAGGTTGGGGACAACACAATCACCAGAATAAATAAGGATGGTAACAGTTTTAATTCATTAAAAAATAGAAAAACGAATGTCAATACAACTATTAAAAATAAATAATAAAATGTTTGATGAGGAATGGTATATTTAAGTTGTGTTAAAATACCACCCCACAAACCGCTTCTGAATTTTGAAAGGAAAAAGTGTACCTTCACCGGGTAGACTGGAAAAGTCTACCTTCACCGGGGGATCAAAATTAACATCATCAGTGACAGGAAAATCAAATCCTATGTCACCTACGATGCAGTGAGAAGAACACAGAGTCGCTTATAACCTGGATCTAATTATGAGGAAACATCAGACAAGCCAAAACAGAGGCACACTCCAGAGCATAACTGGCCTGTAATCTTCAAAAGTGTCAAGTTTACAAAAGTCAAGAAATGACTAAAAAATTGTTCCAGACTGAGGGAGACTGAGACCAACGAATACGTGTATCCATCATAGGTTATTGGGACAATTGCCAGAATGTGAAGGGAGTCTGTGGATGAAATGATAGTTACCTATCCATGTAGATTTACTGATTTCAAAATCAGCGTGTGATGTGGTCATCTGGGAAACTATCCTCATCTGTAGGAAATCCACACTAACATGTGCGAGCGTGATAGAGACTTGGGTTATCAAGGAACTCTCAAATGGTTTAGGAAATAAGCTCCTCATTATCCGAGTTTTTGATTGTTTCAAAATAAAAAATAATAATGCACAGCCTTCCATGGAATATAAAATGTCCCACAATATGTTTTAAATGTGTTTTAATCTACTGTGTTTTCTATGCACATTTGCAGCACAGCTGTATTCCTGGCCCAAATAAATTTTTTTACTAAATTTAGTATCTGTGTTTCGCACACTTCGTAAGTGTTTTAACTTAGAATTTACAAAAGTGCAAAGTAATAAAATTTTTAAGTCACAAGTAAATATAATTTAAAGCAATATGTATGTAACAAGTAGGTGATTTATTTATATACCAACCAAATTCCCATGTCATTGAAAGTAACTTCCGTAATACAATTAATGAAGCATTTTGCAGGAATTTCTAACTTATTTCTGTGTAATAGTTTGTGGCTTATTAACGATCAATGAATATTAGCTACTAAAAATGATTGTGCCATAACGAAAGCACATACAAATTGGAAACCCCAAATGCCATTCCGTTTTCAGCAAACAAATCTCAGAAGATACGATCAACAAATCAACTTCAAAAGATCAAATTTAGCTAGTGTCGAATGTCAATGGTGTCTCATTTTTAAGTTTAAGATACAATTGGTATATGAATCAGAAAAGCAGCTCTCTGTCTAGAAGCAGCTTGGGCAAAAAGGTCTTTCCTTCATCCAACATGTTTTTATTTCACAATCAAAGCAGAACAATACAGAGACATCTCCCACTGAACATAGTTAATCCATTCTTGAAGCTCAGACGCTCTGAACCACAACAAAAATAGTCTTTCGCCCCGTTATTTTCGATGGGGAAATTTATCATACATTGCATGTCAACAGAAAATCCCAAACAACTTACGAAAGATAACTAAAACCCAGTAAAAATGCCTGCATGTAAGTAACGAACTCATGAAGGGATACGAAATGCTTAAAACATTTTTCCTGATCACCTAACAATTAATATGCTTGCCCTGTAGCCAACAGCATGTAGAGTTTGCATGCAACGTTACATTTGCAATGCAACCCGGCAAATAGCAGACATCGACAAATGAATCTAATAGAGAAAATGCAGACGGAAGTTTGCAATGAATTAAGGACATTTCCTACCGTGCTACTTACCAAGGGAGGCGGACACTTGGAGCTAACAAAACTTAAGCAGCTCCTGCTGTGGCTACGCTTGGCTCCTGATATATTTTCAGAGAAGGTAGGTGACACTACGGGCTGGAAAAATTAAGGAGCGCTCGCTTACACTCTCGGCATTTATTTGTATAAATTTCACTATAGGGTGCTACTGAGACAGGCCATTTTTATTTTTTTTTTTTAGTGTCTATTAATTTTGAGAGAGAGAGAGAGAAAGAGAGAGAGAGCATGAGTGGGGGAGAGGCAGAGAGAGAGAGGAGAGCGAGGGAGAATCCCAGGCAGGCTCTGTACTACTTGCTAGCATACAGCCTGATGCGGGACTCAAGCTCACCAACCATGAGATCGTGACCGGCGCTGAACTCCCAACACTTAACTGACTGAGCCACTCAGGCCTCCCTGGAAGGAGGCACTTTATTTCCATCTCTCAGAAAATTGTTACAACGTACTGATTTTCACAACCAAGGAGGCAGCTTTACCCGATCAAAAAATTGTCATGATAAGCAATCAACAGCCTCTTTGGAGTCAACGAAGAAAAAAATATTTTTTTTAATATTTAAAATAACAAAGATATAAAGATGTCTGTAGTGTTAAGGGCACGCCTTTAGTTGAGGCGCATTGTGCCATGCACAACCCGAGCAGCTATACATGGCTGCCGGTAATCTGATTTGTACATCAATTCGTTTGGCAGTCCGTTAAGAGAGCCTTGCCCATAGATGCTGACAAGACAGCAGGGAAGCCTCCTTCCCTGGCTTTTTCGGGTACCCACCCATCTACCTAACTTACCTCACCAACTCGTGGCCGTCCTTACTGGAATAAATTCATTCTCTTTTCCTCTCCCATAGGAGATGGGGAGAAGAGCTGTTTACATACGTGTATGGGTTTCCCATTGCCTCTCGCTCTGACCCCACACGATGCTCTCCTCTCCACCCAGAAGTTCCCGGGGCAAATTAGAAAACTCAGACAGTTTTGGGTCGCCACGTCCCTTTGTTTTTTTTCCTCTACCTTAAGCCTTCCAGTAGGGCTCCCTAAACAGCTCTCTAAAACTAATCTTGTCGCCATATGCTATGATCCTGCTTCCTCCTTCCTGTAAAGTTCGTTTTTTTTTTTTCCCCTAAAGTTTGGTTTCTCCGTATTGTTAACCCGGAAGGAGGCCGCAAACGTTTGCTTTGATTTTTGGAGCACGAGTGGCTATAAGAATTTTGTGATGATACTGATTTTAAGTGAAGTGTATTTTTTCAAGTTTTGGGTTGGAGGGTCTGGGATGAGAGGTCCAATTCTAGATCTGTAGTTTCAAGACTCGGATGGATGTATCACGGGCCAGCAGAGCAGGAACTGATGGTCCCTGTCTTCTTTCAGAGCTGTGGTGTATTTCTTAAGAAACCATCTCCATTTTCCATCTCTTTAGAGATTAATCCTAGGAATTAGTGGTACAAACTGAAGTGTCCTGTGTCTTTTAAAAAATCTTTTCCAAAGTGAGTGGGAGAGATATAGTCCGATAAAGGACAGGAAGAAAATACTAGATGGTTGATTTGTATTTCTGGTCATCCATTTAAATGTTTCCTTTTGTGGGGCGCCGGGGTGCTCAGTCGGTTGAGCGTCTGACTTCAGCTCAGGTCATGATCTCACTGCTCACGGGTTCGAGCCCCGCGTCAGGCTCTGTATAAGGAAGTTCTCAAGAGGCGCCTGGGTGGCTCAGTCAGTTGAGTGTCCGACCTCTGTTCAGGTCATGATCTCGCAGTTCGTGAGTTCGAGCCCCACGTCGGCTCTGTGCTGACAGCTTGGAGCCTGGAGCCCGCTTCAGATTCTGTGTCTCCCTGTCTCTCTTTGCCCCTCCCCTGCTCATGCTCTGTCTCTCTCTTTCTCTCTAATATAAAATGAGACATAAAAAATTTAAATGTTCACCTTTTGCATATCACTTGTAATGCACATAATATAGTACAGGCTATAATTTATAAATAAATATACTTACGTTGGTGTTCTGTCCTCAAAACTTTTTTTTATTTTATTATTGATTGATCAATTTTTTGGCAGACGAGAGGTGCACAATAATAAATGTTTGGAGATCATGGCTCCAGGAACTCAGATCTTTCCCTCTGTTCATTCTGTGCATCATTAGACCCCCTTGACCACACGTCTGCTCCCCGAAATACGCCCTGGGCAGCACCCAGCTCTCACCCTTCCCTCAAGCAGTCACAGTGGGCTGCGCTGGGGTTACCTTAAGGGATAAGGGCGGCCTCCTGGGTTTGCTGTCACCCCCACGCACGGTCCTTCCTACGGAACAGTTAGTGCGGCCCACGTTTGCAATCACAGGCTCTGGAACCAAAGTGGGCGGAGATCCCAGCTGGCCCCTCGGTAGCAATGTGGCTTTTGGGAGTGTTGTGTGACTTCTCACCAAGGCTTAATGCTCATCCATAATATGGAGGAGAAAATAGTGTGATTCTCAGAGGGCTGTGAGACCGACCATTCCCCTCGGTGCTCAGCAGTACCAGGCACCTAGTGGGCCACTGATAAAAAAGAAAATTGATACGATAAGGGACAAAACATAAGAGACTCTTCAATATGGAGAACAAACAGAGGGTTGCTGGAGGGGGTGTGGGAGGGGGCATGGGCTACATGGGTAAGAGGCATTAAGGAATCTACTCCTGAAATCACTGTTGCCCTACATGCTACCTAACTTGGACGTAAATTAAAAAATAAATTAAATAAATAAAAAAAGAAAGTTGATATTATAGTTATTATTACTCGTACTAACGAAACTCGTAATACGAGAACTTTTTTTAATGCTTATTTATTTATTAAAAAATTTGTTTAATGTTTATTTATTTTTGAGAGAGAGAGAGAGACAGAGCGCGAGTCGGGGAGGGGCAGAGAGAGAGAGGGAGACACAGCATCCGAAGCAGGCTCCAGGCTCTGAGCTGTTCAGCACGTAGCCCAGCGCGGGGCTTGAACTCACAAACCATGAGATCATGACCTGAGCTGAAGTTCAATGTGCAACCAACTGAGCCTCCCAGGTGCCCCATAGTGTTTATTTATTTTTGAGAGAGAGAGAGAGAGAGAGAGGGAGGGGCAGAGAGGGCAGGGGGACACAGAATTTGAAGCAGGCTCCAGGCTCTGAGCTGTCAGCCCGTAGCCCAGCGCGGGGCCCGAACTCACGAACCGTGAGATCATGACTTGAGCAGAAGTGGGATGCTTAATTGACTGAGGCACCCAGGCGCCCTGAGAAGACTTTAAAGCAAGGTCTCTTTGCCTAGATTTCCAAGATTAACCTGCTTCAGACTGAATTCTGCTCTCCTGCAAAGAATGAGTTAGCCAGCGGCCAGTGGGTTTCTTCTGGACCTTTTCTGAACTTTTTAGGGTCCTCCCCGGAGAAAAGTTCTAAAGGAAGACAAAGTGGAGAAATACTCTCACTCTTACTTCAAAGGACGTGTAGGAAGTGGTTACTTTTGCCAAAAAAATTAGTGCCTGGGACATACAAGACACTCAATGAAGCCTTCTGTAGACCGAATGTTTGTGTCCCTCCAGAATTCATATATTGAAACCTTAATGCACAAGGTGACAGTATCTGGAGGTGGGGTCTTTGGGAGATGTTTAGGTCATGAGGTGGAGCCCTCATGCACAAGATTAGCATCTTCCTAAAAGAGACCCCGCAGAGATCCCTTGCCCCCTCTACCACAGGAGGTTACAGGGAGAAGATGGTCATCTGTGACCCGGGAGGTGGCCCTTGAATAGACATGGAGTTTGCCAATGCCTTGAGCTTAGACTTCTGAGACCCAGGAGTGTGAGAAATAAATGTCTGTTGTTTAAACCACCCAGTCTATGGTGCTTTTGTTACAGCAGCCCAAAGATAAGGCTTGTCTCTTACATCTAAAAACAACACAAATACCAACAATAATAAAAAAGGCACATTGTGGCCACTGACATGTAATGAACATCATCTCTCCTCTATGGCACCAAGAGCTCAATCAGGTTTGGACCACGAGAGAGACTATGATTAACTACAAACACCGGCAAGATGTCTAAATGTTCAATTCCTCTTCCTGTTACTTTTCTGCTAAAACAAAAGGAAAGTCCTAGGCAGGCTTCGGTTGCCACTGAGCCTAAAACAGCCAAATCCCCAATTAGAAAGCTTTGGGGTTTGTTTTAATTGTGGGTGTGTGAAGTTACCCAGAAGCTCTGTTTGATCATGCCAATGGGTGTTTTGCTACAAGGTTGCAAATACATCTTAGTCTAGCAACTAAGGTGCACAAAAATATACATTTAGCATTTTAAAATGTGTCTAAATTTCTGTTTCAGTTCCAGTTTTGCCTATTGTTTTGGGCTCAGTTGAATGTAACCTCCCCCCCCCCCAACCCCAGATTCCGATGTTGAGGTCCTAACACCCAGCACTTCAGAATGTAACTGTATTCAGACCCTAGATCCTTGAAGGGGTGATTAAAGGGGGCACCTGGGTGGCTCAGTGGGTTGAGCACCTGACTCTTGCACTCAGCTCAGTTTTGATCTCAGGGTTGTGAGTTCAAGCCCTGCATTGGGCTCTGCCTGGGCATAAAGCCCACAATCAATCAATCATTCAATGATTAAGGTGAAATGAGCTCATTGGGGGTAGGCTCTACTTCAACATGACTGGTGTGCTTATAAGAAGAGGACACTAGGACACAGACAATACACACTGAAGGGCAATGTGTCGTCTGACCACACAGCAGAGGAGACAGTTATCTGCAAGCCAAGGAGAGAGGCCTCGGAGAATTGAACCCTCCTGACACCTTGACCCTGGACTACCAGCCTCCAGGACTGTGAGAAAATAAAGTGTATGTTGCCCACGCCCCCCAGCTTTTGGTATTTTGTTATGGCAGCCCGAGCAGGGCACCTATGAATCAGAAATTTGAGGACCTCCCCCCCCCCCCCACTATACCCTCAAGTTCTCTTTCGGCTTGAGAGGCTTGTGGGATGCTACGGGGTCCGGGAAGGAGGCTCCTAGCATTCACGCCACTAGGTCATCGAGACGCTGCACAGCTGTTCCCAGGGCTGGCTACATAATTTGCAGGCCCAGCACAAAATGAAGATATATGGCCTTTTGTTCAAAAGCACAGATGAAGAGTTGTTAAAGATACTAAAATAGAAAGCCCATTTCCTCCAAGGTCTGTCTTTCCACGTGCCATGGCGGGTGTTTTCGCTTCGCATTTAACGTCATTCCAAGTAAATAAACATTTACAAACCTAATCAGGAGCATGAATTTTACCACCCATCTTTGTACGGTGCAATGTCAGTTTTAAATAATCCGCACGTGGACGCGGCAGCTGGTCCGGGCACATGCACCCTGTTCTCACCAGGACGGTGGAAATCCTGCGCTCGGCCAGCTCAGCGGTCTTTACTCCACCTGGTGAGACAGGCCGTGTTCCACCAACCCTCCCACCCTCAGCTTGCTGATGGGTAAGGAACCCGAAAGGACGGGGGACAGGGGCCGCCCTTTCTTTCTCTTCGCTTCTAAGTCACGCTTGCAGCCTAAGCGCTCGCTAACACAGGGAGGTAACGTGAGTGAGAAAGGGTATGACCCGGTTCTGGGTTGTTCACCAGAGGCCATTGCCTTCTGTCTGTGCTCAGAGCAAGCTCTGCTTCGTAGGGAAAGGGTGCTCCTGTTGACTCAGTCATCGATGTAACGCTTAGCTTCTCTTGCTGAACCCCAGGCACTGGCTGTCGCTGTCCAGCGGCACTCGCCAGGCGGGAGACCAGTATTTGAACATGAGGCAAGGGACGGTGGACACGCATACCGGGCGGTCTCCTCGGCTCATGCGCGTGCTCCGCTGTCCCATCCCCCCCACTCCCAAAACACAAGTTCAAAAATAAAACTGAAGAATTACCAGACAGTGACCGCAGAGCATTATATTGGCCATGGCATCCTTCGGGGGCGGGGCCTTCCGGGGGCGGGGCCTTCCAGGGTGAGGCTTTTGAGGGCAAGACCTTAGGAGATGGAACCATGGGGTCGCCGGGCAGGGCCTGCGGGGGGCAGGGCCTCCAGGAAGGGTCCCTCAGCACGCAGGGCTGTGCCCAACTGCCAGACTTGGCCTGCGGTGAGTCTGGCCCAGCCTTTTCCTCCGCTCCCTTTCCCCAAGGACCTTCATGCTTTGAAGACCAAAATCGAAACCAAAAAAATGCACCTAATTGGTTAGTGTTTTTTCAATATTAATTGACTGGTTTTCTCAGTAGTTGTCAACCCCTCCCAACTGAAGGCTTTCTCTTACAAAGCGGTCCTGGCGGGGCTGGAGTCTGAGAGCAGAATAAATGCCCCATCACCAAGGAGAGCTGGTTTCTCCTTCATACAAGCGTCATAGGCTCCTCCCCCCTGATAGGTTTCTGCCCACTAGTCATCACCCAACTCCCGCCCTATAATAGCATTCTCGGGGAAGGGCTGATAAATACATTCAACCTGCAGAATTACAACGAAACATCTTGACCCATCCTGGGAGCTTTTGATTGTTAGGAGGGGCCGAGTCACCCTAGGGCAAATTCATACATTTCAGCACGAGTAAAGTGACTCCAAGAGTAACATAAGGGCTAGTGATCATTATTGGTCCAGGAACCAATTTCTGGGAGTCCCTCTTAACATCGCCGCTCCCCGCCCTCACCATCATTTCTTCTTGTCTCCAAGTGAATGCTACTTAGGTTTCATGAAAGAAATATGGATGCCATAGTAAACGGTGCATGACCCCAGAAGCTTAATTCATCCCTGAACAACAATTAATACTGATGCATTGAAGGATGGATACTTTCCTGGGCAGAAGAAAGAGCTGACACAGAATGTATGAAGGCAGCCCTTCCTCCCTGGATAGAAATATTTAAAGCCAGTGGCCACCCCTCACGCACAGCCACTGTGCTTTAGGTATTACTGATTGTCCCTAAACGGGAGTGGAGCGGGGGAGCAGGTGACAGTCAAAAAACTATGGTAGCGGCCAGGAGGGATCTGACCTGGAATTAGACTGCCTGCGTTTGAATACTAATCCCATCATATACTAGCTGTATGAACTTGGAAAACCGAGCTCACGGCTTGAAGCATTCGCTTTGCCATGCGTGGAGTTAGAACAGGGAGAACACTGACCTCATAGGGCTGGTTTTTAGATGTTCCCGGCAAACCATTTAGCACAGCTTCTGGCATACGGAAGGCACACATAAAAGTTGACTGTCATTGTTATGGGCCTCCAACTTTTAGCCTTCTATAAAGAACCGAATGATATCTTTGAAAAATACCAATTACTTGCAATGTTACGGGAAAATGGTATCTATGTTGACCTGATGAGAATAAAGTGGAAAATCCTTTTTGTTTAAACTTGTTGAAAAATTTTCTAAACTCTGTCAGCTCTTCTTCTTCTTTTTTTATTGATTTATCTTTGAGAGAGAGAGAGAGAGAGAGAGAGAGAGAGAGAGAGAGAGTGTGTGTGTATAGCATGAGTGGGAGAGGGGCAGAGAGAGGGGGGAGAAAGAATCCCAGGCAGGCTCTGCATTGTCAACGCAGGGCGCGACATGGGACTTGATCTCATGGACCAGAGCAGAAATCAAGAGTCTGTCACTCAACCAACGGAGCCACCCAGGCACCCCTGTCACCTCCTCTGGTTTAGTAATTAGAACAAACGTCTGAGACTGTTTTTCTGATAATTGAGTTGCTCATTGTAACCAAGGGTATTTCAACAGTAACGTTTATTAAAAAATTACTGCAAATGAAGATACAGAATTGGTGAGAGGTTGCACTAAGTTTAACGAAAGCCCCGACATGAGTGTTTCTTCCTGTGATTCTCTATTTTTTCTCCTACGATTAGAGTGCACATTACGCTCTCCTTAGGGGAAAGCTCTGCTGTGCTGCATGGTTTTGTAGGGTGCCCAGCCTTTCACAGACAATCTTATAAGAAGCATCACTGTCACTGTAAGGAAACTGAGGGACAGATGGGGCTTTAACACTAAGCCTACAACAATGCATCAGTTCAACAATCTACGTACGTAGAGTTTGACCCTGGATGTCTAATTTATACTTTCAGTTCCGTCAGTGCCAGCTACAGGAATGTGACTTCAGAGATGCCGAGAAGGTCCCCTTTCTAGCAGGGAACATCCGCTCCCGGTTTCTTAGAATACCTGAGTTTCTGTGACTAAGCAATCCATTCTTTTGTGTAAAACACCAACTGCCCAGGGCTGTTTCTCCTTTAAAGGCGATTGAACTTCAAGGCTGTTACTCAGATCCCTTTCTTTTATTGGAGAACAGGGGAGTGGGGCTTGGGTGTGCTTCAAGAGGGAAAAGGTCACCAAGGGGGACAGAAGAAAGGACACGAAGGTACAAAATTCTGGTTTCTAAGAATGTGAAAAGCCTACTTCCAATATGTATGTTTCTCTTTGCTCTAAATATCTCACAGTGTCCACTTGTTGAGAGCAACTGATTGCAACCCTGGGAAGAAAATGTAGGTTGAAGCACTAATCAGAGTTGTTTGTGCTGCTTGCAGGGGTCTGGCTGCACTAAATATTTCGTGGAAATATTCATTAGCGAAACCACTCAGAAGAAGCCATTTACCTACATCCTTTTCAACGTCCCTTAATTCTTCCCCCAAATTCTCACATGCCTCCTTAGCTGACACAGAGCCCAGGTCCATGATTATAATCACTGTCTAGTACTCTCACCTCCATCATACACACCTGAGAAAAACCTACCTCGGTCAAACCCAACCCTCTGTCCACCCCGTGTCTGCCCCTGGCAGCTGAACATAGTTGGAGAAAAATGAAACCATCCCGGGACGCCTGGGGGGCTCAGTCAGTGAAGCGTCTGACTCTTGGTTTTGGCTCAGGTCATGATCTCATGGTTCGTGGGTTTGAGCCCTATGTCCGGCCCCTTGCTCAGAGCCTACTTGGGATCCTCTCTCTCTCTCTCTCTCTCTCTGCCCCTCCCCCGCTTGTGTGCTCTTGCTCTCTCTCTCTCTCTCTCTCTTTCTCTCTCTCTCTCTCAAATAAATAAAACTTGGGGGAAAAAATGCAACCATCCTGGCAGGTTTCACATTAAATTCTCAACCACAAATCCAAGTATGTTGATCTAATTGACTGAGTCTCCACTCTACTGGTGAAATATTTTGACTACCTCACATCTTCCTTCCTCAGACCCCTAACCAGGGGATTCTCAACTCTGGCCACACTTTTGAATCACCCGGAAGCCTTTAACACATTCCAGCGCCCAGGTACACCTCCAGAGAAATCCGATTAAATTGGCGTAGGGCCCGGTTAGGAGTGTTCTCTTAAGATTCTCCAGGTGATTCTCATGTACAGCCAGGATTAAGAACTGAACACCTCTCTCAGATACAGCTGATGACCCCTCTGAGGACTTCGCTGAGAAAATCAAAGCAGGAAAGGAAGAAGAGTACCTTTATGAAAAGTGCAGCCTGCAAAGCAATCTTGAGAAAGAAGAACACAGCTGGGGGTATCGCAATCCCAGATTTCAAAATCTACTACAAAAAAAAAAAAAAATAGACACACAAATCAATGGAAACAGGATAGAGGGTCCAGAAACAACCCCACAATTGTACAGTTAATTGATCTTTGACAAAGGAGGCAAGAATGTATAATGGAAAGATGACAGTCTCTTCAAAAACAGTGTTGGAAAAACTGGACAGTTACATGCAAAAAATGAAGCTAGACTACTTTCTTTCACCATACGCATAAACTCAAAATGGATTAAGGATCTAAATCTAACTGCATGGACCCCTACCCCCAATGCCTTCTGAGTGAGGACCAGCCCCTCCACTCGTGCATTCCGATTCACTGCCATCCAAGCGAGGAAGGACCTTGTTTTAGTAACTGTTCTCTCTCTGTCCAGCTGTCTGGCATCTCTCCTGCACCCTTCCTACTGAATCATCCCCACCCCCATTCAAATATCACCTGATCTTCAGAAATCTCCTTCCAACTTCCAACCCACCTGTCACCTCCCTTTTCGCTCTTCCCTTTGTAGCAAAAATCCTCAAAAGTTGTCTTTACTCAAAACCCCCGTTTCTTCTCCCAGGCTCTGAAACCCACTCTCCAATCCCATTTGTATCCCCCTTTTGCGAAACCTAGTGGTTATTTCCCAGCCCTCACCTTACCAGATCCCTCCACCGCATTCACCATGGTTACTCTCGGGATCCTGGAGATACTTTCTTAGCCCCTAAAATCTGTCTGGGTTCCTCAACTTTCTCAGTTTCCTTCGGGGGTTTCTTCTCATTTCCCTGATCTCTATGAATGTGCTCCAGGACTTGTCCTCAGATGTCTCCCCTCTCTATACTCAATCCTTGGTGACTTCAGCCATTTTCCTACCATCGATCTGCTGATGACTCCACCCTTCTCCCTCCGATCCAGACCTAGTTCTTGAACTCTCTTCAACTGTCTGCTTTCCAGATCCTTAGATCTTTAACACTTAGATGTGTTAAACCCAACATGTTCAAATCCAAGTTCTTATTTTCCTCCAACTCTGCTACACTTGCAATAGCTCCGACAGACAACTATAGAGTCATTCTGGATTCATCTCTTTCTCTCACTGCCCATATTTAATTCTTTGGTCAAAGCTGTGGGTTCTACCTTCAAAACGTATTCACAATCTGACTGGTTCTGATCACCTCTATCACTTCTAATCTGGCCGCAAACACTCCCCTCTATAGTCTGGGCATTTGTCACGGTGTTCTCTCTGGCCTTCAGGATTCCATTCCTGCTCTGTTCTAGTTTATTTTCCACTCAGCCATTAGAGCGATCCGTTGAACACCCGAGTCAGATCTCGTTATTTCCCTGCTCTAAGGTCTCCAGTGGCTCCCCACTTCGCTCAGAATAAAATCCCGCCTTACAGAATGGGGCACTCAACTTCCTTTTCAATTCATCTCCTACCAAGTCACTCAGCTCTCTGTGCCTCAGCTACGCCAGCCTCCTTGGTTCTATAGAGTACAATGGGTGTGTGCCTGCCCCAGGGGCTTTCCACTTGTTTCCTCTTCCTAAATGCACTTGGCTTGTGCTCTTAAGCCATTCAAGGATTCTTATCTGAGTAACTTCCCTTGACCACACACACAAGCAGCATCACCACCACCACCATCCCCACCAACGTAATGTCTGTCCCCCTACTTTTTACCCCTTGTCAACAGCTGACATATTGCATATTTATTGTTTTCTTTTTCTCTTCTCTCTACTTGAGTATAGACGTAATAAAAGCAAGGTACTTGTGTTTTTTTCTTTTCTGATTTATTCTCAGTGCCTAGAAGAGGATTCGGCACATAATAAGTATTCAGTACGTATTTGTTGAATGAATGAGTGAATGAACGAATCGATCAACCAATCAATGAAGGGTATCTCAATCCCAACAAGAGAGATTTTTCCCAAAAGTTTTCTATAGCTTTGTCCTACTTTGTTCTCCCTCTCTGCATGTCTCTTTGACTAGTAGATACATTCATCAAAAAAAAAAAAAATCATTTTGAGCAAGATTGGATCCTTAAGTTTCTATGTCAGATGTGACTCAAATGTCACGCTGTGCCATGCACATTTGTCTCCGACATTCTCCCCCATATGTCGATCATGGTTCAGCAGCTGTGGCTCTTTCTTTTCCCCTCCCCTATCTCAGTTCCAGGAGATTCTGTTTGGTTCTGGCCCCCTCCTTGTGGGCGATGAAGGCACTATAGGAAGAAGCAGCAGCTGCCGTGACCCCCCCTCTGCCTTCGCTATTCATAGTGACCCAGCAACACATAGACTTCCCAAGCCTGATCTAGCCTGTGCAGTATGGGGCTGGCCAGGTCAGGCCCTGCCACCTTAGGATTTTTGCTCATTTTTGTTCCCTACGGTGGTTTGGCCATTTGCAAAATCAAAAATGGCAAAGTACAGACAGGAAGCAATATACTATATTTTACAGATTCTAAGATGCCCCTGCTCCCATGTTCTTTCACATTCACATCTCCAACTATATATATATATATATATATATATCTATATATATATATATCTCCAACTATATATATATTTCCAACTATATATATATATACATATATATATATCTCCAACTATATATATATATCTCCAACTATATATATATCTCCAACTATATATATATACATATATATATATATATATATATATGTATATATATATATGGAATTGTCTGATTGTTGGTGCTGAGCAGGTGGAAGTGTCTATAAAGTTACCACAGCCTGAGCCTGTGCCAACTTAGTTACTAGTCCTAGGATGTGCCTGGCCATCTATACCTCTCAGCATGCCAGGCCACAGGCCTTTTGAGGACCATTTGAAGAAGAAAAACAAATTGGTTATTATATGAAAATCTTGGATAAGTTAAAAAAAACCCACCAATATCAAGCCAGGCAGAATGGAGGGACAGCAACTTGGATGACCACAGAGTACTTTTATAAAAAGTGCAGCATGCAAAGCAATCTTGAGAAAGAAGAACAAAGCTGGGGGTATCGCAATTCCAGATTTCAAAATCTACTACAAAAAAAAAAAAAATAGACACACAAATCAATGGAAACAGGATAGAGGGCCTAGAAACAAACCCACAGTTGTAAAGTTAATTAATCTTTGACAAAGGAGGCAAGAGTATGTAATGGAAAGATGACAGTCTCTTCGAAAACAGTGTTGGAAAACTGGACAGTTACATGCAAAAGAATGAAGCTAGACCACTTTCTTTCACCATACACATAAACTCAAAATGGATTAAAGAGCTAAAAGTGAGATCTGAGGGGCACCTGGCTGGCTCAGTCCATGAAGCACGCAACTCTCGATCTTGGGGTTGTGAATTCAAGTCCCACACTGGACACAGAGCTTACTTAAAAAAATAAGTGTGAGACCTGAAACCATAAAACTCCTAAAAGAAAACAGGTAGTAATCTCTTCGACATTGGCCTTAGCAACATATTCATGGATACGTCTGCTTGGTTAAGGGAAACAATAGCGAAAATAAACTATTGGGACTGCATCAGAATAAAAAGCTTTTGCACAGCAAAGGAAATCGACAACAAAACCAAAAGGGAACCTATTGAATGGAGAAAATAGTGGTGAATGGTACATCTGATAAGGGATTAATATCCAAAATATGTAAAGAACTTAATACAAAAAACCCCACAAATAATCCAATTGAAAAAATGAGCAGAGGACCTAAATAGACATTTTCCCCAAGAAGTACATATAGATGTCCAACAGACGCGTGAAAAGACATCCAACATCAGTAATCATCAGGGAAATAAAACCAAACCACAATGAGATCTATCACTTTAGACCCGTCAGGATGGCTGGTATTAAACAGACAGGAAAGAACAAGTGTGTTGGCCAGGAGGTAGAGAAAAGGGAACCCTTGTGCACTGTTGGTGGGAATGTAAATTGGTACAACCACTGTGGAAAACAGTATGGAGGTTCCTCAAAAAATTAAGAATAGAATTACGGGGCGCTCGGGTGGCTCAGTCGGTTAAGCGTCCGACTTCAGCTCAGGTCATGATCTCACGGTTAGTGGGTTCGAGCCCGCGTCGAACAAGGCGAACGCGTCGAACGAGGCGAGCCCTGAGTAACGTGAAGAATTGTCAAATGACTATGTTGTACACCTGAAACTGACACAGCATTGAAGGTCAGCTATATGTCAATAATAAAAAAAAAATTGTTTTAAGTGCAGCATGACGGAAGCTCTGGGTGGCTAAGAGACACATACTGTGGGGAAAACCTGGGCGTTGAAAGCAGAAGGCAAATAAGAATAGAGAGGTTCTGAATGTCAAGTCCTGGGAAAACATTAACCAACGATTTTAACTTTCATTTTTATGTATGCATTAAGGTGATACATGATAAAAATCTAAATATTTACCAAAGAGACTTTCGATGCATTTAAATTAAAATGTTAATGAAAAGAAAACATTGTATCATAGTTTGAATGGTAGCATTTTTTTCTTTCTTATTCAAACATACCAGGAAAGGAGGCCAGGACTCAATGAAAAATGGCTACCAGTCCCCGTTACATAAAAAGCACACACTCCTGGCTTAACAAAACCTAAGGACTCTACCACACAAATGGATTGACTTTATTACCCGGAGACCTTTGTGCAGAGTAGAAACCATCTAAATAATATTCATCTAAAGTTATTTAATTATATTACAAAATTATATTATTTGGAAGATGTATTTAAATGACTCAAAGTTGAAAAGATCTCAGTGTAATACTGCTTCCATAATTATCCTTACAGATAACATTACTTAGAAAAGTTAATGATGTAAAATCATAATGGTAGTAGGTTGCCAAGCAGATGGGAAAGTTTTTTGGTTTTTGTTTTCCAGTTTTTTTTTTTCCTTTTTCTCTCTTCCTTCCACAAGGAGAATCAGCCACCTGTCTTTAAATAAAGGCTGACGTATTTTTACTTTTCTTGGTTGGCATCACTTGCTTAAACAAAGTAACCCTTGGTTGCTGAACACCTGATTCTGAACTGAAATAGCCATCTGATTTTTGTTTGACAAGCACTTGGATAACAGTTTGATTTCCCAGTCTGTTTCTTTTGTGAGCAAATAATCCTCTCCCCAATGTTGCATGCTGTAGGAGCTACAAGTACTTACAACACAAAGGCTCTAAGGTTTCCTTGGGATTAGCACCATGCAAATGCAAATTTGAGACAATGGGAGACTGTGTCCATCCATCCTTGTAACTGTTATTCGTCTATTTTGTGCTTCCTATGGGTAGCAAAGAAAGCCATTGTTTTTAAAACACACACTCACTTGAGCTGCTGACTTTTTCACTGGCTACCTGGAGAGGAGAAGGAACTCTTGCCTACAGATTTCACCCTCTAGATCCCATTCAATTATTTTTTTTTAAGAGATAACATAAAATTTTACAGGAGTATAACAGAATTCCTAATTGCAGAATTCAAACTTAAGCTCTGGAGTCTCATTTTGTGTCTTCGATCTATGCTTCATTGGTCTTTTGTGGTAAGTCTGACTACCTGTATGTGCTCTCTTCAAAATCTTTCACTGGTTAGCACAGTATACAGATATGCCAGAAGCCAGTTTTTTCCTGTGGCATAATTCTTCCAACAGAGTTGAAATGCTTTGCAAACAATTTCACGTATATCAGCCAATCCACATAGAAAGCAATGCCATGTGAATCCCTTCCTTTCTATATATTTTCTTTCAGTGATTGTCAGGAACTCATGCCTGTACAGAGGCTCTGGTTGGGAGGAGGAAACACAGGCCTGGGAGGGGAGGGTAAGAGCAGAAGCTGCCGGCCTGCTGTTGAATTGACCTCAGTTGGTGGCAGAATGGTCCCATCATCTTCATCCTTTATGCATGCTTAGAAATAGCAACATGCCTTTCCCTCTTGTGCAATTATCTTTTAGTTAATACCCAGTAGGATTTGTAAGTCCTTCACATCTCTGTGGATTTATTTTATTTCTGAGTGCAAGTGACTTTATGGCCCAATTACCATCATCGTGACTTATTGCACTATTTGTGGGAGGGAGAGGGGAGCAAGGAGACAAGACTGATCATATGTAGCGCCATCAACAGAATGAATGCCACACACTCTTGGCCGAGGAAGAGGGGTGGATGAAACCTTTCTGTGCCATTGTTTATCAGAGCCCTGACGCCTGGGTGATTGTGCTATATTTTAATAGACGAGTGTGTCAAATGTGTAAGTAAAGATGTGACAACAGTGGTGCCAGAGTAATCAATATTCGGGAGGTAATGAATATTTTGAGTTTAAAAGAGGTCAAACGTCAAAGATGAGAGGAATGACTAAGACCAGATGCTGCCACCCTCGAATTACAGGGCTACTCAAGCGAGACTGAGTTAGCATCTGACCCCAGAAATGGACCGGCGAGGCCGGCTCCTAATTAGAGCAAGATTCCCGGAAGCCAGACAGCCCTCGTGCTCATAGGAGCAAGGGGCGCAGCCGGCTGTGTGCCACGGGAAGCAGTAGCAGCAGCAGCGGCAACAGCCCAGGGAATTGTGAGCCTCGGGCCCGCCGCCTACCTGGAGTTTCTGCCGCGCCTGGTTCAGAACCACCGGGGCGGACAGCTCCCCGGCGCGGGGCGCCTCCTGCGTTAGGGGACGTGAGCGCCGGGTCCCGCTCGGGCGGCAGGAAGAACCGGCTGCGTCCCGTGCCCACCGGCACCCCTTCGGCTCCTCCCTTCCCGGCGCGGAGCAAGCGCGGGGCCTGCGGGTGGCCGTCCCGAGCCGCATGTCCCTGCAGGCGAGGGGACGGGCTCGAGCCACCGCCTGCCCTCCCCCTTCCCGCCCGCCGCCGCCACCGCCTCTGCCTCTTTCCTCGCCCCGCCCGGTGGAGGGAGGCGGGGCGTGCCCCGCGCCGGCCCCGCCCCGTCCCGGCTCCCGATTGGCCAGCGGGCCGGAGGTGCGAGGAGGCGGGGCCCGCCTCTGGCGGCTCGCGCCCGGGAAGGTCGGCCGGGGAGCGCGGGGTGCCGCGGGAGGGCGCGCGGGGACGCGGCGGGCGCCGAGGAGACGCAGCGGCGGCAGTAGCGGCGGCAGTAGCGGCGGCGCCTGGGCCCGGCCGCAGCCCCAGCCTCCCGCCCGCGCGCCCTGCCTCCAGCCGCGGCCCGCAGCCTGCGGCGCCCGAGCTCCGAGGGCGCTTCCCCGGGCGCAGGGCCCGAGGCGGCCAAGACGGCGGGCCGGCAGGGCGCGGGGCGGCGGGCGCTGTGCTGCGGGCTGCGCTGGTGGGGGGCGGCGGGCCGCGGCGCGGGCCCGGGGCCCGGCGCGTGCGGCTGGGAGGCTCTGTGGGGGGCGGGCGCGCGGGCGGCGGCCGGGGCTATGGCCGAGGGCGGCGGGGGCGCGCGGAGGAGGGCGCCGGCGCTGCTCGAGGCGGCCCGCGCGCGCTACGAGAGCCTGCACATCTCGGACGACGTGTTCGGCGAGTCGGGCCCGGACAGCGGCGGGAACCCCTTCTACAGCACATCGGCCGCCTCGCACTCCTCCTCGGCTGCCTCCTCGGACGACGAACGCGAGCGCCCCGGCCCCCCGCCGCCGCCGCCCGGTGCTCCCGACGCGCAGGAAGCCGAGGAGGACGAGGCTGGCGCGGGCTGGAGCGCCACGCTGCGGGACCGCCCGCCCCCGCGCTTCGAGGACACCGGCGGTAAGGCGCGGCCGGCAGGGGCGGGGGCGGCCCGGGGAGGCGGGAGTGCCGGGCCGGGAGGACACCAGACGCTCCGTGGGCCGGGGGCAGCTGTGCGTTTCTGGACCCTAAGGGGGCCGCGGCGGCGGGGATTTAAAGTGCTCTGACTGCGTGGGGGGCTCCGACTTCCCCGTGGGTGGAGAGGAGGAGGCGGAGGCCGGCGCCGGCACCCTGCGGTTGGCAAGGACGTAGAGGGTGGTGGGGAGTGTCTTCCCTCTCTGGCTGGGTGGGGCCAAGCCAGTCACACCTGTGGGGTCGCACCTTAGGGGTGCGTTTGAGTTAGCCTAGGTAAAGGGCTTCAGAAACGCTGATGCAGCTTGGGTGTGTGTTGCGGGGGGAGGGGGGGTGGTGGTGGTAAATCAGTTTGTAATGATGGCCCCATGGCAAGCCTTAGTCAGGTGCCAGGGCTGGGACAAGTAGCAGTGAGAACCTCGGGAGAGGTCCTCCGGGGTGTCTTCACTGGCGTGTGCTTTCTCCAGTTAATCCGAGAAACTTTCTCTGTCCGTGCCTTTCAGGGTCTCTTGCCAAGAGCAGAGAAAAGTGAATGACAAGTTTCCCCGCCTTAAGGTGTATGCTCTTATGCCGGAAGGCACTTGTGTGTGTGTGTGTGCGCGTGTGTGTGCGTGTGTGTGTGTGTGTGTGTGTGTTCCGCTTACCGCTATGGTCATGGTCAAGCTCCTGATATCTGGAGGTCGCTCGTGCTGGCAGCTGTGGCTGCCCGAGGTCCCCTTTTACTGCGCCCTTTTCTGGGAGTTGGTTTTACAACGTCTCTACGTACCCTGCAGAAGCTCTGTGGCCTCTGTCCCCCGAGAGAGGTAGAGACCAGCCGGTTCCACCTGCCCCTGATGCTTTTGTTCCTTGCATCCTTCTGGGGCAGGCCCTCGTTTGTGCCCACCGTTTTCACAGGTGGAAGAGTGTGCAACCGGTGTTGTTGAGGACCAGGGAGTGGCGTACTGGGCATGATGCGGCTTTTCCCGTGGCTCTCTCTGATCATTGTTCAACCAGCCAGGAATACAGCAGGTAGGAGGGCAGGCCCAGGGGACCCCCCCCCCAACCCCTGGCTGGTGCCCTCACTTGGATCTGGACATAGTGCTGCAGCCTGCTGGTAGGCTGGTGGGGTTGGCCGGACTGTCAGCAGGGAGTGGTCTGCAAACCTCCAGCAGACAAGCTGCAGTGTAGACAGGCTGCAGTGTGGACGCGCTGAGCTCCAGCTGGGCTTTGCAGGGTCCAAGTGAGCTGTGCAGTGTTTTGGAACGGAACCTGTTCTCGTTTAGGCTTCGGTTAAGAGTTTGGGAATTTTCAAAGTCCTGTCCCTCTGCATAATCCTTTGAAACCCCCTACGTTTTCCAGAATGTCAGAAGGGCTTCCTGTCCCAGACAGCGGTTGTCCATTAAATTAGCTCTTTAAGAATTGTGTGTACCCGGAGCCCTGGTTTAGCAGACTTCATGCTGTGAGTGCCGTGATCCAGGTTTCCATCTCGGAACATGAGCTACATGTCTGCTCGTTACCCTGCATCTCCAGGAAAAACAGGGGAATTGTGTTAGGTGAAGCCTGGTTATGAATAAGATTCGTGACAGTGTTGGTGTGAGAAGGTGTGAACACACCTAAGTAAATTTTAAAGCAGTATTATGTTTCTTGGTAACCTATACTTGGGAGAAATTCTGCATCAGAGCAATTTAATCTAGCCACTGCAGCACCGACGTGGTCCTCAAGTACCTGATCGTGTGTCATTTGGCATTAGGTTCAAATTCTGCTTCCTTCGGATGGTCACTGAAGTCCCACCTGGACCTGAGAATCACAGTCCCGCACTTTAATCAAAGACATTAGCGGTTGGTTATTTGATGGTTTTTAGACCCAGGTTTGTTTTTCTGTTTTGTGCGGAAGCTTGCTTTTCAAACCCAGCCCTAATTAAGAATTTGCTTCTCTCCTGGAAACCGTCTTTCCCTGAGGGAAATTTGGGGTGGTGGCAGAGGGGTGAGGTTGATGGTTTATTAAGCGTGAGTTCAGATTCCCTGAAACAATGGAACATGATTTATGGGGGCTGAAAATAGATGCTGGGCAGAGAAAACCCTTGTGCCTAGTGGCGGGAGAGAGGCGGACTTGTTTATTAAGAGGCTCAGAGCTGCACCCTGGCCACTCTGAGAGCAAAGAGGTTCAGGCTCTGAGGTTTATCAAAGTATAGAATCTAACCCTACTTTCAAGGAATGCAGCTTGGGTCTCTCTTCCCTCTTTGTTCCCTGGATTGTTAACAGATCTCACTGGGCTGGTAGAGTGGGATGAGGAGGCACGCCGGAGGGGTGGCATTTTGGTCTGGAATCGGTCCTCACAGGAGAAAAAACTCGTAGCAGAAATGGCTGTTGCTGATAGAATCAGATGAGGAAGGCAGAGGATTCTAGACTCGGGGAACAGGCTTCCTGCCTGCGTTCTGCTGTAAAAGCATATGCATGTGTATGTGTGTAAATAGGCACATATGTAAATGTGTGTGTTTGTGTCTTATACGTACTTGTGTATTGCTTGTGCTGGTTTGGGCTGGTTAGGGTTTTTTGTTTGTTTATTTTGATTAGAAAGAGATTACAGCTGCTGTCTAGGGGCCCTCTGATGACTGAGAACCCCTGTGCCTGAGAGTGGTGTAGACACTGGGCACCACTGTGCTTTGATCTGCATTTGGAGTGCACACAGTAGGGAGCACGTGATGCCCAGCTGGGAGGAGGAAGGGAAAAGAGGCAGAAACATTTCTGTGCCTAAGGTTGAGATTCCTCTAGCTGCTCTCCAGGGTATTCTAGTCTTCCTAGGCTCTTTCTTCTGGTGTCCCCCTTTTATTTAGCTTCCTGGATCAGAAGCCCAGCCAGCAATTATGGGCGGAAGGGTCCTCTCTGTCACCTCCCTTCTCTCCCCTCTCCCAGGCTCTGGTCGTGCCTGGAGCTGTGGGTCCCCTTGAGATGATTTAAATACAAAGACCATGCTTGCCGGGCTGGCTGACAGGCTCTTAACCCCTGTGTGAATGGAGGGTCAGCTTGGGAGCTGAAAATGCTTCCCGGGAGCTCAGGGCCCAGAACCTTCTCCAGGAGAACACTTGCAGCTGCCTCCCTACAACAACCCCCTCAAGCTGTCAGCCTCTCCTGCCGCCTGCCCGCTGTGCAGATCACCGACACAGCCTGCCAGCTCACTCTGGAAACAGCGTGAAATTCAGGCCCGGCTGCTTCCTGGGCTTCTGCTCTTTTGGTTTCTTATTCTGAGCAGTCTTGTGACCCGTCCTCTCTGAGGAGGCCGAACAGGCAGATATTCACGGATGGGCGGGGGCGGGGGGGCGCGTGTGTTCGGCTTGGTCGGTCCTTTGTCGTGGCTGGCTGGCATCTGAGCTGTTTGCTCTTCCTATTAGAGGTTGGACTTCATAGGACTGTTTTCCCCATGTACCATGTCAGCACCCCTCTGGAATCGTTCAGCGGGGAGGTGTGACCTTGAGAAGCAGGAGGGGAACACAGGGCTTTGAAAATTAACATTGTTAGATGTTTGCGCTCAGGGTTTCGTTGTGGACTTCTTTGGCTGAAAGTCTTTTTGACTTAACAAGTGAGGAGAGAAACAGCTTGCGCTTAAAACCGGAATGAACCTGAGACTCTCGGGATGGATTTGTGAGCTAAGGTACCCCCCTCCCCCCTCCCCCGGCCCATCAGCGGTGTCAAGTTTGAGCAGACGCTCCCACCTTTAGCTCTGTCGCACCTCCCGTGGCTCCAGGAGGAACTCCGAGGCTGGGTGAGCTACAAGGTAGATTTTGTGCGGTGCCACATAATAATGGAGCATGTGCTGCCACCGGCCGCCACGCAGGATTCGGAGAAGGGAGCTTCCTGGAGAGAGGTTTTGTTCAGGTGGTGGGGGTGACGCGGCTCACCAGCCGCGATCCCCATGTGCAGCGCCGTCTTCCGACGTTGCGCCACATCTTTGCAAGGACTCTGCCACAGAAGGGATCGCCCCACTTGACACAGAAACACGGACAGGACTTCTCGGTCGGGGTCTGGGCTGAGAGATTACCTAGGCAGACTTGATCATTCAGGGAAGGTCATGCCTTTTTTTTTTTTTTTCAATTTTTTAAAGTTTTTGAAACATGTATTTATTTTTGACAGAGACAGAGTGCAGGCAGGGGAGTGGCAGAGAGAGAGGGAGACACAGAATCCGAAGCAGGCTCCAGGCCCCGTGCTGTCAGCACAGAGCCCGACGCGGGGCTCGAACCCACGAACTGTGAGATCATGACCCCGGCTGAACGCTTAACCAGCTGAGCAACCCAGGCACCCCAGGGAAGGGGGTGCCTTTCTGTTGGTTTCCTTTACAGCATCTGAAACCTTTTGCAGTCAGAAATATTTATTTTTATATTTTTATGTGGAATTACCTTTAACTGTTTTTGGTGGAGCTGTGAAGCTCTGTGTGGTTCCATGAATGTATGGGTTTGTGTAACCTATCCCACAATCAGATAGGAGACAGAAAAATCTAGAATTTTATCTTTTTTTTAATCCCTGCTACACCGCAGCCATTGTGATGAGAGTTTAGAGTTCTTCTGCAGGTAGCGGGGCTTTGAATACATTGGCGACTGGGGGGTTGTGTGAGGTCTGGTACACAGTTTTAAAATCTAAAACTCACCTTTATTTTTTTTTTCATTTTTTTATTTTTTAAAAATTTTTTAACGTTTATTTATTTTTGAGACAGAGAGAGAGAGCATGAACGGGGGAGGGTCAGAGAGAAGGAGACACAGAATCTGAAACAGCCTCCAGGCTCTGAGCAGTCAGCACAGAGCCCGACGCGGGGCTCGAACTCACGGACCGCGAGATCGTGACCTGAGCCGAAGTCGGACGCTCAACCGATTGAGCTACCCTGGCGCCCAAACTCACCTTTATTTTAATTTTTTTTTTTTTAAATTTTTTTTTTCAACGTTTATTTATTTTTGGGACAGAGAGAGACAGAGCATGAACGGGGGGGGGGAGGGGCAGAGAGAGAGGGAGACACAGAATCGGAAACAGGCTCCAGGCTCTGAGCCATCAGCCCAGAGCCTGACGCGGGGCTCGAACTCCCGGACCACAAGATCGTGACCTGGCTGAAGTCGGACGCTTAACCGACTGCGCCACCCAGGCGCCCCTCACCTTTATTTTTAAAAACTGTGATTGTATAATTTTTTTTTCTTATTAACAAGTACATATGTATATTTTAGGGGGGAAAATGATAGAAATTTTAAGAAATCCCATAATCGCTCATTACCCTAGATAATCATAGTTAACATATTGAGTGTATCCTTTGTTTATCTTAGATTACATCTGGTTGGGTGATCTGCTTTTTAATTCTAATTAATATATTGTAAATGGCTTCCATTTAAATTTAAAAATGTCATTTTATTGAATCCATAATATGACACAGTTCCCTTTGGGTGGGCATTGAATTCAGTGCCCCCTCCCTCTTACATTTATTATGCTATGATAAATATTCCGGAAGCTTAGGTTTGTGTGCGCATCCTTAGCACATTCCTTGGCATAAAATGACCAGACCAGAATTGAATTAAGGACACATTGTAAGGTTTTTGATATCTGTTGTGCAACAGCTTTCCAGAAATGCACCTGCATACATTCCCGCCGGCAGTATACCCGGAAGTCTGTTAGAAAACCTGGCTGATAGGGCAGCGTCCCTGTGTGTGATTCCTGCCGGTAGGGCACTCTTAGAGGACTGTTCATTGAATAAAGCTTTTTGAGGCATAATACACATTCAGCGCATGAGTCATAGTGCACAGCACAGTGTGTGTGACTGACTACTCCCCACATGAAGATCAGGAATGTTCCCAGCACCCCAGAGATTCCCTCCTGCTCCTTCCCAGTCACCAGCTCCCTGTCTCCAGGGGTGACCGTTATTCCGACTTCTGTTCCCTCACCATCGATGAATTTTGCCTGTTACTTTGGTCTGGTTGTTTAGTTCATCAGTAGATCTGTGAGATCTATTCTTCTTGCAGATAAGAGTCTTTTATTTCATATGGCCTGTAGGATTCCATCATTTGACTACTACAGTCTTTTACATTGTTTCTAGTTTGGGGCTTCTGTGGGTATGGCTGCTACAGAGGTTCTTGTGTTTTGGGGTTTGTTTTTTTTTTTTTTTTTTTTTTTACTTTATTTTGAGAGAGAGAGAGAGACAGAGCGCATGAGCGGGGGAGGGTCAGAGAGAGACAGAATCCAAAGCAGGCTCTGTGCTGTCAGCGCAGAGCCTGACTCGGGGCTTGATCTCACAGCCACGAGATCATGACCTGAGCTGAAATCAAGAGTCGGATGCCCAACAATCCAGGCGCCCCGAGGTGTTCTTGTGTTTTTGATGGACTTACATGTCATTTCCCTTGGGCACGTGTACCCTGGAGTAGGTTTCCTGGTCAGAGATTAGATGCGTGTCTCAGCCTCCGCGCTACTGACCTTACGGGCTGGGTAACTGTGTTGGGGGGGGCCCGTCTTGTGAATCGCCGGATGTTTAACAGCATCTCCGACCCCTACCCGCTGAATGTCCAGGGGCGCCCTTTCCTCTAGTTATGACAACCGAGCATTTCTCCCGGCGTTGCCACACGGCCCCTGGGGACCAAACTCACCTGCCGTGGGGAGCCACTGCTTTCGTAGGCACCGTCAAACACTTCTCCGGTCCGTGCGCCCACCCACGGCGTACGAGACGTGGCGTGTATTCATTCCGCGAGCAGATTGGACCCGGCCGGGCTAAAACGATAAAGAAGGCACGTCGCCTGGGGTCCAGCAGGAGAGACAAAGTGAAGAGAAGGTGGAAGAGTCTCTGGCAACCACTGCGATCCGGGTAAACGTGGATATGGGATTCCGGAGGCGCGCCCCTGACCCAGCTGGGCCGGGGGAGAACAGCACCTCTGGCGGACACGGCCCCTGAGCTGCATCTTGAAGAACAAATAAAGTTCAGTCAGGTGACGAGGAAGGAGCAGGGCACCCCAAACGACGGAGTAACTTGGGCAAAGGCCAGGAGGGGAGAGAAGCCATTTTGCCCATGGGCAGTCCCACTCTTTCCCTAAACTGAGCGTCCTTCCTTGAGGCCGTCTTAGTGACGACGCCTTGAGACTTGACGGTATGTAATTGTCACCGTTGCCGATAACGGTAGCTGGAATCTGAACCCAGTCGTGGATGTGGGTTCACCTAGCAGATGCTGGATCCCCTGGGGAGGGGAATTTGGCGGGTCTGGGGAGGAAGGAGAACCTCGAGAGGGTTGAATCTGTGGAGAAACACTGAGGCCTTTCCTTTAAGGAAGGAAGAGGGAAAATGACAACTAAAGGTGATCTGGCAAAAACCTTTACTGGCCGGAGGAGGCCCGGTATTACCTTGGGGTTGGGGATGCGTTATCCTGTAATATCAAGATGATGTTCTACCTTTGAACCTCTGGCCATGTTTAGGTGTATATTTAGTAAACCATTCCAGTAAAAAATTTAGAAGCACGAATCTTCACATTTTAACTGGGACAACATCACCCCTTGCCCGGATGTTGGAAACTGCATCTGCTTGGATTTCCAGCTTCCAGGCTTGTTGGCACCCCCCCCCCCCCCAACCCTGTCCCCATTTCCCTGGTAGAAGGAGAGTGATCCTTTACCAAGATTTAAACACTCAAACCACTTGAAACACTTAAAACGTTTAAACCTTTGAGTGGCTTCCAACGCAGGCCAAAGGGAATCCTGGAGTCCTTCGCAAGGCCTCCAGCGCCCGTAGGTGTTCTGCAGCCTTCCTTTTTAGTGTCCCTTCTTGTCACCTGTCCGGCCACCCGCACTCTCTAGCCACAAAGTCTTTCCATCTCGGAACCTTTGTGCCGTGGGACCCATACCAGGAAGGTGCTTCACGGCGGCCCTTGCCTGCTAGTTTCGTCTTGGTTCAAATGTCACTGTCGCCAAGCATCTAAAATCACTGCCTTCCCTCTGTCCCTCTTAGCAGCCACATAAGCTAAATCATTTTCCATGTGGGCTGAGACCTGGGACGTCGTGGTCACAGAACGTGGTAAGCGCTGAACAAAAATTCAGTGTTTGTTGAATAAAGGAGTGAAGAAAAGAACAGATGGACACAACTAGATATTTTTTTTTTAAGTTTATTTATTTTGCGAGAGAGAGAGTGGGGGAGGGGCAGAGAGAGAATCCCAACCAGGCTCCAAGCTGTCAGCACAGGGCCGGACATGGGACTCGAACTCACGACCTGTGAGATCATGACCTGAGCGGAAACCCATAGTCGGACGCCTAACTGACTGAGCCACCCAGGCGCCCCGGAACTAGATTTTTTTTTTTTTTTTTATGGGGACAGGAATCTGCACCATTGAAATGTCTACAAGGACCTAAGCATATTCCACATCCAAAATAGTGGAAGAGAGGTTGGGGCAGCTCTCGAGGGAATGAATTCTTTACTAGGAAGGCGCTAAATCAAGTCTGGGGTGTATTTTACAGGGCTTTCCCTCCTGCATGGAAAACAACTTGCCTCGGAGGGAAGTTGCCTCTCCAACCCTTGGGCTTTTGCAGTGTGCCCTCTTCCCAAGAGACAGAGACCCCCCAAGACAGGGGTCTATTAGAACTCTGCAGGGAACCTTGCTTCTTGTACCCCTTTATTTGTTTATCAAATGCTTGTATATCATGTACCGTGTGCCAGATCGTGTTCTAAGCTCTCTCTAATGTGTGTACTCCTCAAAGCAATCTTGCAAGGTGTTATCCCTATTTTTTTTTAAATTTTTTTTAACGTTTATTTATTTTTGAGACAGAGAGAGACAGAGCATGAACGGGGGAGGGTCAGAGAGAGGGAGACACAGAATCTGAAACAGGCTCCAGGCTCTGAGCAGTCAGCACAGAGCCCGACGCGGGGCTCGAACCCACGGACCGCGAGATTGTGACCTGAGCCGGAGTCGGACACTTAACCGACTGAGCCACCCAGGCGCCCCTGTTATCCCTATTTTTAACATAGGGAACCGAGTCACGGGGAGGTTAAGTGATCTAGGGTAGACTGGTTCCTTTGGTTAGGGGACAAGGATGCATCCTGCTTAGAGCGGGAGTATGGAACACAGGATATGCTGGTCAGATCAACTTAATTAACGGGTAGGTCCCTTGCAAGGGGCTCTTGAATTGAAGACCAGTGTCCTTTTCTAAATTTATTTCACCTGTTCCCTCTCTTCGTGGGCAGTGGCTGTACCTAATTTCCCAGCACCCCTTGCAAGGAGATGGGGCCACTGCCTGGGTTCAGGGCGGTGGAAAATGAGCCAAAGTGTGGACCCCACTCTCAGGCCTGGCCATGTGGAGGCTCCTTTGAGCCATGTGTCAGAGATGTTGGGGGCCAGCAGATGAAAGGATCTTGTATCTAAATCACCATTGGGCATCCGATTTCGGCTCAGGTCATGATCTCATGGTTTGTGAGTTCGAGCCCTGCGTTGGTCTCTGTGCTGACATCTCGGAGCCTGGAGCCTCGTCACATTCTCTCCCTCTCCCTCTCCCTCTCCCTCTCCCTCTCCCTCTCCCTCTCCCTCTCCCTCTCCCTCTCTCCCTCCCCCTCCCCCCTTCACCCGTTTGCACTCCATCTCTCTCAAAAATAAACAAATATTAAAAAAAATAAAAATAAATCACCATTTGGGGAAAAGCCACTCACACATCAATCCTATTTGTCATGGACTAAATTTCTGTGGGCAAGAGATGAACTTCTCTCCTGTTTGATTCATCGTACATTTGTTGGGGGATGGGGGCTTGTTAGAACAGGCAGCTTAACTGTCATAGACATTAAAGAGGATTGATGGGGAAAAGCGAATTCAAGTCAGTGGGGGCCACATGCTGAATTGCTGTGTGAGGAGGACGCATGAGGGGAATGATGGCAAATAACCTGGAGAATAAAAAATGAATTCTTTGGGGGCGCCTGGGTGGCTCAGCTGATCGAGCGTCTGACTCTTGGTTTCGGCTCAGGTCATGATCTCACGGTTTGTGAGTTCAAGCCCCACCTCGGGCTCTGTGCTGCCGGCGTGGAGCCTGCTTGGGATTCTCTCTCTCTCCCTCTCTCTGCCCCTCCCCTGCTCACACACAGGCTCTCAAAATAAATAAAAATGTAAAAAAAAAAAATGAATTCTTGGAATTCTGTCCGTGAAATCCTCGCGGTAACTCTGGAAGCGGACAGGTAAGATGATGGTGGTAAGCCACGTGCATGGGGTGTTCTAGATGCAGGTGTTGAATTGCACACCAATGGTTTGAAGCTGTGGATGGTTTGAAAGGGGCTTGATGGTCCGTTTGTGGCCGGAGGGGCCCCGGGGCGGAAGGCCTGTGTTCTGCGGAGCGTTTGCCCTGTGATTTTGGGCAGGTGGCTCCGTGGAGTGTGGCGTCTACGCAGGGAGCTCCTTCCCCGAGTTGTGAGAATCAGTAAAGACGTGTGTGGAAGCCCAGAGCTGGTGCTTTGTCACAGGCAACTTTACCTCGATTCCTTTAAACTCCTTTTGTCTTGCAAGGCCCAAATGCACAGGATGGATGTTGGGCCACTTAGGAGATTTTCAAAACTTTTTAGCAACCAGGAGCTGTAGAAGGGACAAACCCAGGGTACGTAGATGCACCAGTGGAAATCAGGCGGCTGTCTTTTTTTTTTTTTTTTTTTTTTCAACGTTTTTTATTTATTTTTGGGACAGAGAGAGACAGAGCATGAACGGGGAAGGGGCAGAGAGAGAGGGAGACACAGAATCGGAAACAGGCTCCAGGCTCCGAGCCATCAGCCCGGAGCCCGACGCGGGGCTCGAACTCACGGACCGCGAGATCGTGACCTGGCTGAAGTCGGACGCTTAACCGACTGCGCCACCCAGGCACCCCTTTTTTTTTTTTTTTTTAATTTTTTGAATGTTTATTTATTTTTGAGAGAGAGACAGAATGCAAGCAGGGGAGAGGGGCAGAGAGAGAGGGAGACAGAGAATCCGAAGCAGGCTCCAGGCTCTGAGCTGTCAGCACAGAGCCCGATGTGGGGCTTGAACTCATGAACTGTGAGATCATGACCTGAGCCGAAGTTGGCCGCTCAACCGACTGGGCCACCCAGGTGCCCCAGGCGGCTGTCTTTGAACTGGAGGAGGAGGGCCCTGGAGCCCACCCTCCCCGGCAGTTGGGAGGGGAGGTGGGGGTGTACCGTGTAAAGATTGTGAGGTTCTGTGAGCGAGTAAACGTTCACTTCAGAATTCACATGACAAACAGTCTACACCTCCTTCCTCATTTGAAACTTGTTTTCCTCGGGTCCCAGCATTCAAGGCAAATAAATGTGTTCCCTTTGGTTTGCCCTTAATTACTAGTATTTCAGCAGAATGTCCGATGTGTTTTCTTGGGCTGGCTGGGAAACTGGACCCCAGTTTACGGCATCCTCGGGGACATGCTTGCAGAATTCCAGTGGAATCCTGGAACAGAACCTAATTGGAAAGCGCAGACAACTGTAGTGAGCAGCTTTTCGTCAAGATTGAAAGAGGCGCGTGTTATGCAAATATTAGCAAGAGCAAATTCCCGCTGTCGAAAATTTATAGGCTCATTATCTTCAAGAAGGCTGGCAGATTAGAAGTAGGTTCTGGAAAAGATGCAAGTAAATTCAGGGAGATGGCAAATGACACCAGAGAAACTGGAAGGGCGAGAGGGCACAGCCCAGACCTCTGAAGCCGGCACGTGGGATACTTTGGTGGGAGGAATGAAGGGCTGTCTTTGGTTCTGCTTCTCAGAGGGCTCCGGAGACTTCCATCTGTAAGCACAGGACCCCAATGCGGGGCTCGATCCCCCAACCGTGAGATCATGCCCTGAGCTGAGATCAAGGGTCGGATGCTTAACCAACTAAGCCCCCCCAAGCCCACCCAGGAGGTGCTTTATTTTTAAACGTTTTAAGTTTATTTTATTTTGAGAGAGACAGAGAGGGAGAGAGAGAATCCCAATCAGGCTCTGTGCTGCCATCACAGAGGCTGACATGGGGCTCGAACTCACAAAACGGTGAGCTCCTGACCTGAGCCAAGGTCAAGAGTCTGATGCCCAACCGACTGAGCCACCCAGGCGCCCAGGGGGTGTCACTTTAGAGGCAGAGTGGGGACAGGCACCCGAGCGTGTGTCTGTCTCCACAGCCCTGGCACACGCTTGGGTGCCTGTCCCCACTCTGCCTCTGAAGTGGCAGCTCCTGGGGGTGCTTGGGTGGCTTAGTCAGTTAAGCATTCGACTCTTGATTTCAGCTCAGGTCATGATCTCACAGTTGGGGGACTGAGCGTCGCACTGGGCTCCAGTGCTGACAGCAGGGAACCTCCTTGGGGTTTTCTCTCTCCCTCTCTCTGCCCTTCCCCAGCTCATGCTTGCTTGCTCACGTGCTCATTCTCTCTCACTCTCTCAATTAAATAAACTTAAAAATAAAGTGACACCTTCTTGAGGGCGGCTGCTGCTCAAATCTCTGCTCCCTAACAGCTCCGGGTGTCCCCCGTCAGAGACCATCCAGAGCTTGGCACGTCGGGAGTCCGGCTCTGGATGGGCGTAGGGGTGACTGTGCCCAAGTCCTGCCCCTGCAGCCCCTGGTCTGATTCACGTTCCATTGTGTTACGTAGCGCAGCGTCCGCGACAGAGTATCTCACCCGGCACCTCGCTACGGGGAAGGCACCTGAGGGCTGTGGGGTTGGCGACAAGAGTATCTTTTTCCTTGGTGGTGCTGTGCCCGCGAAGGTATCCAGTTTTATCTGCATGCATTGATACATGTCCTGCGTGATTCAAACTGCGATCTTTGTTTTACCGTCTTCCCTGTTTGTAAAAATTCTCCTGTGCTCACCGCTGCCTCTTTCGCAAGAATCCCTGTTGACAACGTGGTGCTGTTCCATAAACGCATTTGCACATACACATGCACGCACGTCATTTGTGGAACCAGTACGGGCTCGCTTTATATACCTTTTTAGCGAGCTCTTGTTCAATAATACTTCGCGAACAACTTCCTCCTGTGCTTGATTTATATAAGGCGTGGCTGCTAAACTTTGATCACGTGGCTCTATTTTTATCCAATGCATTTGTTGCTATGGTCTTAGAGGTTTTTCACAGTTCATTTAGTGACGAAGTACATTTTATTGATTTTCTGGTATTGAGCGCTCTTTATTTTCCTGGAGTAAATCCAAGTTGGTCTCAGTATATATCCCTTCGATAGATGGCTGGCTTCCGTTATTTGGTAATACTAGTTCAGTTTCTGTAACTAATCTATCATAAGCCAGATTCGTCAATGGTTTTCCTTCTCCTTTCTCTCGGGTTTGGGAATTAAAATTAGGCTCAGCTTCACAAAATGCATCGGCTTATTATTTTTTAATTGCCCGTTGCCATTTAACAGTAGAATGACAGGGTATGCAGCCGCAAACCTGTCTGGTCTTGGTACTTATTTTCTGAATTTTCCACTTTAAAAAAAAAAAAATTTCTTTTAATATTTATTGATTTCTGAGAGACAGAGACAGAGCACAAGCAGGGGAGGGGCAGAGACAGGGAGACACAGAATCCGAAGCAGGCTCCAGGCTGTGAGCTGTCAGCGGACGGCCTGACGTGGGGCTCGAACTCACAAACCGCGAGATCATGGCCTGAGCTGAAGTCGGACACTTAACCGACTGAGCCACCCAGGCACCCCTGGATTTTCCACTTCTTGAATCATTCTGATGATTTTGTTTTCCTAGCAAATGATCATTTCTTCTAGGTTATCAAATTTGTTAACATAAAATGCCATGAATCTTAATGATTCTTTTATTTGCTTTTATATCGTGCGTTTGCTTTTATATCTGTTCCAATCCTCATTTCGCCTGTTTTTTTTTTAATTTTTTTTTTTAACGTTTTTTTATTTTTGAGACAGAGAGAGACAGAGCATGAACGGGGGAGGGGCAGAGAGAGGGAGACACAGAATCAGAAGCAGGTTCCAGGCGCTGAGCCATCAGCCCAGAGCCCGACGCGGGGCTCGAACTCACGGACCGCAAGATCCTGACCTGAGTTGAAGTCGGACGCTTAACCGACTGAGCCACCCAGGCGCCCCATCATTTCGCCTGTTTTGCACACATCTGTCTGTCTGTTTCTCCTCGAAACCCGTCTCTCCTTCTCTTTCCCTGCCTTCCCTATCTCCCCATCTTCCGTCTCTCATCCTTAATATGGCATATGTGAGATCTTTTATTATTTTATCTTTTTACAGAACCAGCTTTGAGTTTATTTGTCCCTCATATTTTTTATTAGTTTAAAATTACATCTTTATTACAACCACTTCCTTTCTTTTGATTTATCGAGCTGCCCTTTTCTAATTGGTTTAAATGAGTACAAAGCTTCTTTTATTAAAAAAAAAACAAACAAAACAACTTTGGAATTGAAAGCATTTGACACGAACATCTCCTTGGAGTATAACTTCTAGTGTCTTCTGTAAATTTTGGTATGAAATATTCTTTCCAATGCTTTCAAGATTTTCTTTAGTACCTTTGATTTCTTCTTTGATCTAAGAGTGGATGTCTTAATTTCTATGTAGTTAAGACTTTTCATGACCTAATTATTTAATTCTGGTTTGATTGGATTGTGACCAAAGAACCGTCCTTTAACTCTCTAATTCAAAAGGCTTGTAAAGCTTTTCTTTGTTGCCAAATAGGCAATTAATCTTTTCATATGTGGCATTCACAGGTATAAGAAAAAAATGTATGTCTTATTACTTGAAGAAGTGATGGTATCTATTTTATTATGTGTGTTTTTGTTTTCTCTGTCTCTAGTAGGTGTTCCCATTTGAAGAGCTAAATTGTTACCATGTTCTTGTAGTTTTTAGTCTTCAGCCTGCCATATTGTTTGGTGTATATATAACTATTCCTTTTGTATCTTCTCTCCAAACTGTGCTTTTTTAAACATCTATTTATTTTGAGAGAGAGAGAGAGAGGGCAGGGTGAGCACAGAGAGGGAGAGAGAGAATCCCAGGCAGGCTCCACCATCGGCTCAGAGCCCCGCACGGGGCTTGAACTCACAAACCGTGAGATCACGACCGGAGCCGAAACCAGAGTCAGACGCCTAACCGACTGAGCCATCCCGACGCGCCCAAACTGTGACTTTAATCATGTCACTCTTGACCTTAGTACCTTTAACCTTAGATCTAGCGGGTCTGCTGTTAATTTTGGCATTCCTTCGTTCTCTGCCGATACCGCCTTGCCTGCTACATTCAACACATTTGCCATTTTAAGTGTGTTTCTTGAACAGCACAGATGTATATTTTCAACACAACCCGATAGGCACTTGCATTTAGTTGGAGAAATCCGTCTGCGTACATTGAACGTAATGACGAACAGGCATGAGTTTATTCGTTCCATCATCTTTTCTTCTGCTTTTCTTGTCTTTCCCCCATTTTTGACATTTTAATCCAGTTCATTCTTCTTCTACTGATAAGTACAGAAGTTCTTTCCCTTTTTTGGCTTCATCGAGATACACTTCACATGCCGTAGGACTCACCCGTTTAATGTGTACGTACAATTTCGGGGCTCACGGGAGCAGGAGACTCTTGATCTCAGGGTTGTAGGTTCAAGCCCCATGTTGGGTGCAGAGATTACTTTAAAATCTTAAAAAAAACCCACGTCACATCATTTAATAGCTTTTATTAAATCACGGTTTGTGCAGCCCTCAGTGCAGTTGTAGGACATTTTCATCACCCCCTGAAGAAATATTTAGCCACCACCTCCAGTCCTAGGCAGCTACGGCTCTCCTACTTTCTGTCTCCATAGATTTGTCTATTCTGGCAATTTCGTATAAATTAAATTCTGCACTATGCACTCTTTCAATTAGCGTATAGCAATTAGACTGGCTTCTTTCAATTAGCAGAATGTTTCCCAGGCTCATCCGTGTTGTCGCATGTATCAAAATTTCCTTCCTTTTTAAGGCTGAATAATGTTCCATTGACTCGATAGATCACTTGTTACCTGTCCGTCACTTGATGAACATTTGGGGTTTTTTTGCCTTTTGGCTATTATGAATAAACCCAAAACCTCCACATACAAATTTTTGTGTGGACGTAGCTTTTGTTTTTCTCGGACATATATCCACGTGGGGTATTGGTGGGTCCTATGGTCACTCCGTGTTCAACATTTTGAGGATCTACTGAAGCATTCCTGAAGCGGCTGTTACAGTCCCCCCAGCAATGTACAAAGCTCCCAGTTTCCCCACATCCCTGCCAACACTTGTTTTTTGTTTCTGTTTTTGGTTTTTTAGACAGTAGTCCTCCACATGGGCCGCAGGTGGTGTCTCGTGGTTTTGATTTGCATTTCCCTAATGGTTAGTGATGTTGAGTATCTTTCCATGTACGTATTTGTATATGCCGTCTATATATTTGTATATCGGAGAAATGCGTATTCAAGTCCTTCGCCAATTTCTTAGTTGTATTATTTGCCTTTTGATTATTGAGTTGGGTAAGAATCCTTTATATAGTCTGGGTGTGTGCTCCTGGTTGTTTTTTAAAAAAAAAATTTTAATGCTTATTTTTGAGAGAGAGACAGCATGAGTGGGAGAGGAGCAGAGAGAGAGAGAGAGAGGGAGACACAAAATCCAAAGCAGGCTCCAGACTCTGAGCTCCGAGCTGTCAGCCCAGAGCCGGATGCGGGGCTAGAACCCTTGACCTGTGAGATCATGACCTGAGCTGGAGTCGGATGCTTAACCGACTGAGCCGCCCAGGCGACCCTAGGTATGTGGTCCTTGTATGAATAAGTTCAAGATCACTAACATTTACCCTTACGTTTTCTTCTAAGAACCTAATAATTTAGTTCTTATATTTATGTCTTTGATGCATTTTGAGTTATTTTTTCTGTATGGTGTTAGGTGGGGTTCCAATTTCATTCATTTGTGTGTGGATCTTGAGTTATTCAACCACGTGTTGAAAGTTCAACCGCTTACTGAAAATACTGTCCTTTCCCCATGTAATTGTGTGGCATCCTGGTCGGAAATCAAGTGACTATAATTAACTTTTCCATTTTAACAATATTTTGTCTCTTTGTCCTTCCCTCTTTCATAATTGAATGTGTATTTCTCTACTCTCACTTGAAAACAACATACTGTTTTCCCACCTCTTCCCCAGAACAAGAGCTAAATTTGAAGAGCTAAATTATTACCGTGTTCTTGTATTTTTAGTCTTTAGCTGCCATATCGTTTGATGTATATATAGTTATCCCTTTTATATCTTCTCTCCAAACTGTGCTTTTTAAAAAATCTATTTTGGGGGCACCTGGGGGCTCAGTCGGTTAAGCATCTGACTTCGGCTCAGGTCACGATCTCACCGTTTGTGAGTTTGAGCCCCGCATCGGGCTCCGTGCTGACAGCTCGGAGCCTGGAGCCTGCTTCAGATTCTGTGTCTCCCTCTCTCTCCGCCCCTCCCCAACTCACACTCTGTCTCTCAAAAATAAATAAACATTAAAAACAAAACAAAATTTATTTTGAGAGAGAGAGAGAGAGAGAGAAAGGGTGAGCATGGGCAGAGAGAGAGGGAGAGAGAGAATCCCAAGCAGGCTCTACACCAGAATAAAACCTTTTGTATCAAGAGGCTTCATTTCACTTTTATTACACACAATGCTAAAGATTTATTACTATCCTTTTATTTTACACATGCATGTGCACACACACACACACACACACACACACACAAAGCACCAAATATAGATTTTGTCCAAGTGGCCAAATGTTTGCTTACGACCGAATCCAGTTGAAGGGTGAGCTTGTAGGATAAAGATAACAATCTGAAGGTGTTCTTTAAAAAAAAAAGAGCATTTATATTTTATTAAAAATTCTAGGTGTCAGAATTCAAAAAGTTGACCATATAGCACAGGAATAATAATTTCTCAGGCTGCTACTGTCTCTCCTGTACCTGTAGTCAGTCTACTGCACATTTGTGAAATGACATGTCTATTTCAGTTGAGCTCAAGGAGGGGCAAGGTGTTTTTGGCTCTCCTGCCACTGGAGGGACTTCTGTCAGTGTTGTCTGGACCTTCCTTCCTAGTAATAGCTCTGGAAGGTAAAGACTTCCCTCCTTCTCATCTCCCAGACTCAAGGATTTGGCCAGTCCATGGGATAATGTTTCATGGACACAATCCCATGAACTAAACCTTGGTTAGTAATACTCACAGGTGTTCTCTGGATATTTTCAGGAATAAGTTTCAGATGTGGCCCTCAGTTACAATTTTTACTCCTTATTCCTGACTGCAATTACTACCTCCTGCCGTCCCTTGAGGAAAAGCTAGGAACGTGGCATTGGGACAGTGTGGTTTGCTTTCAAGATAACGAGATCACTTCTTAACTTCTGTGTGCATCTCAGATTTTGGTATACGAACATGGGTTTTGGTGTCCTCCCTGAGGAGGCGATACGTATTGTGCAAGGAACACTTGTACTCTCGTGACACGTCCGTTTTGGTTACCCAGGATTCTCTGAGCCAGCCAGAAAGGCAGAAACACGGATGAATTCCTCATTACTCCAGCAGCCTGTCAGCCCTCAAAGGCCTTCTGGATATGTTTGCACATCCAGATGTCTGCTGTACAAGATACAGCAAGAGCACATTAATTCAGGGGGGGAAACTTTTCAGTAACACCTTTTCCAAGAGGATCATTGTAACGGGGATTCATAGTTTGGGTAACTCTTGACAATTTTTCATCCTCTGACTACTGAAAGTGGTCGTTAGTCTATAGTAATCATGTCAACATGCATTTGGAGTGTAGCATGAATTTCCATTGACTTAAAACCGCAAGGGATTGTCTTCTTCAAGGGCATTCTTAGAAGGCTTGCTATTTTAAAGTGTAATTAATGAAAACAGAATTTTCTGCAATCCTTTCTTCATATACTGTATAGTATTTTTCAGGGCTGGATTGCAAATGATTTATCATGTATGGTGTTATACATGATTGTGGATTTTTTTTTTTTCTGTTCTCGGATTTTTTACGGTCACGGAGTTGACTTTCTGATTTTTTTTTTTTTTAATTTTTTTTCAACGTTTATTTATTTTTGGGACAGAGAGAGACAGAGCATGAACGGGGGAGGGGCAGAGAGAGAGGGAGACACAGAATCGGAAACAGGCTCCAGGCTCCGAGCCATCAGCCCAGAGCCCGACGCGGGGCTCGAACTCACGGGCCGCGAGATCGTGACCTGGCTGAAGTCGGACGCCCAACCGACTGCGCCACCCAGGCGCCCCGACTTTCTGATTTTAATTTATCTTCACTAGATGAAGAATTCCCAAATAAGACTTTTTCTTGAAATACTTATACCCCAAACTAAATTAAATGACTAGAACATCAAATTCTTCAGGGTATTTGCCTTAGTATGATGAAAGCTAGTACATGAAGTAATTCTACAGAGATTATAATTATGATATATCCCAAACTCTATTATTCTGCCTTGTATCATTACTTAAATTTTATAACTGTCAGTTCTAACTTCTGACATTTTAATTATGAGATGTCTTAATGTGGCTCTCTTTTGGGTTCATCTTTTTTGGGACTGTCTAGGCTTTGTTAACCTGGATGTCTGTTTCCTTCCCAAAGTCAGGGAAGTGTTTAGCTATTATTTCTTCTTTTTAAAAAAACTTTTTTTTTTAATGTTTTTATTTATTTTTGAAACAGAGAGAGACAGAGCATGAACAGGGGAGGGGCAGAGAGAGAGGGAGACACCGAATCCGAAGCGGGCTCCAGGCTCTGAGCTGTCAGCACAGAGCCCGACGCGGGGCTCGAACCCACGAACCGTGAGATCATGACCTGAGCCGAAGTCGGACGCTTAACCGACTGAGCCACCCAGGGGCCCCTAGCTATTATTTCTTCAAATAAGTTTTCTGCCCCCTTTTTCTCTCTTTTCTTTCTGGAACCCCCATAATGTGAAT
Source organism: Prionailurus viverrinus (assembly GCF_022837055.1). Taxonomy (NCBI): domain Eukaryota; kingdom Metazoa; phylum Chordata; class Mammalia; order Carnivora; family Felidae; genus Prionailurus; species Prionailurus viverrinus. The sequence goes on from NC_062571.1 coordinate 17,745,263, forward strand.
GCCATTCCATTTGATGCTCTCTCAACCTTTCTTCACTTTTTAAGGTTATTTTTTTTCTTTGTGCCGCTCTGTGGGTGAGTTCTGCTGTGTCTTCCGGGTCACCGATCCTTTCTTCTGCTTCATCTAGGCTGCTGTTGAACATTCTAGTGTATTTCTCAGTTGACAGTATTCATCGGTTCCGTGACTTATGTTTGGTACTTTCTTATATTTTCTGTGTCCTTATTGAAGTTCTGTGTTCATCCATTCTTCTCCCGAGTTCAGTGAGCATCTTTAGGACCATGACTTTGAACTCAGGCAAATTACTCATCTCAGTGTTATTAAGGTTTTTTTTTTTTCCCTGAGGTTTTATCTTATTGGTTGTTTGGAACATATTCCTGTTTCCTCATTTCGCTTGGCTTTCTGTGTTTGTTTTTATGTATTAGGCAAAACAGCTCCCTGTCCTAATCTTGAAGGAGTGGGCTTGTGTGGGAGGTGAATCTCGTAGGTCAGCATTGCCCTAGCTCTCCGTTGTCTCTCGAACCTTTGTGATGGCCGAAGCAGTCCCATTTGCACTTGATAGACCTGGCGCTGTTCCAAAGCGGGGCGGATCTCAGTCAGGTCCTACTTTCAGGCTGATCAGAACCTCAGACTGCAGCTTTTCAAGTAAGCAAATAGAGACAGCCCCGTGGGACTGCAACTATAAACCCTGCTGGCTTCCAGACTAGGCAGTCTAGAGGTTTACAAAGCAGGAGTTTCTCCCTGAGGAGTGGGGGGTCTGTGCCCCACAGCAGGCACCCCAGCCCTTGGGACCTGAGTAGCAGTTGCAAAAATCGGGACCCCGGATGAACGTATCAGCTCTCTCCTGGGAGGTACTGGCGAGCTATAGCAAGGCCTAGGGAGAGTGCAAAGGTGGTGTCCCCGGGCCCATGTTCCCTGGGAGCACCTTCATAGCCTCTAGGTGCGTGGCAAACCTGAAGTCTGCCTCTCCAGCTGAAGCTCTAAGGACAAGGAAAGGGGCTTTTTTTCACAGGAAGACTGGGGGTGTGTTTCGCTTGACTATATGTACAGTGGCCTGGGGTTGGTAGCCTGCCAAGGTTGTTTGTCTGATTGTTTCAGTCTGGTGGGAGTCAGAAATATAAGCAGCGCCCCCCCCCCCGCCCCATCCCACCCTGGGCCACTAGAGCCAGGCGATTTTCAAAGCCAGACATTGTGGGGGTTCATTTTGGGCTTGCTCCCCCGGGAGAAGCTCCTGACGTGGGTTCCTGCACTGGGGTGGGGTTTGGGGCAAGACCGCGTCTCTGCCTCCCCTGCCCACCTCCAGATGGCCTTCTCTCCTCTGCTGTGGACGAGCTGTGCAGCTAGTGCTCAGGTCTGTTTCCAAGGGAACTGTTTTATACCTGGCTGTAGTTTCAGTGTGTGAAGAGGAGGAGGTGAGTTCACGGTCGTGCTGTGCCTCATCTTGGGCTGCCTGTAACTGTCAGTTCTGAAGGGAAGAGTGTTCTTTCTAAAGTGATCTGGACAACACACTCTTAATATTTGTCATGTTTGGATTAACCGTCATTCTGTCTCTTAATGTAAGTATTCGAAACCTCTGAATCTTCCTTCTCTGTGTGTAAAGTTATCGGCTCTTCCGATCTTTATGGCGACATTTTACCGTCACCGCAATAATGACACGTTTATACTTTAACTTCTAGAACTCTAACATGGCGCGTAAGGTTGTGTTTTCAGCCCAAGCTACACCCCCGATGCCAAATGGAACGTGAAAGCGAACACTCAGGTATTAATAACACATCCGAAGTACAGGTCTTGGCGCACATCACTGAGGTGGTTACTGCTCAGGCATGGTGGGAATTGACGTGATCGGATGCCAGTGATCACCTGTCAATTCTCGGGTGTCAGAAATGACACCAGAAGTAGGCACCAGCCATTCAACCTTGCCAAGGCCATCGGTTTTCTCTCCGTGAAGTCTTGGTTTGGGTAGATAGATCCTTTCCTTTCTTGTTTTTCTCTGCTAGGATGCTAGGTGCCTAGTACTATATACTCTGAATTCTTTCCCTCAAATGTCTTCTCTTCTCTTTTCTTGATAGCGGAACATCTTGCCTGAGGAAGCTGTTCTCACGTTCTGTGGGTGCACAGAGCTGTCTTGCCACCGAGGGCTGCCCTGACAGCTTAGTGCATTGTCCTCATTCCATCCTGGGTACGAGTTCATTCTGCCTCCTGAAGGATTGTCTTTCTTTTTGTTTGTTTGTTTTCCCTTCCCCTTTATCCTTAGGCTCAGAAACTTCACTAGCATTTGCCTCCGTGTATTTTTCTTATCGCTTCTGTCCAGAACTGATGCCCTTTACTGCCTTTTCTTCATCTATCCCTTTGCTCTCGCGGGCTCGGGAGGTAGCCCGAGAGTCTCCCTATCTGATCCTTTACGATTTCCATCCCTTGATACTTGTAATCTCTGCTTTATTTCTTGGACCTGATCTTCTGAGTCAGTGATCCAGGAATCGCGTATGACTGCCTCTACCTTGTCTTTGTGTGAAGAGTTTAGTTGGAAATTCATGGTGTTTTTTTCTTTCGTTTTAGTTCCAGGAAATTTTTTTTTTCCCCCTGTGTGTGTTGCGCTTGAATCTCTTTGAGTCCTTTTATTATTGTGTAATTAAAATTCAAGTTGCCCATAGCTGTCTCTTGTTCTGTTTCTTCTGAGCCATCTGACTCTTTGCTGTGAGACCTTCGGAAGGGGGCTTATCTTTCTTTGTGGGCTCGTGGGGCTGGGTCTAATGCAGTATCCGAGGGGGGAGGGTGAAAGCCGCCCTCCCTCCCCGTGTCCACAGCTGACACCTGCAGATCCCTCCTGGTGCCCCTGCTCATTCTCTGAGGCTCCAGGGCTGGTCCCTCTAGCTAGGCAGCAAAAGTCTGCTGTCCTCCCTGTCTGGAGCCACAGCATAGGCACCCAGGTGCCTGTGGTTCTCAGTGCTGGAGAGGCAGAGTGCGGACAGATGTGAGGAGAAGGCCATGCTGGGGTCGCCGTCTTCTTTCAAGGAGAAACGTGAAAGCCTTTGTCTCCAGGAAAAGAATAAAGATTTATTAGGCAGCACCCCACTGGAATTATTGTATTTCACACTTAAATAAGTCTCATTGTCCCCATTATACCTGTGAAGCAGACCTGGGAGATGAAGTGGCTCACCCAATAGGTGGTAGCCGTGGACCCAGGAGGTGAACCCGTGGCCCTTTTTCAGCTCCCCGTGTCTCTGAGAGGAGAGGCCAGGGGGCGCCTGGCATTCAGGGGGCGCTTAACGTTAGCTGTTAGGTTTTGTGGTCCTCGGCCGCCTTCACGATTACAGACCCTGGGTGCTTTGGGGAAAATGCTGGAACGAGGAGTTTCTTTCCTATGGGATTTACGTTCAGGGCTTCCCTTATTTCAGACTTTCTAACAAGGACTTGGTCCGGTAGTTGCGCGGATGAATACAAGAAGCCACTGAGGGCAGAAGTCTCGGTGAAGAACCGTATTCTGGAGTGCCACATTCAGTGACCACGTAAGCAGATGCTTGAAGCTGCCGTTGGCAGGGGGTCACATGTGGTCTGCTCAGGCTGAATATTCCGTAACTGAGACGTGTTAAAACGTCGCTATTGCTATCGCAAAGGGCTTTGGCTTTGGTCTTTTAGGACAGCTTGAAATTGTTCTTGCCCTATTTTCCTCACTTTCCACCTGGAGATTAAAAGGCTGGATCCTCAGAGCCAAGAGGAGACGGGTGTGGTTTTTCTGGAGCTGGCTCAGCCAGGCCTCGAGACCTTTGCCTCGCCCGTGCGTCGGCATCTGCCAAATAGCTTAGCAGGTGCCACGTCTGAGGGAACCGGGGCGGCTTCTGACGTAATGTTGGGTTAAGTGTGAGAGTATAAAGAATGGACTTTTGGGTCAAAATTCCTGAGTCTCCTTTGGGTCCAGGCAAATCTTCGAATTCTCAGACTTCCCAGCCTCGGCTGAGGCACCTGGCAAAGTAACTTAACCTGAACCTCAGTTTTCTAATCTGTAAAATGGGAGAATAGTAGCCACCTCGCTGCCTTGTTGGCAGGGATCACGTGTTTGGAAAGCATCAATCATGTCGAACCCTCCATGAGCATTAGTCCCTTCTCCCTCCTCCCCCCATCTGTCTCTTGGATCTTCTGGGCTTTTCTTAAGGGTGACGAGAAGAGGTGCTGGGCCACGTAAACTGTGTATACAGGCCTTGCTTGGTCAGTGAGCACACCGCAGGCTCACTGCCTTTGAGGGGATTACTGATGTGTGTATGTGGACGTCGCTGTCTCTTAGAGTCAGTTCTCGGGGAATCTGTTGCTTGTGAGGTTTGGTTATAGAATATGAGTAGGAATGGTTGGCGTTAATCATTTCTTTTTTCCAGAAACTGGACAAAAGGGGGAAATCTGAGAAATCAAAGGTTTTCGCTGGGCCCCAAAGCACACCCCTCACCCTCCCATTGGCAGTTGCTCCTGGCCCGAGCTGCGGTGGCTGGGCACCTGCTGTTTTATAGCGTGGGCGCCCTGGCCCCCACGCCCCACCCCAGCCCCTCCTACACCATGCTCCTGTCCAGGTCGCCTGTCCTGTCTCGTCTGGGGCTGGCAGGTGTTAGCGCCGTGCCGTGTGGGTGAAGCGAGCACTCTGGACCCGAGGGCTCCGTACCCAGGGGAGCCCCGGTGCCGAGGCGGCATGCCAGTGACTGGCGGCAGCAAATGTGGCTGGAGGCCTGACGCGTCTAGTTTGGGAGACGCCCGGGTCAGCAAGCGAGGATGTGTGAAACCTGATTGGCGGTTTCTGGAAATGAAAGGAGAGTGAAAATCTCATCCGGTGTTGTTTTCCTTCTGGGTCCGGCAGCCGCCTGCACCTTCAGAAGGAAAGTACCTTGCGCTGCAGCCGTGGGCTCACCAGTGTGGACACCCCAGGCAGCCCCCCAGCCTGCCTGTGGCGGGGCCCGCTGGCCCTGACTGAGCCCCTCTGGCACTCCTGCTCTGCTCTGCCCTTTGACCTGGCTGTGCCACGGCGATCCGCTCTCCGTGCTTTCTCGGAGCCCCCCCTCAGTGCCCTTTGCTGCTCGCCCTTCTCTCTTGCCCCGGCAGTGGGCATTTGGTCCTGAGGTCCTCCCTGCGACAGTCAGGAGTCCCCTGTGAGAAGAGCCATCTCAGTGTCAACAGCGGTCACGGAGCACCTCTACGTGCCGAGGACTGTTACCCCCGCACCCCCCACGGGCGATCGGCATTGCCATGTCTAGTATGCGTTGTCTGCACCCTACAGTCGCGCACCACTGTGCACCCGTGACCCAACCCACAGCGGGTGCCGCCAAGATGTGCACCCGTGACCCAGGGGCACCCACAACCCGAGGATGCTCGTGGCCTGGGGTGCCTGTGACCTACTGGGTTGCTCCTATGATCCAGGGGTGTCCGTGACCCAGGGGCACCTGTGACTTCGGGGCCAAGGCCAGCGTCCTTTTCTCTTACCGTACGGCTTCCCTGAAAGTGAGCACGGCCCTTTCCCTGGCAGTCTGCACAGAGCAGACTACTGGTGGATGCCAGGAATCAGGTGGCAGGGACAGAAGTGCTGAAGGGGACAGTGGTGCTTCCGAGGCCGCTGTGGACAGTACGCATGTTTCTCAAGGTCACGATAAAAGCGCCTGGTCTGTGTCAGAATTCCGACCCTGTTCCCTCACCGCTGGGTGACCTCCCTGAGCGTTTTCTCATTTATAAAGTAAGCAGACGCTAACCTCAGAGGATGGCTGGGAGCTTCAACTTGTCTAACGTTTATAAAGTCTCTTTCCTGGTGCCTGGCACGTTGCGAGGTACTCAGTAAGTGTTGGCATCCGTGAACAAAGCAGGCTTCTTGCCTTCCAGAGGGGGAATAATCAGGACCAACAGATGGGGTCTTACAACGGAGGTGTTTCAGAGGAGAGGAACACTAGACAGGACTGGGGAGGGGGTCGGGGGGCTTGGGAAGGATGGAGCAGGGCAGGTGGGTACTTCGTGGAATTAAATAGGGCACACAAGATAGGCCCCATTGAGATGATAAGATCTGAGCAAGGCTTTTGGGACAGGAGCGAGTTGGCCAAGAGGGTATCTGGGAAGTGGGTGTTCCTCCCATCCAGGTGGGGGCATGGCCAGCCTAAAGGCCAGGTGGAAGTGTGCCTGGAGGGCGGGTGCCCGGAGAAGCAGGTTGCTGAGGAGGGGGGCAGGGAGGAGGAGGAAGAGGAAGAGGTCACAAGGGTAAGGGGTGGCTCATGGGGGACCTTCTGGGCCTTCATAAGGACATGGGTTTTACTTTGAGTGAAATGGGTGCCTTTGGAGTGTTTTTAGCAAAGGGTAACGTGGCCCAGTGTAATTTTATTTTATTTTTTTTGAGAGAGAGAGCGAGCGTGTGCATGTGCATGAGCGGGAGAGGGGCAGAGGAGAGTGAGAGAGAATCTGAAGCAGGCTCCACACCTCGCATGGAGCCCGGTGAGGGGCTCGATTCCACAATCCCGGGATTGCGACCTGAGCTGAACTCAAGAGTCAGACGCTGAACCGACGGGCCACCGAGGTGCCCCTCAGCATAACTTTTGAAGGGCTACTCTGAGTGCGGGTTGAGAACAGGGCACAGGAGGGCGAGCGGACGATCTGGCAACTGCCATAGTCGGACAAGAAATGGTGGAGGGGCGGAGGCTCTGAAGAGTGCACATTCCGGATGTGTTTTGAAAGTAGATCCAGCTGGGTCCTCGGACGAGTTGGACGATCCACCCCTGGGAGCTGAGTATTGGAGGCATCTCCACCAATACTGCCGGAAGAAATTGGCCTCACTTTGCCAAAAGTTTGGATTTAGCATCGGGTGAAGATGCCGTCAGCAGCATCCCTCTCTGACACTGTCCAGTCATTTACCCTCTGCCTCCCGCATGTTATTATTATTGGTGATGGCGGTAGTGATACTGATCACGGCCGTCTGAGGACCAGTATAGAAGTTCTGGTGGATGTTGCCCATTAAGGCTGACTCCCTAGGCATCAAGGAGATGGGCTTATCTTCTCTGTAAGGCGATCACATGCTGGAGTCACTGGACCCATGGGAGGGGCTCTGGAAGAGAGGCCAAGGAGAGGGGTTAACTGTTGATGGACCTCTTCTGAGAAGAATGGGTCCCCTGGGCGTCTCTGGGCCGAACCTTCTGCGCATCAGCAAGACAAGGAGGGTTGGTTTTTGTTGTTGGTGTTGGTGTTGTTGTTGTTGTTGTTGTTGTTGTTGTTTTTGGATTAGGGTTGCCAGATAGAATATAGGATGCCAATTTGCTGTGAATTTCCGAAAACGAAGAACGTTTCATTGTGAGTTTGCCCCGAATATCGCGAGGGGCATGTTCATATGAAAACTTAACTGGTCACCTGCCTGAAATCCACTTTGAGCTGGGCCTCCCGTATTTCAGTTTGCTAAATCTGGCCACGCTCTCTTGGCCTGTTCTCGCTAATTGACGGGCTGCCCCTGCGACTGAGTCCGCCACCTTAGTAACCTGTCAGGGTCGCCGGGTAACGAGACCGAAAGAACCGTTTTCGTCTTGTGGGGAAGGTGTTCTGCCAGGCTCCTGGCTCACGTCAGGCTCCATTGTCTGGGCTGAGAGTCAAGGCCTCGTCCTGAGCGCTGATCGGAGCACCGTGTGCGTCCTGCCCTTCCCCTCGTGTGTTTCCTGGGTAGGTTGCTCCAGGGGATGAAGTGTTGGCCCACTGCTGGGTTTTAAGTTCTACCGGCCGTGACATTGCTGGCCCCCAGGGAGGCAGTGCTGAGGGCTGAGGCTTCAGCCCCCCCTGCAAACCCAGTACCGACAGCTGTAGAGGGTGGAGTCAGCTGCCAGGAGCGTAGGGGCTGTGGGCTGGCTCTGCCCTCAAAGGGCTTATGTCTGTTCTGCTGGGGAGACCTCGGCGGCTTCCAGTCCTGTCCTGAGCATTCATTCTGCTAGATATCACCCCCCCCCCCCCCCGCCATCTGTATGGGCTGATTACGTTCCCCCCCCACTCCGAGATTTGTAAGTTGAAGTCCTCTAATTCCCAGCACCTCAGAATATGACTGTATTTGGAGATGGTCTTGAAAGCAATGATTAAGTTCAAATGAAGGCATTAGGGTGGGCCCAGATCCAATACGACTGGTGTCGTTGTTAGAAGAGACTGGGACGCAGGCACAGATGGAAGACTGCACAAAGACATCGGGGAAAGACGGCCGAGGAGAGAGGCCTCAGGAGAAGCTACCCCTGCCAAACACCTGGATCGTAGACTTCTAGCTTCCAGAACCGAGGGACAATAAACTCCTGTGGTTTAAGCCCCCGCAGTCTGTGATGCTTCGTTATAGCAGCTCCAGCAGACAATAGACCATTCTGCAAGGAAATGGGACAGACAGGTGAGTCGCCAAGGCAGGCAGGGCTGGACTCCAGGGTTGAGCTCAGGTGGCCTCCGCACTGTGTGCCATCCAGCCCTTTGCCATCTGGGACTGTCAGGAGCCTGTGGGATTCCCCGGGACCAGATGCACCGTGTCACATGTGAAGGTGATCCGTGGGAGGCCAAGGACTTCCTGTCCGGTGTGCCGCCCCTGGCCTGGGAGGGGCTTTTGGGCATTGGCGGTTCCTGACTGGAGAAGCCTGGTGCCCGTGCTGGGGACTCCGCCCTCAGAGCCAGCTCTGTGTTTCCACGGGCTCCCAGCTTTAGAGCAGGATTCTTCCTGGCAGCATCTTGAGTTTAAGCGCTACAGAAGGCAAGTCACATAAGGAAAATGTCACCCAGCTCAGCTCTAACTTCTTTACATGTTCTAGCTGTATCATCCCTGCAGGAGATGTATAATCTCAAGTCACAGCTCAGTGGATTTCTGCGTATGTATACAGCCGCGTGTTCCTGGAGGAGGTTTTGAAAAAAAAAAAAAAAAAAAAAAAAAAGATTATCCTGGAGCGGTTTCTACCGCAGTGACATCTTTGGGTAATTATAATTCATAAATACGTCCCAGCCAGTCAGAAACTAGGAATTTGAAGACTTGGGTCAATTTGAGGGAGGAAGAACAAAACTTGATTTTAGGTTATTGGTTGTGTTATGCTTTAGAACTTGAGGGGCGCCGGGATGGTGCAGCCAATTAAACATCCGACTCTTGATTTCGGCTCAGGTCGTGATCTCACAGTTCATAACATGGGATTGAGCCCCGTGTCGGGCTCTGTGCTCACAGCGTGGGAGCCTGCTTGAAATTCTCTCTCTCCCTCTCTTTGCCCCTCCCCGGCTCATGCACTCACCCGTGCTGTCTCTGAAAATAAATAAACTTAAATAGAAAAGAATTTCAAACTATAGAATTTCTGCTTTTTCCACGTGAACGTTTTTGGGGAGCGGCCGATTTAGATTCCAGCGTTAGGGAAACACTCTCCCGAACTTAAATCGGGAAGTTAGCTGGTGAGATTAGCAAAGCCGAATGGGAATTCTACTCAGCAGATCAGTGCAGCTGGAAACTTGGCCTCCCCGGCCTTACACAAGCCTGGGCTGGCACAACTGGCCGGGACGTCACCCGCAGAGGCCAAGTTGAAGGTTTCACGGGAGCATACAGGCGTGTGTGTGTGTGTGTGGGCAGCTATGTGGGTGGCTGTAGACCTCAGCAGAGTCTTGAATCTCTCTGTGGGCCATAACTGAAGATTTGGCATAAATCACAATGAAACTCTGTCCCCGGGAGCACCAACGTGTTCCCAGCCATCATCTTGCAAAGGACCCCAGAGTGTGACTGCAGACCCCTAGAAATGGTGCGTAGGTGCACGAAGTTTCAGGACACCCTTCCGATTTACTGATTTAAAAAAAATTTTTTTAATGTTTATTTATTATTGAGGGACAGAGAGAGGAGGAGACACAATCTGAAGCAGGCTCTAGGCTCTAGCTGTTAGCACAGAGCCGGACGCAGAGCTCGAACTCACGAACTGCGAGATCATGACCTGAGCCGAAGTCGGACGCTCAACCGACTGAGCCCCCCAGGTGCCCCGATTTACTGATTTTAAAGCCTGAGTGATTGTTTTACATAGTACCTTATAAACAGGCTTGCTACACTAATCTGTCTGCGCTTCACAAGGGTCCCGTGGGTAGGCTGTTTCAATGATGGAGGCTCACGTAGGCCCCGGCAAGTCAGGTGCACCCAGGGTTTTGCAACCCCGAAGCGCGGGGTCTTGTGTGACCCCTCGTGAGTGCTGTCCTCTGCCTGCGTGGAAGCAGGGGAGCGTGTGGAAGGTTACCAGCTCAGTGTGACTGTGTTTTGTTGTGGGCATCCCAAACACACCTTAGCCACGGAGGCTTAGCACCCCCTATTGCAAAAACAGCCCTTGGAGCCCTACGCCGGAGACCCCGATGGGGGCGGGAGCTTGGGGACCGGAGGGGGAGCATAGGGAGAGAAGGGGAGCAGTGCGGAGACCAGAGGAGTTGGGGAGGCGCTGAGGGGCCCAGCATCTGCCCCCTGGCCCTCAGAAACACTGGCCTTGAATTCGGCGAAGGATGGGGGCCTTGGGTCCCTGTGGCAGTTCTACAGGCAGGTAAGCGGGGTTGGTGCGGGCGGTGGGCGGAGCTCACCAGGCATGCTGTCCCGGGTCACAGGCGCAGAAGGGAGGGGGCACCTTACCTGTCTTGCCGTGGAAATAATCCTGACCAAGGGGTCAGTGGTCTCCAGGGGGAGGAAAAAAAAAAGCTAGTAGCATGTTTTGAAGACCTGGGTAAAAGATGTGGGATTGGCCCTTTTGAAGAGCCACAGGTCGGATTTGAGTAAGGGAAGTCTGAGATTATGGAAGATGTATAGTCCAGCGGGGGAGACCGAGTAAGAGAGGAAGAAACCTGCGGAAGCCAGGGGCCCTGGGGATGGGGGCCAGGGGTGGGACTGGGGCTGCCTGCAGCCAGGAGCCTGCAGGGACAGAGCAAAGCCTTTATTATTTTCTTCATTTAGGTTTATTTATTTATTTATGTATTTATTTATTTAATTTTTTAATTAAAAATTTTTTTTGATGTTTATTTTTGAGAGAGAGAGTCAGAGCGTGAGCATCAGAGGGGCAGAGAGAGAGAGGGAGGCACAGAATCCGAAGCAGGCTCCAGGCTCCGAGCTGTCAGCACAGAGCCCAACGCAGGGCTTGAACCCATGAACCCTGAGATCATGACCTGAGATGAAGTCAGATGCCCAACCGACTCAGCCACCCAGGCACCCCTCTTAATTTAGTTTTTAATTAATAATATTTTTATTTTGTTTTAAATTACCATGTTTATCGTGGAAAAACTAATACAAAGATTTACTTATACAAAATAAGTCACTCCTAATTCCACTATGTATATACAAACAAATACACTTTGGGTGTCTTTCCTCCCAGACAAAATTTTCTGCAGATAGCTGCAATATCTGTTCATAAAGCTAGGATCACAATGTACCATAATGCACTTTTCGTGTAAGAGCCTCTGCCTGGGATCACATTTAAAAACTTTTTTGGGGGCGCCTGGGTGGCGCAGTCGGTTAAGCGTCCGACTTCAGCCAGGTCACGATCTCGCGGTCCGTGAGTTCGAGACCCGCGTCGGGCTCTGGGCTGATGGCTCAGAGCCTGGAGCCCGTTTCCGATTCTGTGTCTCCCTCTCTCTCTGCCCCTCCCCCGTTCATGCTCTGTCTCTCTCTGTCCCAAAAATAAATAAAAAACATTGAAAAAAAAAGAAAAAAAAATTTTTAAAACTTTTTTGTTATAGAAATTCAAGCATATTCCAGACTGGGGAGAATAGTGTGATAAATCCTTACCTGCTCCAATTCCACAATGATCCACTCATGGCCAGTCTTCTTTCATTTTCGCCCCACCCTCCCCATCGCCCCTTAGATTATTATTCAACAAATCCTAGATAGCATGTCGTATCACCCATAAATACAACTGATGCTTGATCAATACAGGTTTGAACTTCATGGGTTCAAACTTAAACACAGGTTCTTTTGTTGTGGTGGTTTTATGTAATGCAGTACTTTAAGTGTATTTTTCTCTTAGGATTTTCTTTTTTTAAAATATAAGATCTTTTATTTTTCTTACTCTTTTTTTACATTTATGTATATATATTTCTTTTTCAATAGGATTCAGTGATCCATCACATATAACACCCAGTGCTCATCCCAAGAAGTGCCCTCCTTAATGCCCATCACCCATTTAGCCCATCCCCCCCACCCAACCAACACCCCTCCAACAACCCTCAGTTTGTTCTCTGTCTTTAAGAGTTTCTTATGGTTTGTCTCCCTCCCTGATTTTACATTATTTTTGCTTCCCTTCCTTTATGTTCATCTGTTTCATATCTTAAATTCTGCGTGACTGAGATCATATGGTATTGTCTTTGACTGACTTATGTCACTTAGCATAATACACTCTAGTTCCATCCACGTTGCTGCAGATGGCAAGGTTTCATTATTTTTGATCAAGAAGTAATATTTCATTGTATGTATAAACCACATCTTCTTTATCCATTCATCAGTTGATGGACATTCCATAATTTGGCTGTTGTTGAAAGCGCTGCTATAAACATTGGGGTGCTTGTGCCTCTATGAATCAGCTCTCCTATATCCTTTGGATAAATTCCTAGTAGTGCTCTTGCTGGGTCGTAGGGTAGTTCTATTTTTAATGTTTTTTTTTTTTCAACGTTTTATTTTATTTTTGGGACAGAGAGAGACAGAGCATGAACGGGGGAGGGGCAGAGAGAGAGGGAGACACAGAATCGGAAATAGGCTCCAGGCTCTGAGCCATCAGCCCAGAGCCTGACGCGGGGCTCGAACTCCCGGACCGCGAGATCGTGACCTGGCTGAAGTCGGACGCTTAACTGACTGCGCCACCCAGGCGCCCCTATTTTTAATGTTTTGAGGAACCTCCACACTGTTTTCCAGAGTGGCTGCACCAGTTTGCATTCCCACCAACAGTGCGAGAGGGCTCCCATTTCTCCACATCCTCTCCAGCATCTGTTGTTTCCTGAGTTGTTCATTTTAGCCACTCTGACTGGCGTGAGGTGGTATCTCAGTGTGGTTTTCATTGGTATTTCCCTGATGTTGAGTGACATTGAACATCTTTTCATGTGTCTGTTAGCCATCTGGATGTTTTCTTTGGAAAAGTGTCTGTTCATGACCTCTGCCCATTTCTTCACTGGTTTATTTGTTTTTTTGGGTGTTGAGTTTGGTAAGTTCTTTATAGATTTTGGATACTAACCCTTTGTCTGATGTGTCATTTGCAAATATCTTTTCCCATTCTGTCAGTTCCTTTTAGTTTTGCTGCTTGTTTCCTTTGCTGTGCCGAAGTTTTTCTTATCTTGATGAGGTCCCAGTAGTTCATTTTTGCTTTTAATTTCCTTGCCTGTTGAGCAAGAAATTGCTGTGGCTGAGGTCAAAGAGGTTGTTGCCTATTTTCTCCTCTAGGGTTTTGATGGTTTTGTGTCTTACATTTAGGTCTTTCATTCATTTTGAGTTTATTCTTATGTATGGTGTAAGAAAGTGGTCCAGCTTCATTCTTCTGCATGTTGCTGTCCAGTTCTCCTAGCACCATTTGCTAAAGAGACTGTCTTTTTTCCATCAGATGCTCTTCCCTGCTTTGTCAGAGATGAGTTGGCCATACATTTGTGGATCCAATTCTGGGTTCTCTATTCTATTCCATTGGTCTATGTGTCTGTTTTTGTGCCAATACCATACTGTCTGGATGATTACAGCTTTGTAGTAGAGGCTAAAGTCTGGGATTGTGATGCCTCCCACTTTGGTTTTCTTTTTTAACATTACTTTGGCTATTCGGGGTCTTTTGTGGTTCCATACAAATTTTAGGATTGTTTGTTCTAGCTTTGAGAAGAATGCTGGTGCAGTTTTGACTGGGATTACATTGAATGTGTAGATTGCTTTGGGTAGTATTGACATTTTAACAATATTTCTTCTTCCAACCCATGAGCATGGAATGTTTTTCCATTTCTTTGTGTCTTCTTTAATTTCCTTCCTAAGTTTTCTATAGTTTTCAGCATACAGATCTTTTACATCTTTGGTTAGGTTTATTCCTAGTATTTTATGGTTCTTGGTGCAATTGTAAATGGGATCGATTTCTTGATTTCTCTTTCTGTTGCTTCGTTATTGGTGTATAGAAATGCAACCGATTTCTGTACATTGATTTTATATCCTGCAACTTTGCTGAATTCATGTATCAGTTGTAGCAGCCTTTTGGTGGAGTCTTTTGGGTTTTCCATGTAGAGTATCATGTTGTCTGCAAAAAGTGAAAGTTTGACTTCTTTTTTTGCCATTTTTGATGCCTTTTATTTTATTTTGTTGTCCGATGGTTGCGGCTAGGACTTCCAACACAATGGTAAACAACAGCAGTGAGAGTGGACATCCCTGACGTGTTCCTGATCTCAGGGGGAAAGCTCTCAGTTTTTCCCACTGAGGATATTAGCGGTGGGCTTTTCATATATGACTTTTATGGTGTTTAGGTATGTTTCTTCTATCTTGACTTTCTTGAGGGTTTTTATTAAGAAAACATGCTGTATTTTGTCAGATGCTTTTTCTGCATCTATTGACAGGATCATATGGTTCTTATCCTTTCTTTTATTAATGTAATGTATCACATTGATTGATTTGCAAATATTGAACCAGCCTGCAGCCCAGGAATGAATCCCATTCGATCATGGTGAATAATTCTTTTTATATGCTGTTGAATTCGATTTGCTAGTATCTTGTTGAGAATTTTTACACCCATGTTCATCAGGAATATTGGCCTGTAATTCTCCTTTTTTGTGGGGTCTCTGTCTGGTTTGGGAATCAAGGTAATGCTGGTTTCATAGAATGAGTCCGGAAGTTTTCCTTCCATTTCTATTTCTTGGAACAGCTTGAGAAGAATAGGTATTAACTCTGCTTTAAATGCCTGGTAGAATTCCCCTGGGATGCCATCTGGCCCAGGACTCTTATTTGTTGGGAGATTTTTTTTTTTTAATTTTTTTTCCCACGTTTTTATTTATTTTTGGGACAGAGAGAGACAGAGCATGAACGGGGGAGGGGCAGAGAGAGAGGGAGACACAGAATCGGAAACAGGCTCCAGGCTCCGAGCCATCAGCCCAGAGCCTGACGCGGGGCTCGAACTCACGGACCGCGAGATCGTGACCTGGCTGAAGTCGGACGCTTAACCAACTGCGCCACCCAGGCGCCCCTGTTGGGAGATTTTTGATTACTGATTCCATTTCTTCACTAGCTATTGGTCTGTTCAAATTTTCTATTTCTTCCCATTTGAGTTTTGGTAGTGTGTGGGTGTCTACGAATTTGTCCATTTCTTCCAGGTCGTCTGGTTGTTGGCATATAATTTTTCATAGTATTCTCTGATAATTGTTTGTATTTCTGACTGGTTGGTTGTGATAATTCCAGTTTCATTCATGATTTTATATATGAAATTGATATATACATAACTCTACAGAACACAATGGCACTAAATTCATATCTTTCGGCACTTTATACTTACATAATAAAATAGAATAAAATGAAATAAAGAAAATTAAATAGAATAAAAAGTGCAAAAAAATTAGAAAAATAAAAATAAAAATAAAAATTTTTCTTTCTTTATCCAAGAAAAGGAAGGAAAAAACCAATTTAAACAAAAACAGGAAAAGGAAAGAATGAACTAATAAATGAACGAGCAAATAGAATGAAACCCGAATGAAGTGACATCCAGTCTTCCCTAGAACTAAAACTATGAAACACTCTTTGGTTCCTGCACCGAGCAGATGGGTGACTTGTGCTGGCCTTCTAGGGGGTGTGCTTGGAGGGCACAGTTGGGTGGGGCTTGGTGTAACGGATCCCTTCTCCACGAGGTGGCGCTGCTTAGCTTACTGGGGTGGATCAGCGTTGCACACGTGCGCATGTGTGGAGCGCTGGAAATGGCTTCACCCAGCTCCCTAGCCTCTGGCACAGGAACTTCTTGTTCTCAGGAACCTGCGATCAAGCACCCTTCCTTTGTCTCAGGCTGCTGTCCACTCCCGCAATCTACTCTGTTTGTGTCCAAGCCGTCCGCCTGCCAGGCAGCACCTCCCTCCAGAGTTTTATCTCGGCGGAGGTTGTGTTTCAACACCCCACACTTCAGAGACCCCTGAGGGTTGGATCCACGTTGACTCCCTGGGGGAGGGTCTCGCCGAGCAATGGCCAGCTGCCGGCTTGCCCCAGAAGACGTTCGGGCGATTGCACGGTGGCAGAGGTTCAGACATAATGGCAAACCACAACACACGGCCGTCACCAGGTTTCATCGCACCCTGGCGTCTTTGTGCCAGTACCAGCAGATGTGACTGCTCTCCAGGGTCCCGTGGGACTTTTGCCTGTGGGGAGGCCGTATGGCCTCTACCAAATGCTCTCCGAGCAGGGGAACCGCTTCTGCCCGTGTGTGTGGCACATGGACCCCTCAGACCCTGCTGCCTACTCCTGGGGATTTGCCCTATAGCCTCACCAGAGCATCGCCAGGCACTGAGCTCCGGAAATTCAGACTCTGCACTCCACTGTTTATAGAATCCTGGTGGTATTGAACCCCCTCTCCTTTCTTCCCGTCAATGGTTTTGGGAAACAGAGTTCTTGTTCAGTCCCCTGCGAGTGTTTTCACGCGTTCTCTCTTCCCAGCTACTTTCAGGGAAGCGTTTTTCTTGCACGATCCCAATGCGCCACGCTCTCCCCCTTGCTCTGTCCCCTGTCCGCAAAAACAGCTCCCTTCCCTCCGCGGCTTTTTTCTTCCCCGGTCAACCTCTCTGCACTGTGTACCTGCTGCGTTCTGTGGCTCAGGGTATGCAGATCATTGTGTTAATCCTCAGATCAATTTCCTAGGTGCGCAAAATGGTTTGGCGCTGATCTAACTGCGTTTCGGGGACGAGACGAGCTCAGGGTCTCCGTGCTATTCCGCCGTCTTCCCCCATCCAGAGCAAAGCCTTTGAAAGCCACCTGGGTTTCTTTTTCTTTTTTTTTTTTCAACGTTTATTTATTTTTGGGACAGAGAGAGACAGAGCATGAACGGGGGAGGGGCAGAGAGAGAGGGAGACACAGAATCGGAAACAAGCTCCAGGCTCTGAGCCATCAGCCCAGAGCCCGATGTGGGGCTCGAACTCATGGACCGCGAGATCGTGACCTGGCTGAAGTCAGACGCCTAACCGACTGCGCCACCCAGGTGCCCCGAAAGCCACCTGGGTTTCTAAGCAGAATGTGGACTGGGGTGGGCCCCCGGGGGACAGCTCCGCCTTTCTGAACTGCGTTCCTAGCCTGTCGTGGATGCTGGGATTGGGCCAGAGCCTCTGAGAGCAGGTGTGATCCATGCTCTAGGACTGCCAGACCTGCCTGGCTCGGTGGTGGGATGTCGCAGAGTGGGTCCCTCAGTGTGTGTGTCTTCTCTTCTTCCACCTCTTCTCCTGTGTACCCCTCGGTCTCCGGAGTTCTGGTGTCCCCTTGCCACAGCGCTGGCCTCGTACCTGTCCCAGAGCACACACACGCCTCCTCTCTTTTCCTCCCCAACCCCTCTCTTAGTTCCCAGCATCACCCTCCTCCTAGCATACGCACCTCCTTCCTCCTTGCCCACCATCCATTCCCTCCCACACCCCGTCCACCTCCTTCCTGGCCACACGCCCCCTTCCTGCCCCCCTCTAGAACCGAGTGTCCAGCTGTCTGTCTCTCACCACCTACCTGCTGCTCCAGACTCTTTGGCTGAGCTCCCCAGCTCTGTGGAGTCTGGCACACTGTTCTCCAGGCCCTATGGGGTGGATGACAAGGCTGTGGCGGGGGGAGGGGGGGGGCGGGGGGCGGGTATTTCTGTGCACAGGATCCCAGGGCCGATACCCTAGGGCCTCCTCCTTGGGGGCCGAGCCTCCAATGACACCAGGCTCTCTACACCTTGAAGCGCAGCCCGTGTGTAGAATAGGGGCCAGGAGACCAACCAGAGTGGGTGTTCAAGACCAAGTCCAAGGTGCATCTTCTCTTCTTTCTGAGTTCTCTCTTCTTCCCACCTCGCAGCAGTCAGCACATACCACAGGTGTGGACTTTTCTCAGTGATGCCTTGAGTTCTTCGATGGGAAGTCCTGGCAGAAATAGAAGGGGCCGTTACCTTCTATGCTCCAGCTTTCAGGACCCAGGGCATGTGAACGGAGACAGGACGTAGACGGGGAAACAGTGTTCGATGCCGATGCAGATAGGGGTCCTCTGTGCCCCAAAGGCATCTGTTGATTGGCCCCAGCCAGAGTGCCACCCTGCACTCCCAGGGTGAGGGAGCAGGTTGGGTGGGCGGGGGCGGGGGTGGGGGTGGGGGGTGGATATAGCTGATTAGGGTACAACCAAGAAGAGGAGCTATCGCTTGTGTGCTCAGCCTGGGATCGGGTGTCCAGCATTCAGCGTATCAAGATAGAAGCCTGTCATTTTACAGGTAGCAGGGAGTGGAGGCCCAGAGAGGGTAAGCGCTAAGTGCAGACTCCACGGCCCCCTGCCGCATCAGTGTGTGGGTGCGCCCATGTGGTCCGGAAGGCCACTCAGGCCAGCAGGAAGGGGGCACGTATTGCTTCCTGCAAAGGATTCCCACGTGCCAGCTCACAAACCACTGCTGATCTACAGTGAAGTTACTGTTGGTCCATAGTTAAGTGGAAACATAAGGGGTGGCTTATGTTGGGTGGCTGGGTTCCCATAAGGGGTGGCTTATGTTATGCCTGGGTGGCTCAGTTGGTTAAGTGTCCGACTTTGACTCAGGTCATGATCTCACGGTTCAGGAGTTCGAGCCCCACGTCTGGCTCTGTGCTGACAGCTCAGAGCCTGGAGCCCCGCTTTGGATTCTGTGTCTCCCCCTCTCTCTCTGACCCTTCCCTGCTCGTGCTCTGTCACTCTCTCCTTGTCTCTCTCTCAAAAATGAATAAACATTAAAAAAATTTTTTTTTACAGGAAGAATAAGAACCCTGGGGTGATGCATGAAACTGCATGCGGGTTTGATTGCAGTTCCATTCTCTCTACCTTTTTTATGTTAAAATGATTAAAATCACAGTTGAGGCTTGGCGGCGGAGGGGACCTACCGCAAAATAATCTTTGGAGCCTTTTGGATTCCCCTCTGTTTTTTAAGTTGTCATCCATGTGTGAAATTGAAAAGCCCCGGAACACGAGCGCATTTAGCAGTCTCCTTCCTCCCACTGACTGGGAAGGGTCCTCACTTGGCCCAAATCGGGAACGTGCTCACTCCCCATCTCATGGCACCAAAGCCTCCTGGTCCCATTCCACGTGGGCGCCCCCCTGAAGCCTGTGGAGGGCCAGCTGTTCGCCTGGGCTCAGCCCCTTGGAAGCTCACCAAGGCACTTTAAAAGAAGACATTCAAAGGAGGTAAGATTTTCATATGGGTTTGAGATCTAGGTATGCGCCTCACTGTCCCGGGAAGCATCAGTCTTGCCTTTGCCCGCATAAAGTTCATTTCATCTCGGCTCTTTTCTAACCGCATCGGTAAATGAGCGAATGCCCGGCAGGACGCCTGCCTCTGCCTCCCGGTGGCCCCCTTCTCTGGGGCAGGCTCCGGCTGCCGCTGGGCCGGGAAGAAAGGCGTGCAGCTTGTGGCGTCATTTTTTTTCTTTTTTTTCTTTTTTAAATCTGATGGTAAAATGAAGATCAGTGCCGGGCATTCGGTGCTGCTTAATAATAGTAAGGCTCATTTTATTTACTGGCTATTAGAAATGGTGAGGGTGACGTTTATTTCTCCTGGGAATAGCA
The DNA here is from genome assembly GCF_022837055.1 of Prionailurus viverrinus. Lineage (NCBI taxonomy): Eukaryota > Metazoa > Chordata > Mammalia > Carnivora > Felidae > Prionailurus > Prionailurus viverrinus. The sequence continues at coordinate 17,764,935 of NC_062571.1, forward strand.
CCCTTGCTTCATTGCACCACAAGTCCCGCAGGGGCTGTGTCCTGTGGATGACCAAACTCTGCTCCCTGGTTTGCTTAGAAGCAGTTCCAGTACGAAGAGGAAAGCATATTGTGACTTAGCGCATAAGGTGTTGACCCGGAGGAGAGGGGTCTGATGTTAGGTTTGCATAAGGTGTGATACTTTTCACGGATGCCAGCGTCCCAGGGGGTGGCACCGTAGGGCATGCCATTTTATAATGGTGCCATTTGAGCAGCTCTATTACATCCCTGGAAAACCCCTATTACATCCCTGTGGGGAAGGACAGAGCCAACGTATTTTTTTCCTAGGGGAGAAAATGTGGGGGCAAAATTGGAAAATTGCTAAACTGTAGTACCATATGCAGTTTCTGAAGCTTTCTGAAATGTTTTGGTGACTAGAGGAGAAAGTGCGTCAGGACCCTGTTATCAGGCCCTCACTTTGCGCTGTTGTGGATTAACCCCCATCTGCTTTGTGCCAGATGTCTGCTGACGGCGACTGACAGGCTGGCAACAGCCCCCCACCCCACCCCCCAACACGCGCGCACACACACACACTCGGGCCAACCCTGCCCTTGGCGATGTGCCCCAGTGCCCTCCTAATGGACTAAGCCCAGTCACTATGACCAGTCAGTATGAAACGGAGGTGGAGAAACTGGAACCCAGCCCCTGCTGAAACCCACACCCGGTGAGTCAGCCTCCCGGTGACTGTGCGGTGCAGGAGAAAGTTGGCCTCCCTGGAGTGGGCAGGTGGGGGGCGGGTGGAGTTTGGAAACGCTCTGCCAGTTCTGAGACCAAATCCCCGCTCGGGGAGAGATCCCAGCCTTAGACTTGGTTTGCCCTCGCTCTTGTCAAAGCCCAGCGGCGAAGACGGCCTGGAACACAACTGTCGCCAAATACACGTGGGTTGATTTAGTTTGCTTCAGTGAGAATGTGCACCAGACTGGATGACCTGGTGAGAGGGGCCTGGGCTTCTGGGCTTCTGCTGGGTGATTCTTTTTTTTTTTTTTTTTTTTTTTAACGTTTATTTATTTTCGAGACAGAGAAAGACAGAGCACGAACGGGGGAGGGACAGAGAGATAGGGAGACACAGAATCGGAAGCAGGCTCCAGGCTCCGAGCTGTTAGCACAGAGCCCGACGCGGGGCTCAAACTCACGGACCGCGAGATCGTAGCCTGAGCTGAAGTCGGACGCTTAACCGACTGAGCCACCCAGGCTCCCCTGCTGGGTGATTCTAAGACGGCTTCGAGGGAACCGAGGCCAGTTCTGGACGGGGGGATGTCCAGACCCATCAGTGATAGAGTGTTCCGGTCACTTTATCTAGAAGCTAGAGGATTGTCCTGCTGGAGTGGCCTCCAGTGGTAGATGGAGCACGGGATATTTAGTTATTCTCACGTTTGCAGAGCGCCCCTCTGGCTGGTGTCTCCCTGGGTTACCGGGTGGCTTCATGCGATGATTGTTACGTTCTAGGGCATCACAAGTTCATTTGGGAATATCCCAGCCTGGGTGTCAGCCACGTCAGGGCTGTGCTCTATTTTCTCCCCGTCCCACCTCCCCTGGACCCCCAGTTCCCTCCTTTATAAGAGGGGTTGGGGGTGACTCCCTGGGGCTGGTTGGAAATCCAGACCTATGGCAGATGCGGCCCCACCCCAGACCCACTGACGTCATGAGGTCCCACAGAGGTTTCCAGGCACACGCAAGTTTGAGTAGCACTTTTCATCGTGCAGCTGTGCATTCAGTGATGGGAATGTGTCTGAGGAACAGCAGGCGTGTTGGGTAATAGGCCCCGTCTGTCCTCCATTTCCCTTGGTGCCCTTTCGAGATAAGACAGCATGCGTAAAATCAATGAGTGTCTCAGCCATCCTGCTTAAAGCGGGTGGTAAGTAAAATTGTATTATTGTGAGGTAGGTAGGATCCGTGCTGGGAGCCCAGGTCACACACTGACCTCACCCTCTTACGAGCCATTCCGTTTCCCTCCCGCTTTTTCCCGACAAAAACTTGCCCTGACACTTAAGAGAGATCTCATGAAGTCGTTATGCCAAGGATTGATTTCCCTACCAGAGCATCCCGGGGGTATTTTACTTTTTAACCAGGTACAAGGGTCTTGACCCAAAGAAGTGAAATTCTAATGATGGAGTTTCTAGAATTTCTGGTAGTGAGAAACTTTCCATGGTAAAGAAAAGAGCCGTGAGTGCCAGGCTTTAGTTGACCGCCTGTGGGCATTTGAACAAGACAGAACGAGCTCCACTGATGATGGGCAGGTGAAGCTCTGGCTTTTATAATCCAGACACCCCTTATCGCAAGGGGTTGGTTCATCGATCCATTGTCTGGAGGGCGATAGGGTAAGCAGCCATCCAGATTTGCATGAGACTAAGGGGTTTCCTGGGACACAGGACTTTGAGCACTAAAACTCGGTCAGTCCTAGCCAGAGTGGGATGGTTGGTCACCAGCGGGTGAGAGATGTGCCTGTTTCGAAAGCGCGTGCAAGGTGTCAGATGTTAGTACTGCCTCATTGCAAGGATACTGGCCTTCTGTTTAAACTTGATCTCATTGGAGTGTGGTGGGGCGCTGTCTATGCTTTTATGCCATCTCGATGCCTCTTGGGAGAACTCAGGGTGCTTGAACTTGAGAGTGACACAGGGGCAGTGTCTGGGACCAGGGGACCTTTGAAGGGGTCTGAGCTCTGTGGATATTGGAGAGCTCCACCGCTCAGAGCCTGGAAGGGATGTAGCACTCGGCCATCAGCTGGCTTTACCTGGCTTTTGCCTCCATTTCTGGGCTCTCAGATGAAACATATTCCGTGGGAAGGCACTCTGTGTGCTCCCGCCTTGTGGACCAGAGCCTTTGAGGGCTGACGGGGTGAACAGAGGTGGGAGTGGAAGCCTGGCAGCGAGGGGACCCAAGGTGGAGATGGGTGGAGCAGGCTCAGCCCCCACGTGCTGTCAGGAGCTTGGGGAAATGGCAGCATGGTTGCCCCTTCCAGGCCAAAGTACCTTTGTGTCCAGTCAAGCGGTTGAAAAGCTTCCTGACTTAAAAGGAGCCAGTTTGTTTCATGGGCAGGAAGAGTCCTGATTTCTCTGGGGAATACTTTTCGGAAAGAGGGTTTGGGAAATGGAAACCATCGGCAGGGAAGTATTGGATCACAGCTTTTAACCACTTAGATCCAATTTAAGATTATTATTGAGTGTCGTGCTAATAAAAACAAGAAGGCAAAGTAGTCACAGGAGGGAATGTATGTTAATAGTTTTGATGTTTCGACTCTGGATAGTTTGGTGAGATGTAGGTTTTTGACCTCATGGCTGGGAGTTGGGGGAAGGAGAGGGGTTCTGAGGGATATGTGTTTTGGAGACTTGACCAGGTTTGTATAGCACCATGCGAGGAGATCCTGTGCAGCGATCCTGGATGGACCCAGCGATCCTGGATGGACCCAGCGAACCTGGATGGACCCAGGTTCAAATCCTGCATCTGGCATGTAGATCCGGGGCTCTTGGACAAAGTATGATCCCTCCTTTTAGTTCTTCCCTCTGCTGAACACACACGTGGTAGGCCCTCAGCTAGAAAATCACCATATGTGCCCTCAATTCAGCTTCACAGGTATGGGTAGTAGTTCTATTACGTACATTTTATAAATGAAGAAACAAACTTAGAGGAGAAAAGTGACTGATCCAGGGTTATACAGGTGGTAAGGGCAGAACAAGGATCTCAGGTCCATTGGTCGTTTATCATTTTTTGGCTTCAGAATAGAAATGGTTCATGGGGAAGAACACTCAGGTTCCCTTCCCCATCTCCCTTTGTTCTTTTAGTGCGTAGCCAGTCTTCTGAAAAGCTGTTTCTAGAGGGCAGTTCAAAATGGAGGCATAAGAAGACCCTGAACTCAGCCTCCCGTCATGAGCACACCAAATCTACAGCTGCGTATGGAACATTCCCTCTGAAAAAGGCTTGAAAGCTAGCCGAACAGCTGTTCTACAACAGAGAATGAAAAGGCCACACCAGGATGGGTCGGAGAGACAAAGACACAGTCTTGCCAAACCTCCATCCCCAGCACAGTGATCCATAAGTGGGAAGGATCTCACAGACCACAGATCGTGGTCCTGAGGAGTGAAGGGTTTGAGCCCTACAGCATGCACCCCAGCCCTTGGGACCTGCACTGAGAAGAGCAGCACCCCCTCCCCCAAACGCTGGCCTTGAAAACCAGCATGACTTACACCCAGGAGACCCACAGGACTGTGCGAAACTGAGACTCCGCTCTCAAAGGGCTCGTGCACAGACCCGCTCTCCCTGGGACACAGTGCAAAAGGAACATGTTTAAAAGTGCTTCAACCATACGTGAAGGGGATTCACTGACTAATCTCAAAGCATCAGCTAGAGAGGTAGGATTGTGATGTCAGTCTCTCCGGTGATGGAGGCACCCGTGAGCGCCCCTTTTACACGCTTCTGCTTTTGCTATTTGCTTTGACCCGGTGCTTCCCCGTGGCCCCACACCACTAAACCTGCCAGGCGGGCCCCAGCCTGGTGCTCCCTGCGTCCCTGCCAAAGTCAGTGAGTGGATCTGTGGCTCTGGCACCCAGGGGGCTTGCGTTTCTGGGCCCCATAGAACTGAAACAATTGGAGAGGCGGTTCTTGGCAGAGTACCATCCCCAGGACACTGCAGAGACAGCCAACCGAAACGCGCCCCAGTCTCTCTGTGACCACCCTTTCAAGACTGGGATTGACCCCTCTTTTGCCTAATACGTACAAACAGAGTGAAGCAAAATGAGGAAACCGAGGAATATGTTCCAAATGAAAGAACAAGATAAAACCTCTGGGGGGAAAAAAAACCCTCCTAATGAAATGGAGATAATTTACCTGAGAAAGAGTTCAAAGTAGTGGTCATAAGGGTGCTTCCTGATCTTGGGAGGAGAATGGATGAACAAAGAGAAAATACAGGAAAGTGCCAGACAAAAGCCTCGGAACTGAAGATACAATAGGTGAATTAAAATGCACTAGAGAGGTTCAACAGCAGACTAGATGAAGCAGAAGAAAAGATCAGTGACCTGGAAGATAGGGCAGTGGAACTCACCCACGGAGCAGCAAAAACAAAAAAGAATTTTAGAAAGTGAAGAGAGCATAAGAGAAGTATAACAGAACATGAAATGGAACAGTCCATGATAAGTCTCCCAGAAGGAGAACACAGAGAGAAGGGGACAGAAAACGTATTTGAAGGAATAATGGTTAAAAACTTCTTAACCTGGGGAAGGAAGCAGACCATTCTATCCAGGAAGCCCATGTTGTAATTAAGTTGCCAAAAGGTAAAGAGAGAATCTTAAAAGAAGTAAGAGAAAAACAACTTGTTTCATATGGGAGAATCCCCATAGACTATCAGACTTTGCAGCAGAAACTTTGCAAGCCAGAAGGGAATGCATGATATATTCACATTACTGAAAGCAAAAACAAAACAAACAAAAAAAACACCCAGCCAAGATTTTTCTGTCTGGCAAGATTATCATTCGGAACCGAAAGAGAGAGAGTGTACTATAGACAAGCAAAAACTAAAGGAGATTACCACCACTAAACTGGCCTTACAAGAAATGTTACAGGACTCCTTTAAGTTGAAAAGAAAGGGCACCAGTTAGTAACAAGAAAACATATGAAAGTAAAAATCTCACTGATAAAAGTTATAGTAAAAGTAGTGGACTAATCACTTTAAACGTTAGCACGAAGGGGAAAAGACAAAAGTAATAAAAATAACTACAACAGTTAGTTAAGAGATACACAAAATAGGGGTGCCTGGGTGGCTCAGCCAGTTAAGTGTCTGACTCTTGATTTTGACTCAGGTCATGATCTCTCAGTTCTCTGTGCTGACAGCATGGAGCCTGCTTGGGATTCTCTCTCTCTCCCTCCCCTGCTCAGAGTGGTACCGTCTCTCTAAATAAATAAATGCTAGAAAAAGAGGGGCGCCTGGGTGGCGCAGTCGGTTAAGCGTCCGACTTCAGCCAGGTCACGATCTCGCGGTCCCTAAGTTCGAGCGCCGCGTCAGGCTCTGGGCTGATGGCTCAGAGCCTGGAGCCTGTTTCTGATTCTGTGTCTCCCTCTGCCTCTGCCCCTCCCCCGTTCATGCTCTGTCTCTCTCTGTCCCAAAAATAAATAAACGTTGAAAAAAAAATTTAAAAAAAATGCTAGAAAAAGAGAGAGAGAGAGAGAGAGAAAGAGAGAGATATACACAAAATGGAAAGTAAAATGTGACATTGAAAACGTAAAACATGGGAGGGGGAATTTAAATGTAGAATTCTAGATGAGTTCAAAATTAACTTGCTATCAAAATAGACTGTTGCGTGTATATATAGAGGCTGATATATATGTAAGTCTTGTGGTAACCACAAAACAACCTAAAGTGGAAACACAAAAGAGAATGGAATATAAATGTAATATCAAAGAAGGGCATCAAGCCACAAAGGTGGAGAACAAGAGAAGCAGAAAGGAACAGAGAGTAACTGCAAAACAGGCAGAAAGCAATGAACCAAATGGCAATAAGGACATACCTATCAATAATTACTTTAAATGTAAATGGACTTACTTCTCCAATCAAACGAAGACCCGCAAGAGATGCACCTCAGTTGTAAAGGCGCACACGGACTGAAAGTGGAAGTTCAGGAAAAGATGTTTCATACAAATGGAAACCAAAAGAAAGCTGAGGCAGCTGTACTTAACATCAGACAAAATAGACTTGAAAATGAAGACTGTGATAGAAGACAGTGATGGGCATTCCACGGTCAAGGGATAAATCCAGCAAGAAGATAGGACATTTGTAAACACTTACGTACCCAACATATGAGTGTTTAAATATATAAAGCAAATATTAACAAACCTAGAGGGGGAAATCAAAAGCAATACAATAATAGTAGGGGACTTTAATACCCCCCCCTTACATCAATAGATAGACCATCCACATTGGCATTAAATGACATTTTAGACCAGATGGACTTAATAGATACATGTACAGAACTTTCCATTCAAAAGCAGTGGAATGCATATTCTTCCCAAGTACACAAGGAGCATTCTCCAAGGTACATGTTAGGCCACAAAACAAGTCTCAATAAATTTGAGAAGATCCTATCAAGCATCTTTTCAGGCCACAGTGATATGAAATTGGAACTTAATCACAAAATGAAAACTAAAAAAATCACAAATACGTGGAGATTAAACAATGCTACTGAACGATCAGTGAGCCAATGAAGAAATTGAAGGAGAAACAAAAAATTCGTTGATCAAAATACAACATTCCAGAATCTATGGGAGATAGAAAAAGCAGTTCTGAGAGGGAAGTTCATAGCAATACATGCTTACCTCAAGAAATAAGAAAACTCTCAAACGACCTAACTTTACACCTAAAGGAAATAGAAAAAGAAACACAATAGACTAAAATGGTGATAGAAAATATCAGTGAAACTAAGAGCTGTGTTTTTAGATAAACAAAATTAATAAACCTGTAGTTAGACTCATTAAGAGAAAAAGAGGCTCCAGTAAATGCAGTCAGAAATAAAAGAGGGGAGGTTACAGCCGATACCAAAGAAATACAAAGGATCATGAGAAATTACCATGAATAATTATAGGCCAGCAAATTTAACAACCTAGAACAAAATGGATACATTCATAGAAACAATATTTTAAGACTGAATTATAAAGAAATAGAAAATCTGAACAGACCAATTATCAGCAGAGATTGAATCAGCAATCAAAAACCTCCCAACAAACGTAAGTCAGGGACCAGACAGCTCCACTGTTGAATTCTACCAAATATTCAAAGATTTAATCCCTGTCCTTCTCAAACTCTTCCAAAAAATGAAGAAGAAGGA